>NW_027532002.1:2790538-2864151 GCF_008692635.1 Crocuta crocuta
AAAAAAAAAAAAAAAGACTTGCCATTCCCACAATCACATGAACAATTTTCTTAAAATACGTCTCTCTTTCTTCCTATTGACTGTTTTCTGTTGAGAACCTTAATACACTCTAAATGTCTGAGGCATCACAGTAGCACTTTTTCTTATATTAATTTTAAGTTATGCAGTAACAGATAGATTAATTCATTTTTAAAATCTATAGGGGTACCTGGGGGCTCAGTTGGTTGAACGTCTACCCCACTCTTTATTTGGGCTTATGTCATGATCCCAGAGTGGTGGGATTGAGCCTGACATTGGGCTCCATGCTGAGTGTGGAGCCTGCTTAAGATTATCTCTCTCTCTCTTTCTGTCTCCTTCCCCCCACTGGCCCCCACTCTCTCTCTAAAAAAAAAAAAATACTATAACAATTCAGGGGCAGCTGACTGGCTCACTCAGTAGAGCACATGACTCTTGATCTCAGAGTCATGAGTTCAAGCCCCACACTGGGTGTGAAGAATACTTAATTAAAACACTGTAACAATTCAGATAAAGCTCAAAGTCCCTTTGCCACCACTCTCTGTCTTGATCAACTCCCTTCTCCCAGAAGGTAAATATAATTTTGATGACATTATCTTTCCAATTACACACAGACATACACACAGTATACCCATAGCAAATGAATAGTATTTTGTTTCTGTGGTCAGCAATTTGATATTTACTATCCTCTCTATGTATTGTGCACATTGCTTTTCTCAATCAGTTGGAGAGATGGCTCCATTAGAGGTAGTACTTTCATATAGTGCAGTAAAATATTTCAATTAAAAGAAATGGATTAGATTTGCTAAAACAAAATAGGTTGGCCGTGTAGGGAGGCATCTAGACTGAGGGAGGGGAGGGAGCTGGGAAGCATACTGAATTGGCTCCATTCTCTGAGACCCTATTTTCCCCAGGCATCACTGGGGTTGGGTCCCTTGTGCTGCCAGATGGAAACCTAGACCTTCTTTGCCATGTTCCAGGACTGGGGTAATTTTTCATGGTTTCTCCTCCAGCCCAATCCTTTCCAGAAGTCCAGGCTGGAGCTTGCATCTCCACCCGTCCCGCACTTTATCATATTGATGTTTCAGTTCTCCATCGCAGATTTACAGATGGGTTCCTGAGGCCCTGGACAGAGGTCAGGGCCCTGGAACTGCAGATGGTGGAAGTTAGGGGGGAAGGCATTATAGTAGTGCTAAAGGGCAGGGTGCACACTAGAGTGGGGGACCACAGGCTTGATGACCTCTGCTACCTTGAGGGGCAGAGGTGGTCAGTACCTCACCTCCAGCAGGCTTACTTCATCTTCCCTGATGAAGAACAGTCTCTGCTCAGTGCCAGGTTCCATATTTTTCTCTGGTCTTTTTGTAACCAGAGGGGTCCCCTTGTTCCGGATGATTCGTCTCTCCAGCAATCTAGATATGAGCGGCATTGAGAAAGCATCCAGAATGAAAACTGTTATGAAAAGGGCTAGTCTGAGTGGAGTGAGGGAGTGGTCTTTGTAAGAGAATTCTCTCCTTTGAGGTAGACAGACAGTTGTCATGAGCAGATACAACAGGGGAAGCCTTTGAGGTACCAGAATGATGTTCCCCTTTCAGCAGCTAGTGTGCAGGCCGTAGAGCATAAATAGGCAGTTTGAACTTGGAGGACCTACCTTTTAAAACTTTAGAACAACTTGGGGACCGACGTAAGAAACTAGGTGGCTTAGACGTCCATTAACAGAAGGTCTCATTGCTGCTGTGATGCTGATAGCTGCTACAGTCAGGGGCCAGGGGAAGGGATGAGGCACCTATGTCCCCAATATGGTCCTAATATAGTGTGCTATTCGGGAGGGTGGTGGGCTCTTGGGGGTGTTTATGATTCAGAAAAGATGAGGAGCCCCTGGAGCTGGTGGTGTGGCAGATATGTGCACACCAAGTCCTGTCAAGCCCCACTGAGAATACAAACAAGAGCGTTTCCATGAATTTCTCCGGTTTCTTTCAGGAAATGTTTCACAGAGAAGAACACTTTGATGCCTTCAAGAAATTCCTGTTTCCAAATTATAGTCCAGCAAACTGCCTCGGCCCAGGTGATGGTGGTGTGGGGGGTTGTTTCCACGCTTGTCTAGTACTGAGTTGATTTCTGTTGAGCTCTTTCAGCCTCAGATGAAGAAGAAAGGGGGAAGTCAGAATGTTTGTGATGCTTCGTTGCCAGATCGGGGATCCAGATCTCCGCGGTGAGTGGGCAGAGAGCAAAGTCTGGGAGCAGACGGAGAAGGAGGCATGTTACTCTGCTGGCAGCGGCAGAGTGTCAGGAAGGTGGTGGAGACAGGGCTGTTTTCCTTAGGGAGACTCTGTCTTCACCAGCACCACCTACGGCTCTGGTCGACTGCCCATGTCCCTCAGCTGGATGAGAGCTGCTGGCCATGTCTCCTCCATGGAGCCTGCGGCATTGGGTGAACTTCCCACCGACCCTTGCACCCCTCAGCCTCTGGATTCCTCCTTTAAAGCAATCCCCTGAGGCCAGCCTTTTCTTATTGCTTTCCCAGGGAGTCTCGTTTTTTTTTTTTTTTTTTACAAATAGTTTATTGTCAAATTAGTTTCCACATAACACTCAGTGCTCATCCCCATAAGTGTCCTCCTCTATGCCCATCCCCCCCTCCCCCCCACATCCATCAGTCCTCAGTTTTTGTCAGCATTCAAGAGTCTCTCATGGTTTGCCTCTCCCAGGGAGACTCTTAATTCGCTGAGTCTGTCAGCCCTTCCCTCAGAACGTCTTACTTACTCTTTACCTTATACGGATTCTTCCCATTTTGCAGCAGGCAGGGCTAACCTTCTCTGTTTTCTACTTCTGACACAGTACTTTTTTCAATGAAAATTATACTCTGAAGGCCTTCTGGATGAGAAGCAGAAGGAGGAGGAGATTGGATCTGCCCAACTCAGGTAATTGGAACTAAAGACAATGTTTTATTTCTAGTCAATGTTTTATTTCCAGAATCTCTCTCTCCTGATGCTCTCCTTTCCTCACATAACCAACTGCCTGTGGTAAGTTACGGTCAGCCCTCATTTCCAGAAAAACAACACTAAAGTGGGTCAACGGTTTGCTTTTCACATAGCACGTTGCTGATTATGCCGCTGACACCAAAGTTCAGATTTCCCGCAATCTAGTTTCTCCGTAGTGGAAGACCTGGCCTAACAGTGGGCATGGGGTAGCTGTTCTCTTCGTCTTTGTGCTGCACAGTTCTGACCCAGGCATCCAATATCTTCAAAGTAGGATTAGAGCTCAGATCTGTTCTGCTGGGAGCACAGAGTGACAAACACTGCAAATCAAATTATGCTGCTTAGATACATCAGTGGATTGGAAGTCAGGCCTCAGGAGGGCTGGCACAGTCGGTGCTAGCTTGGCCGAGCCTTTTCTTAGAAGCTTGCAGTCACTGTGCTTGGGCTGTTAGACCCAAGGCTCTCCATAAACAGGTCAGGATCTATTCTCCTTACGATTGGATGATGTCTATAGGGCAGGCTGAGCAAGTCTTGTGAAATCAGGCCCCCTGCTCCTGCTTTAGTGTTCTCTATTTGAAGACAATCTCACCTTACCTCAGAAGCTTCTGGAAATTTCCAGATGGAAGAAGACACCCCCCTCACCCCCCTTCTTGCTTTCTGGAGTCTTCTTAAAAGCCACGTTTACTTCTTTGTTTATTAATTTATTCAAAATCAATTAATTGTCTATAGTATAGGCATTGAGTTGGCACTATAAGGGAAAATAAAACATGTTGATTATATACATTGTGCACAGCCAAGTTTAAATCTTGTTTTGACCAAGTAATACAAGGGGCATTAAGTATGCAAACGCTTACTTGTAGGATCATTGATTCATAGTGTTCTTACCCATGTGCACACAGACACATAGACACACAAATCCCTCAGTAGTGCAAGGATTTGGAAAATTACGGCAATGGGAATTGAGGAAACAAGTTCAGAGGCATTTGACTATCACAATCAGGCAGGCAATGTATAGAAAAGTGAGTAGACTTTGAAACCAGCCAGACCTGGAATCAGATTCCTTGTTACTTGTTAAATGTGTGTTACATTGGTAAGTGATAATCTGAGCCTGTTTTCTCATTTATAAAATGAAGATATCCTGTCACAGGATACTTGTGACAGATGCATATGATGATGAAAATGGAGACTTCTAGCTCACTGCCTGATTCATAGTATACACACAATAAGAACTGGTTTGTCTCCTTCCTTAGTTTCATGCACTATGTATAGATTTGAGGAGTATTTTATAAATAACTCAACCTTTTCAGGATGATGCTTGAATTCACCTTGTTCACCTTATTTTCAGTTCCAGCCTATTGGAATTTCACCTGAGCCCAACCAGCTCTCCACCCAGACCCCTTTCTCCCAATGTAGGTAAGGATGGTGTCTTAAACTAAGTCTCAAAACTATTGCAGAATATAGTTGGGGATCAAATGCCCCCTAGTGGTCATGTGAGGCAAAATTCCAGCCGGATGCTCGATAGTAGGTGAGTTTAGAATTTTACGATGACTAAAGACTACAGTGTTTTCAACTCAGTTACATGGTTTTAGGCTCATGACTATTGGTTTTCAAATTCAGAGTAATGAGGCCATGCAGTGATGTAATCTCTTTTCAGAGCAGAAGATGAAGACTGGGGATTTAGAGAGATGGATTGCAGCCTTCCTATGATGATGCTGGTGCTGCCACAGGGCTGATCCTTGGATTTTCACTCCACAGAATAGGGTTCTAAGACCAAAAGGATGCCCCTGAGGGTGGGCATCAGGCCCATGTCACCACTCCAGGCTGGAATTCCGACTTCCCTGTAGAAAGTGCTTAATACATATCTGTTGGATGGATACACAGTTAATGACAAGTGAAAGGGTAATTAGAACTATAGTAGAACAGATTTTCTGGAATGGGGATTAACTCAGGAAATACATTTAGTTGGGTGATAGTGCTTAATGCTGGATATGTCAGACTTGTCTGCAGGAGAAAGCATGAGTTATCCAAGTCCAAGGAATGGGGGTCCACTTTTCCAGAGGAGTCCTGAAAACCGGAATTTAAAAAAAAAAGGCCTAAAGTATCTTTGACAGTTATAGGGTGAATGGGAACTAACATTATTTGAGTGAATCACATTAATCTAGAATGTGACTCACTTAGTTTGACATGTATAGTAGATATACTATAAGTGTTTTGTTATTGATTGATTGTCATGTACCAAACATCATTTGAGAAGCTTTACATATTGCTCATGGGATCATCACAAATTGACCAATGAAATGTCACTGTCCTCAGTTTTCTTTTTTTTTATGTTTTTTTATTTATTTCTAGGAGAGAGAGAGAGAGAGACAGCGTGAGCAGGGGAGGGTCAGAGAGAGAGGGAGTCACAGACTGAAACAGGCTCCAGGCTCTGAGCTGGCAGTCAGCACAGAGCCCGACGCCGGGCTCGAACCCACGAACCGCGAGATCATGACCTAAGCGAACGTCGGACGCTTAACCGACTAAGCCACCCAGGCGCCCCCCTGTCCTCTATTTTCTAAGTAAGGACATGGGGCTCAAAAACTTACTAGCCTGGAATATCTGGTTCATAAGTGTTGCAGTTGGGATTTGAACACAGCTTTACTTGACTGAAAAGTCCATGCCCTGCTTACTATCATGGTTTTCTGTTACAGTTTGAGACCAGAGATTGTGAAGTTGCCTCGTTTATTTTCAATTTTCAGTTGGGAGACAGATCTTCATTTTCCTCTGACCCAAAACCTGGTAGGGGCTCGGGTCAGTTTCATAACTGTGTCCTGAAGGACTGAGTGTAAGGTGAGTGCTCAGTATGGGTTTGGCTGGATGGACACTGGAGCAGTATAGCACTTCCACACAGCTGTAATCATAAATGTCATACAAGATGTAGCTGTATCATCGGTTCCAGGAATCACAGAACTTTCTGTACCCCTTTACATGGTTCATTTTACGGTTATTGTTATTTTTGTGACATTGAAGATGAATCCTTCAAACACAGGAAGGAGCAAATATATCTTACTTCCCAGGAGAGGAAATGAAATCTCAGAAAGGTTATGATTCAGCCTCAGTTCTCAGGGAGCAGGCAAAGAAATTCTGCTCTCCTGTCACTGAGACTCATATGCCACCTGTCATTCACAGCACGCAGGCTCTGAGGCTGCTCAAAGCCCGATTAATTTGCTTAGGTGGGCTGCAAATATCAGGCAAAGATCTGAAAATGTCTAATTTCATTGAGGATGAATCACCAGGCAATGCAGGGAGCACACAATTTAAAGCGAGACAGGTAGGAACAGACTACAAAGCTTTGGATTCCTGAAGCTGCTTGATTAGACTTGGGGAATGAGATACGTCGAGGGGATCTAGAAACCGCTGGGAAGTAACCATTTCTGCACAATTGGGAACCTCTCATTCAGGCGTCTGTGCCAACTTCTCTCCATGTCTCACTTCACCTGCTGTTCCAGAAGCACTACCAGGAAATGGTCAACTAGAAGGCTCAGAGGTGGGACGGGGCTGCTCCAGGGTGCACACCTTGGCTTCTACCCCACAACTGATGATGTGCCTTTTGAAAATTCGCCACCCTCCCAGTAGCTCTCTGGGAGACGCCTTCGCAAATACAATTGGATTACCGTCATCACAACCATCTATCTGCATTCACCTTTTCAAACTGTTTTACCCAGAGCTATAGGAATTCCATGTATGATTTCCCAGGATAGCCTTCATTTCTAGTACCCAATGAGGAAAAATATGTAACAAAACCTTTAAAATAATTACTATTGCAAAAATAAGAAATTTTGTATAGAAAGCTACATATTAGTGGGGATGTTAATTCCAGCTTTAAATTTTCTGTAAAGCTTTTCATATCACTAGTTCAGAGCCTGGAGCCTGCTTCAGATTCTGTGTCTCCCTCTCTCTCTCTGACCCTCCCCTGTTCATGCTGTCTCTATCTCTCTCTCTCAAAAATAAATAAAACATTAAAAAAAAACCTTAAAAAATAATAAAGCTGTTCTTATCACTTTAACAGGGGTTCAGAACAGACATGTGGGTTGCACTCTCTGACTAGGGGCTGGGGGGACAAACTAACAGGGGCCTCTTGCTTGAAGAATAGAAAATGTGAATGAGATGGGAGGTATTCTCACAGCATGGCTGTGGACCAAGATGGTCTGAAAGAGTTGTGAACCAAGAGTCATTCTGTGAACTCATATAGTATATTGGGGGTGGGGGGGAGGGTAAGACATTGGCCCTAAAGGGAGGCCATATATATATAGAAATGATACTCAGACCAGAAGTGGAAAACTGTTCTTGAAATCATGTTGCTGTGAATACAAACTTCCTGGTTTGCTTTCCATATAATCAAGCCAACAAGCATTTATTGAGAATCTAGTACTAAAGTTCAACATAGTTTGATGAAGGAAGGAAGGCTAAGACAAGGAACTCGCTGTCTGATGGTGGAGGCATATATGTAAAAAAACTTAATGTGAGCTACTATAATGGAGGTTTTTTAGAATTCCACATAAGGGACACGTAATAGAACTTGAGGAGAGACTGGTCATGGCTGGCCAAAAGGTGTATCTTAGAGAAATTAATATTGAATTGAGTCTGAAAAAGATGAGTAGAAGTAGCCAAGGAAAGAGTAGAATGCCTGGCAATAGTATACGTGAAAGAAGGTGAAACCTTTCAGGTTATTAGGACAGATAGGGGCCACTTATGAACATTAAGAGTGGTCACAGAGCAATGGAAGGCTTAATAATGAGAAATTGGACCTGTGTCCTGAAAAGCAACTCTTTAAAAAATAGGGCAAGGTCCATTCTAGATCTTTGTCCCGAGTCAGGAGAACTTACTACCAAGAGAAAAATAAATTCTCCATCTAGAAGTGTCTTCATTGTCTGAACTGCCTTTGCCCTACCTCTCTCAACCACCATCATAAGTGACAGAAGACAATTTTATCTCCTTCACATTGGGACTCCACAGGGAAGTGATTCACCGTCTAACATTTATTTCTCAGTTTAGCCTCCAGGACATATTGAATAACTGCATCAGCTCTTTCTACTCTGACAAGAAAGGGTTACTTATTGGTCTGGAGTGTTTTATCACTACTGCCATGGGTTATATTTCATGTTTAATGAACAATGTTCATTTCCCGTTGCCTAATTGTTCTCATTTCAATCAAGGTTTGGTAGCGTGGGACTGCATTTGCATGGACTGCGTGATTCAGCTCTTTGGTCAATAGTGAATCCTTGAATTCCACCAGCAACAGAAATACCAGTGCCCCACATTCATTTCAGTGTGAGTCCCTTCTTGTGACTCATTCTTGGATCATGAGAGGACCTCTCAATTAATCACAAATAGGGTGTATGGGTAGTTTTGGGGCAATTAAACTCTGAGATTCCATCTGAATTCCCATAATAGACCAGACTACAGATATGAGAAATCATTTGAAAACCTACTGGGCTGCAGGTCTAGGTAGTAATTAATATTTGTTAAACAAACAAATTAAGTTCCTCCTCTGTACCAAGACCTGAGATGAACATTTAAATTGCTATTTGAGCCGTAGACCCTTGAAATTAAACAAACAAACAATAAACCTTACATTGGGGTTACCTGGGTGGCACAGTCAGTTAAGTGTCTGACGTCTGCTCAGGTCATGATCTCACAGTTTGTGAGTTTGAGCCCCACATCAGGCTCTGTGCTGACAGCTCAGAGCCTGGAGCCTGCTTCAGATTCTGTGTCTTCCTCTCTCTCTGCCCCTCCCCCGTTCACACTCTGTCCTCTCTCTCAAAAAGAAACAAACATTTAAAAAAATTAAAACAAAAAAAGTTAACATTTGGATAAATTAGGTCCAAATATCTACAATGTAGTAGAAACTAAAGTAATTACTATGTAATATACCAAAAACTATTCCTCCTGAGGATCCACATAATTTTAAAAATCCTCCGGAAACTTGTTTTCTGTCCCAGAGGTACTAATAAATGGGGTAAAGTGTCCAAGGTACGTTTCCCCCTGGAAGCCCATTGCAGTTCAGACTCTGATACTTTCAATCTGTACTTTCAAGCTGTGGGAGCCCGACAGTGACCACAAGAAAGCGTGGTTAGGGACGCGGGGATGTGCCTGCACACGGGGCTCCCTGCCTGGGCAAAGCATGCCTGCAAACAGGATGCTCTGCCAGGAGGCCTGCACACAATATCCAAGTTTAATGGTCTGCTCGCAAACGAGGGAACATGCCCTCCTTAGAAGTAAGGAGAAGGCTGGAGTTGTGAGCAGGCCTCTTAGTAAACATGTTGTGGTCACTTCCTCCCTTTGCTCCCCCCTGTCCTTGAAATGTGTTTGGCTACTGGCCCTTAATTGGTAAAGGAATGCATCTTGTAGATTTCAGTTTGTATCCAGTTACCGGGGTATAAAATAAACCGCAGGAGGGGCTTGTGTGGAATTGTTCCTCCGGCCGGAGTTGTGTCTGTGTCTGTCTTTTGTGTGTGTCTTGTCCTTTGTGTCATTTCGTCCGCAACACAAGTCTATCTAGGAGGCTCACATTCAAGCAGCTGAAAGAAACTGGGAGGACTTAGCAAACGATGAGGAAGAGGAGACATGAGGCCAGGATATGGAGTAGATGAGAATGGGTAACAGACAGGGGCACCGGGGGCATTCAGTACGAGGATTTCAGGGAGATCATACTGAACTCCTGGTGACTTCACTTTCTGGGCACCCAAGTTGGGTGGTTGGTCAACAGAGTATAAAAGGCTAATGAATTAGCATGCACTCGATTCATACAGCTAGTCATCTGCCTTGGTTTCCATTCATCCTCTCCTTCCCTCGTCTGCATTTCTGGCTCTCCTAGATGTTCTCTGAGTCTTGCAAGCCCTCCCGGCCCAGGGTCGGACACTAACCCCTCCACCTCTCATCAGTCATTCCATGCGAGCCTATCTGAGGCCGACAGATGTAATCACCTGCCTAGTTGCAAGCATCACTCCCACCTCAGCCTCTTTGATGTTGGTGGGCTTGGCCATATCACTTTGGACTTATACTCAGCAGCCTTGGTTACCCCTGCAGGGATGAGTCCCCTGGAGATTGATCCTCTAGCCCGGTGCCTGCCTCTGTCTAAATCACCTTCCTACTCCTCTTATGATGGAAGTTCAAGAACACTTTGTGGTTCAGCCTATCCCAACGATGATAGGAAAATGATGCAGGACTGGCAAAGTGGATTTTCAAAGGAACAGATAATTTCACAGGGTGCATACAGAATCCAGAAATCACTATTAAAATCTCAGTTGGGGGTTGGAGTGTGGAGAAATTGTAAGAGCGATGCAAGAGACAGGAGAAAGAAATGAAATGGGAAAATCGCAGCATTGCTCCCACTAAATTCCAGAGCCTGGTTGTGACTCTGAAAGCGTAACCTTAATTATTTAGAGACCACATCCCTCCCCCATACACATGGGTCATTACTAGAGAGACATGGGCAGTTCCCCAGACCCTTCCACGTGTGAGCCTCTGGGGCCAGTACATTCTCTTTTCGGCATACTTTGTTGTCACAAAGGTGTCTTGCTCTCAGATGCCTTTTAGAACCTCTCTGCAGATTTTTCTGCAGGAAAAAAAAATTAATCTTTTCATTTGCTCTTATGGAAACACAATGTGCAAAATATATTTAAAAGTCTGCACGATGTATTTTCTATGATTATTTTGTTGTTTCTGATAATAAAAGTAATAGGTGTTTGCTGTAGAAAAAATTAAAGAACAAAGACAAAACCCACTTTCCAGGGAGAATTTCTCACATTCCCATTTTGGTATATTTCCCTCCATATTTTCTGAGTATGTATCTACTCAGAATATATTATCTATAGAGTTTATCATGATTTTAGAAAACATTAGCATTGAATGAAAACAATGATTGTTATAGATGCGTAATATTCCTTCCTGTGGTTAGATCATAATTTTACTCTTCAACTACCAGATACATACTGAACAAAACAACTTAATACATAAAACCATGTTCCAAACTTTCTGTGAATTTTTCTTTAGTATTCTTATGGCTCAATCCTCCAAGCAGAATTACTAAATTCAAGTGCAGATATATTGTTTAGGCTTGCTGTATATTACCAAACTGCTCTCCAGAAAACTTAAAATTGTCCTTATTTATTCTCGTAACAGTTTTATAGAACTGTCACATGCTTTACATAGTATTTTTCTTCAATCTTTGCCAATTTGATATGTTTCACTGTTAAGTTTGTATTGTTCAGACACTAGCCACAATATTTTATATGTCCTTTTAACTCTGGATTTAATCTAAAATTATTTTTATTTCTTTTGCCCCCTTTACCATTAGAAATGTCTTTTTTCTCCTACATTCCCATTATATATTAAAGGCTTTAACATGTTATATTTGTCATACAGTTATGTATTATTACTATCTATGATAGGACACATATTTAGTTTTGTTGCAGATAATTTTCTCAACAAAATCTGTTTCCCTTAAAATTTTTATTTTTAAACTGAGAGAGTTCTTGCTCCTCCCCAAATCAGTCTGATAATTATACTTTTTGTCTAGCTATTTTGTAAAAACTTCATTTCAAAACCCAAGTGAACTTGATCTTTTAAAAAAATTTTTTTAATGTTTTATTTATATCTGAGAGAGAGAGAGAGAGAAAGAGAGAGAGAGAGAGAATGAGCAGGGAAGGGTCAGAGAGCGAGGGAGATACAGAATCTGAAACAGGCTCCAGGCTCTGAGCTAGCTGTCAGCACAGAGCCCGACACAGGGCTTGAACCCACGAACCGTGAGATCATGACCTGAGCCAAAGTTGGAGGCTTAACCGACTGAGCCACCCTGGCGCCTCCAAGTGAACTTGATCTTACAACCTTATATGATGTAAGAATCATCACCCACACACTTTTTACTTTTATTGCTAAAATATGCATTCCTTCTTCCTATTTTTTGCAGTTTATTTGTAGTATTAAGTTCATTTATGCATAAGAACTTTATTTTTAGGTCAAATTATTGTTATTATTGATGCCAGTTACTGTGCTAATTCTGAAGTGTTTTTGCTTAATGAAGATTTATATTATTAAGAGCTGATAGGAAAAATCCCTCTTCCTCATTAGCATTTATATTAAATCTCTTCATTTTTCTCACCTGTTTTTTACAAGCTTTTGCATTATTTTGTCAAAATAAAACAATCACATTGAAGTTTTGGCTACAATTGCTTTCATTATAAGGTAATCAGGGAGGAATTGACATCTTCATACAATTTAACCTTCCTATCCTAAAGCACTGCAAGTTTTTTTATTTATTCAAGTATTTTATATATTTCAGTAGTTCTAAGTATCAAGAATTGATGTCAAATGATTAAATTTGACTAGTTAGTGCTTTTCATTTTATAAAGTACCCTCGTATATTCATGATCCTTTCACAAGCCAACCAGGAGCTTTGACTTAGATAGCTAGAGACTACAGTTCTGTCTTGTCTCTATCATTTATTGGCTGTGTGACCTTGGGAAGGTGGCTTTACCTCTCTGGGCTTCATCTGCCAAAAAAGGTGGTTCTGCTAAGTTATTCTACGGCTTCCGTGGGAAAAGAACATGATGTGGCAGAGAATTTTCTGAGGTGTGTTCCAGGGACCATTGTCGCCATGGCGTATTATTAGAGGTGACATCATAATGTTCTGTGGTCAAATAAATTTGGGAACTTCTGATTAAGCAGAACTAAACTGGTTTCTTTACTGTAAGACTTCTCAGAAACTTAAATAGGCTACTCCATTATATGTGGGGATATATAATATGTGCATTTCCCCAGACTTTTTTGCCCACAGTTTACGTAATTAGAGTTCTGTGGAACATCTTTGGTGGGGTTCTGTGATGGTGGAGAAAGCATGTGCTTCTGAACCAGATCTGACAGGGTCTGTCTACATTTGTAGACAATTGATTATTCTGTGAGTTTGTCTTCTATAAGCCTCACCTTTTCTGTCTGTAAATCAGGGACAGTAATGCCTGTTTCAGTGTTATGGGAGCTGCACACCAGTTCGGATCACCCACAGCCCCTGCCTTTCCCAGAGGGAGGGGGCTCTTTCCTTTTCCCATTGATATTAGATCTGACCATGAAGCGACTTTAGCCAATGAATTGTGAGCATAAGTGACGTGTGTCATTTCTGGGTAGCAGCTAAGAGAGCCAGGGCAGGGTTCACAGTTTCTGTCTGTCTGTCTTTTGGCCCTGGTATCATGGCAGCCCGTGTTGGGACGGGGCCTCCATCAGCCCGTGTCCCTGAGTGACTGCCATAAGCAAGGGGCTCCTTGTTAACCTGTAATAAACATGTGGTACGCGCAGGAAGTGCGTAGANGTGAGCCTCACCTTTTCTGTCTGTAACAGGGACAGTAATGCCTGTTTCAGTGTTATGGGAGCTGCACACCAGTTCCGATCACCCACAGCCCCTGCCTTTCCCAGAGGGAGGGGCTCTTTCCTTTTCCCATTGATATTAGATCTGACCATGAAGCGACTTTAGCCAATGAATTGTGAGCATAAGTGACGTGTGTCATTTCTGGGTAGCAGCTAAGAGAGCCAGGGCAGGGTTCACAGTTTCTGTCTGTCTGTCTTTTGGCCCTGGTATCATGGCAGCCCGTGTTGGGACGGGGCCTCCATCAGCCCGTGTCCCTGAGTGACTGCCATAAGCAAGGGGCTCCTTGTTAACCTGTAATAAACATGTGGTACGCGCAGGAAGTGCGTAGACAGAACGTTAGTTTTCTGATAATACCTGGTTCCTTGTTGCCACACCGTGCTCCAGCCTCACCTGAGTAATGAAGGAGAAAATGAAATAATTGATGGAGAAAACAAAGTGCTTGGCAGTTAGCATTCAACAAGTTATCCTAAGTTTGATTAGGGGCAAGTAGCTTCTGTATTCTTGAATACCTTTTGCATTTTTATCTCAACCCAGGCCAAAAAAAAAATCCTCAAAAGGAAATAATGCATTGGAAGGAAAATTAAATTTATCCTCAGTTGAAAGAATATCTTCTATTTGCATAGATTGTGATGTGTTGCCAAGGGCAATAGTCCACAATACCAGATGAAAGGAAGGAAACTTGCATTTGGGCCTTAACAATATTCCATTTCATTTTTTATTAAATTATGAGTTGTGAATAATGGTCCTTGAGCAAAGACTTCGGCTCAATATCTGTACGTGAACAGAATTCTAAGTACCGTGGGGAGACCTCTTATCAGATGCAGAGCCTGGAACCTTGCAGGCCTGGGTGAATCAGGGCTCCAGCCCAGCAGAGGGACCGGGCAAAAGCCTTTGGGAGCCAGAGGAAGAAGAATCAAGGGGAACCCTTTTCCCTCTCGCTGTAGATTCTTCAAGGAACTCCAACAACTCCTCCAGACCCTGTGATTTGACTATCTCTGCCCAGGATGCTCAGAGAGCAGAGGTTTGTTTATGTTAAACAAAATCCTCTTTAAAATAGCCTTGGAAGGTTAAGGAGGCTGTGGCTTCACAGGGAAACGACTCCTGTACTCAGAAAGGCTTTTATGCTGATACTTGGAATCGGCTTGTTGGGGAAGAATGTTTTTAGATGGAAGGAGGACTATAGGGAAAAGAGGGAGAAAAAAAGTTTTTGAAGCAGAGCGTGGAAGGTCCAAGCTGAATGCCTGGGCGGGCAGATATGAGAGCAGGCAGCGGAGCTATTGTTTGTGTCAAGGTTACACTTCCTTCGTATTCCTCTCCAACCACCTACTTCTGTCTGTGAGAGAACAGTCTCTTTCCTTCCAAAAATGAAACACAAATGGGGGAAGAATCCCTGGAAGTTTCTGCTTTATTTGCCTTTAGTAATGGGGGAACACCCTGGTAGAGAGTGTGGGAAGGTGGGGAATCTGGGTGGGTGGAGAATCTGGGAGGGTGGAGAACTGGGGAGAGTGGAGAGTATGGGTGGGTGGGGAATCTGGGTGGTGAAGAGTCTGGGAGGTTGGCTTTCTTTTCTTTTTTTTTTTAATTTTTCTTTAATGTTTTATTTATTTCTAGGAGAGAGAGAGAGAGAGACAGGGTGAGCAGGGGAGGGTCAGAGAGAGAGGGAGTGACAGACTGAAACAGGCTCCAGGCTCTGAGCTGGCAGTCAGCACAGAGCCCCACGTGGGGCTCGAACCCACGAACCACGAGATCATGACCTAAGCGAAAGTCGGATGCTTAACCGACTAAGCCACCCAGGTGCCCCCTGGGAGGTTGGCTTTCAAGGGGGAAGGGCATTAGCCTTCCCTCGATGCTCACCGGCTCTCAGCTTGGGGGCACCCTCATAGGAGATTAAGGAGTAGAACTCCTCCATGACTGCCTTCCTCTTTTTATCCCCCGAAATCCATCTTTCACATGAGAATGGGTTCCTTCCCTACTTCAGCATCCTGTGGTGAAGTAGTCATTGCTTGGCTCCCATGGCAAAGCTACATGAGGGGAGAGCAGCTCTGTGAGGTGTTCCGGATTGCACAGCATGGAATTGGTTTCAGGGTCCATGTCTCACACTTTTCTTGGTTCTTTTAAAGTGTCAGGAAAGGATATGATTCCTTACACTTTAGGAAGAAGAATAGAAAATCTTCTTGTTGAGCTGTCGTGAAAAAATGACTTAATGTTTTGGGTAGTTTTTTAAGATAATATTTTAAAAGCGCTTTTAGTATTTTTTCATAAAATTGCCCAAGTGAATAACACTGTCATTATCCAAAATGTGGAGAATCAGTCTGAAAAATTTAAGGCTTTTTCTCCTTCGGAAAGGGGAGAGACATTTTCTTAGTTACTCAGATACGTACGATTCAGTCTGAATCAATGTTTATAAAACTCTATTCAATGCCTTTGTAATCTGGATAATAGCAGCATGAGAAAACCTGAGCTTAGCCAAACCCTTGTACCAATCAAATGTGGAATAAAAGAAATGAAATGTCTATTTGATTCTCTGTGGCCCTTTTTCATGGCCCTGGCTTCTAAGCATGTAGTTTTACACTTGTTTTTTGTATCTATTGGGAAATTGCTCAGCTCAAAAATAAAAGAAATTCTACTTAAGAGTGACTTAAACAAACATTTTTTTCTTATAATAAGACATCTGAAGGTAGGTGGCTGCTGTCTTTGACTCATTGAACTTGCCTTGACTTTTGTCTTGTGGTCACAAAGTGGCTGCTGCAGCTCCATGCACTGTGTCACAATTCAAGGCAGACAGAAGGGAAAAAATAAAAGGCCAGCCATAACATTCTCCTTTTATCAGAAAAGGAGAAACTTTTTATCAGAAATCTCACAGGCTTTTCCAATTAAGTTTCCCAAACTGAGCTACTTTTAACCATTAGGAAGGCTAGGACAGTGAGTATTTAGCTGGGAAAGTGAGAAGAGATTTGATATTAGCTATGGGGTCAACCATATAGCACTGCCCATTCAGCGTCTGTTCTCGAGCACACCTTTGCCTTCCCCAGGCTCATTCAGTGCCTTTCACAAATCTGTTGATGTTCTTCAGAATTGGGAAGCTTCATCATTATATCTTACCAGTACCGGCTATTCTATACTTAAGATTCATACTAAATGGCTAATGGTTGATATCTATTTGTAAAGTAGAATAAAGAGGACCCTGGTAAAGCACTCATAGAGCTGTGTCTTGAGTTCTTTGTCAACATTTTATACCTATCTTAAGTCCACAGTGGAGTCCATTCACTCTTCAAGCCTCCCTGAGGGTCTAATCAGGCCCATATGGTTGTTGACACTGAAGAGGCATGCTCAAACAAGGTGAAGCTTTGGTAGTCACAGAACATCGTTTCGTGCACAGATGTGTGATACAATATCATAGGAGTCGAAGAAGACTCTTGAGGAGATGACATTTGAGTAAAGGCTTGTGTGAAGTGGGACTTTCATCTTTCTGTGCATTTTGATCCATATTTGCTGCTTTGGGAGGCTCATCTATCTTGAACTCTGTACTCATCTTCTGAATCTAGATCCTGTTTCAGGTCTTCCTGAGGCTTCAGCTATACTTCCATTATGCTGTCATTTGGGGATTTATGATTGTTAAAGGAAACACATTTGGTTGAAAACTAAAGTCACAATGTAAAACTCTAGATAATAAATGTTTTATTAAGGTATAATTTCTACAGAAGAAAATTCACCCTACTGGTGTATGGTTCTGTGAGCTTTGACAGATATAACCAGACTTTTTTAAAAAAAAATTTTTAATATTTATTTATTTTTGAGACAGAGACACAGTGTGAGTGGGGGGGGGAGGTGCGCAGAGAAAGAGGGAGACACAGAATCTGAAGCAGGCTCCAGGCTCTGAGCTGTCAGCACAGAGCCCAATGCAGGGCTCGAACTCACAAACTGTGAAATCATGACCTGAGCCAAAGCCAGACACCTGACTAGGCGCCACTATAACCATCCTTAAAATCAAGATATGAAATAGTTCCAGCATTCAGAGATTCCCCTGTGCCCACTGTAGTGCCCACCCCAGCCCATGGCAGCCACTGATTTGTTTCTGTCCTTAGAGTTTCATTTTCTTAACAATAACATGTAAATGAAATCGTGACAGTATGAAGCATTTTGAGTCTGATTTCCTTTCACTTAGTATAATGCGCTTGAAATGCACCATGTTGGGGGTGTCTGGGTGGCTCAGTCGGTTAAGCGTCCGACTTCGGCTCAGGTCATGATCTCACAGTTCTTGGGTTCGAGCCCTGCATCCGGCTCTGTGCTGACAGCTAGCTCAGAGCCTGGAGCCTGTTTCAGATTCTGTATCTCCCTCTTTCTCTGACCCTCCCCTGCTCACGCTGTCTCTCTCTCTCTCAGATATAAATAAAACATTAAAGAAGAAGAAGAAGAAGAAGAAGAAGAAGAAGAAGAAGAAGAAGAAGAAGAAGAAGAAGAAATACATCATGTTGTTTTGTGTATCTGTAAGTTTATTCCTTATTATTACTAAGTAATATTCCATTGAATGGGTGTATTACAGTTTGTTTATCCATTCTCCAGCTGCAGGATGCTTGGGTTGTTTCTGCTTTTTGCCATCTTCAAATGAAGGCAGTGTAATTATTGACATACAGCTCTCGTGTAGACATGTTTTATTCCCCTTGGGTTAATGCCCAGGAGTAGGATTTGGGGCTTATAGGGCTTATACAATAAATGTATGTTTAACTTTATAAGAAAATGGCAAAAAGTTTTCCAAAGTGTATTTACCATGTTGTCATCAGCACTGTATGATGATTCTAATGGCTTCCTATTCTTGACAGTGCTTGATACAGTCAGTATATTTTTATTTTAGCCCTTCTAATAAGCGTGTGGTGCTATTTCATTGTGGTTTTATTTTATATTTCCCTAATGACTAAAGATGCTCCACATCTTTTCATGTACTTATTTACCATCTGTGCATTTTCTTTGGTGATATGTCTGGCCAAAACTTTTGTTATATTTTTAAATTGAGACTTTTTTTCTTATTATTGAGCTTTAAGAATTTTTTACATGTTCTGGATACAAATTACTTATTAGATATATATGCTATTTATATTTTCTCCTAGTATGTAATTAGTATTCTTATTCTTTTTTTTAAATTTTACTTATTTATTTTCTGAGAGAGAGAGAGAGAGAGAGCGATCATGAGCATGGGAAGGACAGAGAGAGAGGGAGAGACAGAATCCCAAGCAGGCTTTGCATGGTCAGTGCAGAGCCTTTTTTTGGACCCGAACTCATGAACTGCAAGATTATTATATGAGCTAAAATCGAGTTGTACGCTCAACTGACTGAAACAGTATGGGCCCCCAGTCTTTTTACTCTCTTTATAGCATCTTTCAAATTACAGAAGTTCTTAATTTTAATTGAGTCATATTTATCAAATTTTTTTCTTTTATGTGTTATGTCTTCAGTGCTGCGTGTAAGAAATTTCTGCCTCATCCACAGTCACAAAAAATTTCTCCAGTCTTTTCTTCTAGGTGTTTTAGGTTTTACGCTTAGGTAAATGATCCACTTGGGGTTACATTTTATAAGGTGTAAGGTTTGGGTAGGGGTTCACTTTTTACATATAGCTAGCCATTTGTTCCAGCACTATTTTTCCTGTCTCCATTGAACTGCTTTTTACCTTTGTCAAAGATTAATTGACCATGTATGTGTGGGCCTATTTCTTTTCCATTTCTGGATGTTTAGCGTTCCCTCAGTACCTCATTGGAACTTGACAGTAAGTCTGTAAACCACCTAGTGTGAGTCCCCTTACTTTATACTTCTTCAGAATTATTACAGCTATTCAATTTCCTTTGCCTTTTCATATACATTTTGGGATCAACTTATCAATTTTAACCCCCCCCCATCATCTTCCTTCTCTGCCTCAGCCCGCTTTCTCTGATTCCCCGAACCCTGCCTGTGACCCAATGTGGTGGCCTCTCGCTTCTTTGTCCCCACTCTCAGACAAGACAATCCTTCCTTGAGCACTGACACCTCTCATTAGGGCATCATAACTGACTCTGTCCCCAAGGTCCCCTCCCTACAGTCCGTCCAGCACCCTGCAGCCTGATTAACCTCTCTCAAATTAGTTTTCACTGTTAACATTTTTGCTAATAAAACTCTATAAATATCTTCTTGCTGATATGGAAAAAAAAAACCATATTGTTTAGTCTAATGATTCCCTTGGGTCTTTTTTACTTAACTCTTTCATCTAAACCTGAAGCTTCCCTTCTACTTGTCTTCTACGAGATCTATTTGGTTTTCTATGCAGAAATGCTTCTTTTCAAATCTGTTTATACAACTCCCTGCCTGCCCTCCCCATCTTTTCTTCTCTCTTTTTTTTTTTTTTTTGATGGACTGCAACCTCTTCCTTTATAATTACTGACTAAATGTCTGTTAATCTGTCCGAAGGCAAGATACTGGTTTCTTTCATCTCTGAACTCCCAGTGCCCAAGGTAATGCTCTGTCAAACCAATCTGTGATTCTCAATTTGTTGGGGCAAAGGTTAACATACTATATGGGGTGGGAAAGAATATAGTTTAAAAGATTGCATTCTGTGTTATTGTATTTACACTTTTGACATTTTTTGATACAAAATTTTATTTTAAAATTTAAATCAAATTGAGCGAGAAATATTTATGTTTATCTGTAGGTTTTAAAAGGCTGAAGACACTTTAGTAATACTTGTTGAATGAAAGCATGAGTTGGCCAGCCCTTTAAGACCGTGAACATCCTTTTTTGGTACCTACTATATGGTCCTCTCCTGGGAAAGCAGCTGAAGTCTCATTGTTCACAGGACAGACACAATTTCTGCTGGGCAGTGACCAGAGGCAGCAGATAGGAATCATGTGTGGCTGCTTGATTGAGATTCTAATAGAGAGAGCGGAACCCATTCACCCCATCGCAGCAGGTCCTATTGTCCACAGATGGCGCCCTTAGCCCCCTGTACCTCGCAGAAGATCTCTATGGCTGAACTTCTATAATCAGGTGTCAGAACACATTAATGGAGAGCAGGGATGTGAATGTTAACATCTGCCTTTTCCAATACCTGCTTCATGTTCTGGGGCTCAGAGATGGATGGGCTGCAGGCCTCGGAGGCAGAATCAGAGCTAGTAGCATCAAAAGAAGTACAGTTAGACCTTGGATGTTGTTTGCTTCAGGTCTAAAGATTTACCTACACACACTTCCCTGTCATTCAGCCTTGTGCTGCGGTCAGGAATTCCCCCAGATCACGGTACCTTTAACACTCAAACACAAGGGCTTATGGTATAAGGATTAAGACTCTCTCCATTCTTATATGTTCACATTAATTTCTTGAGACCTTAAGAATAAACTTGTGACAGAAACTATTTCTTTTATTTAAAAGTTTATGTATTTATTTTGAGAGAGAGAGAGAGAGAGAGAAAGAGAGAGAGAGAGAGAGAATGCAGAGGAGGGGAAAAGAGAGAGGGAGAAAGAATCTCAAGCAGGTTCCATGCTGGAGCCAACCTGGGGCTGAATCACACAAACCATGAGATCATGACCTGAGCTGAAATCAAGTGGGGGACGCTTCACGGGTTGAGTCACCCAGGCGCCTGTGACATAAACTATTTCTTGATGTGCTCTTTCATTCAACAAACTATTTCTTGACCATTTTTCTACTATGTGTTAGACACTATGCTAGGGAAGTGGGATCTAGAATTATCCTTCTACGACTGACATCTAGTGTGTGGTGGTGGTGGTGGTGGTGTGTGTGTGTGTGTGTGTGTGAATGTATGTGTTCATATGCATAACTTACATAACATATGGGGATTATGAACATATTCAGATCAGGCCCAAGAATTTGGGTTTCATCCTATAGAAGGTGAAGATCACACCAAGCTTTAAAGCAGTACACTATGCTCCCCCAACTGGGGATGTTCCATAAAGCTCCATTTCCCATGCCCGTCACCTAATTAATTTCTTGCCAATGGAACTGAGTCAAAGTCATGTGCCATTTCAGGCTAGAACAGATAAGGAAAGGTTTGCATTCTTTCTTGGAAATCATTTTGCTCTAGAAGGCAGAGTTACAAGTTGACCTGCTTGCAACTGGAATATGAGAGAAAAAGAAAGCTCTGATGTGCTAAACCACAAATATCCAGAGTTTAGTTTTTTTTGTTGCAGAACCTAACCTATCCTGACTAAAATCAGCAGCAGAATCTTGTTTCTTTTTTCTTCTTTCTTGTTTTCTTTCTAATGTATTAGGAAATTCACACCTTTACCTTTTCTCAGATTTCATGTCCACCTTTGGTTAAAATATAAGAATGTTATTTTAAACTCTCCTAGAGTTGATGGTAGGTCAAAAACAAAATCATGTAAATTATGCTGTGGACTGTAAAGTGCTGACAGGTGTAAGAGGTCCATCGTTTTTAGGCAGCTGCCAATATTGCCCAAGTCTGAAGAAAAAAAAAAAAAGAAAGAAAGAAAGAAAGAAAAAGAAAAGACAAGCCTGAGGATTACTCCTTAATGACTTCATCGTGACCTTGGGTGGTTTTGCCATCCTGTGGCCCAGAAAATCTTTTTGCCACAGTAGAAGCTATTCTTTCTTCTGCTGGTTAGGGCATAATTTCCCATCTCAATAAATAGCCCTTCTTGTAGTGGGCCATTAAGCTTGCATACATAAAAATTAGACATTATATCAAGATGATAAAGTAAGAAATGGAATCTTCTTTAAATACCTGACTCTACATTTTTCATGGTCTAATTGAGAGAAAAGAAACAGCTCAATTCACCACCACCGATTGAGGACTTAATGCATATTAAAACTGTCTTAAAGGGCTTCGACTGCAGTAATATCTTTTAGAATATTCAAAAGTTTCTTCCATAGAGAATGGTGGCTCCTCATCTCTCAGAAAGTAGCTTTAGAAAAGACTAAAACAACCAGTTCCTGGGGACAGAATAGCTAACATTTCTTGAACACTTTAGGCCACTCACTCTTGTGAAAGGTTTCACAAGCATTCTGTCACTTGACTTGTCACAACAGTCCTCTGAAGGACACTTAACTATTTGTGTCATTTATTCGACACGGACACCATGGCAGAAGTAGAGGTGAACTGCTTAACGTCACAAGCTAGGTAGTGGTGGAACGTGTACCTGACCCCAGCAGTCTGGCTTTAGAGGCTGTGCCTCACTAACAGGATGGGGAAGATTTGAGAGCCTGCGTTTACCTGGGGCTGACTAAGCCACTACTGCAATCAGGTCAATTGAGCGATAGAGAAAAGCGAAGTTCAATTAGAGAAGAAAGAAGTTACATTTCTTGACCACTTGAGTACATGGCCCCAAACATTCTTATCCACTACATCAACAGGACGACAGGGTGACATTTTGAAACATAAATGGATGTGGTCCTCCCTACTCCTTTGATAGGTCCTTCCCTAGCCCAGGCTGCCAGAGAGCTGTATCCCATCTGGCCTCAGGGTATTATCTTATCAATGTGGGCAGACAGAAACAAGTCCAAGTCAGGCTTTTAAAAAAATGCCTCATGGAGGATATCTTCAATACCTTGAAAAGAAATGGCTTTTCCCCTTGTCTTTTGAACATCCAGAGCAGAAAGCTTGGAATAATGAGTTCGGAAGAACATAGTGCAGCCTGTCTCCCCTCCATAAAGAAAGGCTGATGGAGAAGGCCAGTAAGAGCACAACAGTGGTATAAAATGTGAGGAAGGGTAGACTCTGATGAGAGGGTGTTGGATTGCCTCCTCCAAAGGCCAGCACAGAACAAAGAAGAGATAACACCCTCTGAGTTTGGGAGCACAGGATTCAAAGGGCACTGAAATCCACTTACTGTATAGGAACCCGGAAATGGCAGTCTCTGGGGGATTTTCCCAGCTATCGTTGGGGGGGAGGGGAATGGTACAGACATGATTGCCACGTGGGTAGAGGCAGCACCAGAGACGATGCCACTGTGTTTCCCACAGCCTGGAGCTGGGAGGGGAGGACCCAAAAATTTAGCCGGGATTGAGAGAGGGAAAGAGGGAGGTATAGACATCTGTGTTCCTGAAGGAAATGTGACAAAGCTACCCCACCTCCAAACGCAGTGCAGTCTTGACTTGACTTGGGCCCCATGGGGATCCAAACAAGGGTCTGGAACAAGGGTGTCCACTTCTGTAAGCCAGACACGGCTTTTCGTCTCTGCTGGTGCCGGCTTGCCCAGATCCCTCCTTGGGCTGCATCCCTACCCTCACCCCCATCACACACATGTGATCACACCATAGAGACACCATCCCAAGAGCCCAGACACATCCCCTGAGTCAGAAAATGGGAAAGCCCTCCAGAGGCTGAGAAACCGCAATTCTGAGGTCACTTGGAATGAATGAAGATCGTATTTCCTGCCCTCAGATGTGTTAGTAACGCGAAGAGAACAGCTTTTCCTTTCTCACAAACCAGAGTCCACAGCTTGGGAATTGCAGGACGTCTCCCAGGAACCAACCAGCAGCATCTGTGTCTTTCTCAGTGACACAAAGTAAAATTGAATGAGGTAGAGCCTACCCAAGAGGGGTGTGGAAAGTGCAGTGCTGGGTTTGCATAGCAGAGACAGGCAATAAATAGCAGACCCTTAACAGTTATTTAACTGAGCAAAACTCATTGTCATTTCCTTATGAACGGCCACATATCCAACTGTATGAATGTACTGAAAAGGAACGCACTGAGTGAAACCACATAGAAAGGCAAACACAAATGCATGATGTGAAGGCAAAGACTTTGTTGTCATCTGCCAGGAGATCACATGGAAAGGTCAGGGACCGAGGGCTCCTGGATTCCAGGAAGGGCACCTCTGACACTGCCCTGGCATCCAAGACAGGAAGGAGACAAACAAGTCCCAAAGAGGTGGTACAGGACAAGAGGAGAGTTCGGGCCAGTGGGCAAAAAGAAGCTGAAATGACAGGCACTGTCATTTGAGGTGAAAATGCTGGTACTTAGTAGGTAGGTCAAGTTCTCAGAAATGAACTGTCAACTGAAATACAGTGAAAACAAGCAAGTCTATGTAAACATTTTTCAACTGAGCTCTTGCTAAAGCCTCCTGTGAGATAAGAAGGGCATGAGTTGAGCTAGAATTTGCTTTTGTTGTACTAAAGGAAGAAAGGTGTATTAAGAATATTAACTATAAGACAGTAGGCAAGAGATTGTGTGAACAAAGGGGGAAAAAACATGTCCAATCACACTCAAGCACTTAGCAGCAACCATTTACATATAAACAACAGTTAGACTAATGGCATATCATTTGTAACTACCCACTGAAGGAGATTCAATAAAAGATTGTCATTAGGTAATATTTAGCAATCTTGGTTGATGTTTCTTCCCTCACCTGAGAGTGATAAAAAAAAATGAGTTCATTTGCATTATTTCATAATTTTGCCAATTTACTCATTCAGACAGGTTTCTGTCTCCCAGTTACTTTGAATTAATTTTCTCATCATTAAGAGATACAGGAAACATTGCTAATGCCTTCAAGGGCAAAAGGAAAGGCTATTACGAAGAGTTTCATCTTTGTCTTCCACTTGGACAGGTTTATATTCACCTCCTCCATTCACTTTCTGATTAGCCAGGTCACATCCTCCTAGGGAATTTCTGGTAGAGTTTAGTGCTGTTGCCGAGAACTAAAGAGATGGAGTGGATGGGACCTTGAAATTGGAAACTATGAAAGAAACCGGGGCTTGAGCTGGGAACCTTGAATCCAGGACCACAAAGGACTGGTAGCACGAAGCCAATGATAGAGAAAGGGGGTGGCGAACTCACCTCTAACCTTCCTGCCTATATCCAAGGACATGTTTGGATGGCAGAGTAGGTTCGAGTCGTGGGGAGTGGTGGCAAGATTTTGGGAGTGGAAATGGGAAGGAAAGAAAAGCTCTAAGCCTGTGGAAGGAAAAGCTAACCAGATCTACACAAGGACGACTTATCTCCTGCCAAGAGAGCTTTGGGCTTCAGAGGAGAACACGAATGCTAAGCAGGAAACTAAGGCAGATGCCCATGTGTGTGGACTGCACAAGACTGTTAAGACTATAAGGCTGTAACACGGGGGGTGTGGTTTCTCAGGCCCAAATCAGTACTAGGTGCTAGTCTATGGCACCACAACTAAGTCCATACCCCACCCAATGGAATCCATAACTTACCTTGGTCGCCTTGGCTTAGAAATGGGATACGGATGATTTGAATGTTCATGCAGAGAAGGACTTTGGCCAGTACAGAGGGTAGAGACGAGACCGGGTAGGGGTTGCCTTTAGAGTCATGGTTAACAAGATAACCCCCAGCCCCCCTCCGATTCTGTTACGGAGCAAGCAAGCTTTCTATTACCCAGTCTGACAAAATGTGGGCAGGTTACAGAAACAGAATACCACACTTCATCTCTGTAGTAAACATTTATTGAGTATGTCTAGCTGGTTTCTGGAGAATAGGACACAAAAACCAAGCATTCCTTTCCCTCAAGGAGCTTAATGACTATTAGAATCTCCTAGACACACACTGAAGTAGCAGTAAGTGGCAAGAAGACAGCTACACTCCTTGGCACTACTGGAACCAGAGATGAGTCAAGGAGGGCTTCAAGGAGGAAGCAATTCAAGAGGATACTTAAGAGTGGGTGGAATTTATATAAACACAGATGAAGGTGGAAGGCAATTCTAGACGGAAAAGATACACCACAGTTTGGGAAAATTAAATGAGATACTTCACAGAAGTCCTTTAGAAAGATTCCTGGGATCAAGAAAGCCCAAGGCAAATGAGATGTAAGGCTATTCCTGTTGCTGTTGGTTCTACTTCTACTGCTGATACCATTTTTATTTTTATATTTATTAACTGTTTTTGGTAGAGAACGGGGACTAAAAGGAGACATTTGGGAGATAGTAACGAGGGGCAGTTCTGGCTTTCTTCTTGATAAGTATGTGAAATAAGAGGATCAATGAATAAGGTTTGCATCACCATTGTTCCTGAATCGACAATGTAACAGAACTGCCTTGTTCAAAGAGATCCCTGGGAAAAAGTCCCTGAAACATTTCAGCCAGGCTCCCACAAACACCACTGACTGCCTTGTAACTACCAATCACTGTTTTAGTCAATGATTGCATGGGTCAAAAAATGAAACATTCTAAGCTCCTGGATAAACAATTCCTCTCTTTTATCTTCTTTCCTTGTCCAGTGGTCCAGTTGTTTGAGGGCAAACATGAAAAGGAATGAGATAAAAAAAAAAAAAAAAGGGACGTGATTCTCATTAGTGCCTAGAGATGATGTTGCTAGTACAGAATATAAACACCAGGAGAGAACCAGTGGGGGGTTGTCTGAATATTCAAAATATCCGCTTAGGAGCTAGATTCAAAAAGTGGCAAACGAGATTTCAGGGGAGACTGATTATTGCCTTATTGCTGACTATTATCCCTTTTGCAATGGCCATTCTCTCATCCTGTTTGCTGTCATGTTTTATAAATACAAAAGAGGCTTCAGAAGCGGTGTCACTGAGAAAGAGCTGTGTGTATGTCTCCTGAGTGCACAGAGCCTGCTTCTCCAAGACAGAATCTCCAGGTCCGCAAGCTGATTTCAGTCAAAGGTAACTGGTGACAAACTCCAATTTCAGTTTCTATTTCCTGCCACGGAGCTGGGCGGCTGGGCAGTGTGTGTGCATGTGTGTTCCGAGGCGCTGGGTCCCGTGGAGCCAGCCTACGTGACTCGTTCAGGCTCTGCTTTGTTATTTTGTCTCTTGGTTTTTGAGGAGCACAAGGCTGCCTCCCAGGATTGCTCCCTGCTGAAAGTTTTATTTTGAGTGTTTGCAGAGAAGTAAAGCTCCGGTAGAGAGGTGGATGTTACAGTAATTCTACTTTGTGGGGTAAAAGTGAAATCATTTCGAGAACACCCAGAAGATTAAAAAGAAATGGCTAGGATTTTTTTTTGAAGTATTTTCCTTTTTGATATAAAACACCAGTTGGAGACCTGGGAATTATTGCCATCACTTAATGCACTTTCAGGCACCGTGTGAAATAAATACCCTGCCATCCTTGTATTCTGATGCAGGAAGCAGAGAGCTGTCGTTTTCCAGATGCTGTCTCTGCCCGCAATCTTGTTGCAAAAGAGGAAGCAGGATTATTTTAAGGAGGGTCATTCCCTCAATATAACCCTTGGATGCTTTGAAGGTGATATTCACCAAAGTCTGATTCCGCTTTTGTTCTGGGAGGCAACTTGTTGCAAACTATGGCACCACAAACTACAGTCAAAGAATCTATTTCTCACTGATTTCAAAGCATAGGATCAAAAAGCGAGTGTGGTCCACTCCTTACCAATAAAGTCCCTGGTTACATCAGGCACTGTCCTGGGGGATGTGGGCTTTCTACACCTCTGATGTTCCTAGCAGAGAACTCACAGCAGTGACCCCTACAAGAAACAGGCAACATTTCAAGCCCTACTATAGAATTAATTAAAAGTGCTTTTATCTAAGGAAAGGGGGGGTGGAGATCATCCACTCTGCAGACTCTTAGGCATGAAGTTAACATAAACGCTACTCAAGATTCACATGTTTTCAGCAGCAGCAGCAGCAGCAGAAGAAGAACAAAAGACCAGTATTCAGAATAAACTACACTATAGGTCTCTGGACAATATGAAAAACTTGCTTTGGCTCATTGAGTTTTTTTTCTTTTCTTTTTTCTTTTCCGTGGGGAAAACAAACTCTACCCATTCACGGTATTGGCAATGATAGTTTAACTGTGTCTCTTAAATTCCACTTGTCTCATTTAAAATCCGTTCAGATTGCAGAGCAGGAAACTTACCTTAAAGGAGTAGTAGAAGGAGCCCCACTCCTCCCCTTCAACCACTTCAGTGAAAGTCACCGTTGCGGTGCAGAGGGCTGGGGAAGTGTCCGGGGCATGCGTGGTGCCGCTGGAGCCGCTGGCGTCGGGGCTGCCCTCCGTGAGGTTGGCGGGCATGGCTCGGGTTGAGTTGAGCCTGGCTGTCCCCGCGCCTGCAGCCCAGGAAGAGTCCAGCCCCCTCTGAGAGCTGGCCAGTAGCTGCAGTTCTGCACCGGCTCTGCCTCCTGAGGCTTCTGGCTGGAGCTCGGCTGAGCAGAGGCATGGAGCCCTCCCGGAGCCCACCTCCCTGAAGAGCTCTGCCTGACGGCAGGGAGGATCCTCCTGCTGCTTTCTCCTCAGCAGTTATGATTCAGTAGCCCGCACAGCCTCTTCACCCCCAAGTCCCGCCCGCCCATGGCCGGGCCTCGACCCAGGGCAGGTCGGAGATCCCGCCAACAGCGATTCACTTGGCTCTCGAGACAGGCCTCCCTGCCTGGCTATGCTTTCCTTAACTTCCAGGATGGACCCCCCACTTCTGCTCCAGCTTCAACACTACAGGAACTTGGACTCAACAGCAGACTGATTAATTCAGGTCTTGTACGTTCTGATACGAAATCATAATTATGCATTTGCTTCAGCTGTGCTTCCTTCTGACTTGCAATACTCCCCTAACCATTTACTTAGTAGCCTGCACATTATTACAATAAACATGGGGAAATAGTATATTTGCATTTATTCTAGATTTTTCACAGGGCACTTCTCAGAAAGGCCTGGGGTCTATGTTTGTCAATAAGCTGTGACTCTCGGTGATGTGCCTGGAAATGGTGCCTGATAGATATTCTGATCACCTCGTTCTTTCATTGGATATCCCAGCAACTCTGTGAGGTGGGCAGGGGATGCTTCTGTATGTTCTCATTTGATCCTAGAGGAGACTGGCTCTCAGGGGGGAAATGACTTGCCCAAGATCCCACAGCTGGTGATGGAAATGAGATAACTCATCTGTTCAGAAATTCCTAGACATTTGGCTGGAATGTACACTGATTTCCATCACATCTCAAATGCCTATGGAGGCATGAAGTTAACATAAGCCAGGGTAACAGGCTCCGTGTAAAACAACAGAAGCTGCTCGTATTGAAAGCAAGCATAACTGCCTGACACTTACGTGGAAAATGCTCCAAATATGGGTAGCCATTGGTTATGGACACCTAGTATAAGAAGAAGTGGGTTTAGTGATGATCATAAAAAGCTGTAACCCCCATGAAATTGGGAAACTTTAGCATAATCTGTCCAGGCCAGGAAGAACACAGAGAGCTATAGATGAGAAGATACTTAAGTCTATACTGAAGGGACAGCAAATCTCACCACCCTGATCCCCTGAACTCACGACTGACCTTCTGAACTCAGAACTGACCTCCTGAATTTAGGACTGACCTCCTGAACTCAGAACTAAACTCCTGAACTCAGGACTGACCTGAACTGAGGAAGATCCTAAAAAGCTTCTGCCTAACTGTCCACCTTACCTTTTAGAAACTAACTAGTGAGCTGGTAGAACAGAAAAAGAAACATTTGAGGAAGATGTCTGCACAGAAGACTCAAAAAGTGCCAGAGAGTGCCTGTGCCTCATTACAATCTTAAAATCCCCCTTGGGATATTTATTGTAGACCCTAATAAAAGGAGCCAGCTTTCCCTTGCTCAGAGAGACCCGACTTTGGAAATCATTCTCTGTGATCCATTGTCCACCCACTTTGGTTCGGAAACAAGGGACAGCAAATAGGAGGGAGCCTTCCAGAAAAGTGGGCAGGCCACGGGTTCCAAGGGGAAAGAGCAAAAACAGAACTGGGGGCCCTGGGTGGCTCGGTAGATTGGGCATCCGACTTCAGCTCGGGTTATGACCTTACGGCTTGTGGGTTGGAGCCCCACATCGGGATCTCTGCTGAGCCCACTTCAGATCCTCTGTCTATCTCTCTCTCTCTGCCCCTTCCTGCTCATTCTCTCTAAATAAATAAATAAGTAAACTTGAGAAAAATGTGTTAAAAACAAAAACACAGGACAACAACCAACAGCAAAATGAGCAAAGAAAATTCTGACTGGCAAAAAAACATGAAAAGAAAAGAAGTGGCATCCATAGTGTTGTGAGACACAGAGAGGCTGTGAGTGCAGACACTAAGGTTGCTGAGGCGTTTGCTGCTGAGTTCCAGAAGCTCATGGTTCCTGAGTGTTACCTGCTGGAGCAAGTTGTTAACTGCAGTGAGATAGGGCTTTTTTGGAAAGAGATGCCAAAGAGAACCTACATTACAGAAGAGAATTAAATGCCCGGTTACAAGCCCATGAAAGACCATCTCATCATCTTGTTTTGTGCTAATGCAAGAGGGGATTTCAAAGTCAAGCCCCTGCTTCTGTATCATTCCTAGAGTCCACAACCCTTCAAGAAATGCAAGGTGCAGAACAGCCAGTTAAACATTATGTGGAGGTTCAACAGCAAGGCTTGGGTCATTTGCATCTTGTTAATTGAGTGGATCATGAGGTCTTTGGTCTTGCAGTGAAGAAATGCCTTCTAAGAAAGATCTGCCACTCAGAGATTTGCTGGTTATGGATAATGCTCCTGCTCATCCTCCAGGCTTTAAGGATGACTTACTGGAGGAAATCAAGTTCATTAAGGTCAAGTTCCTTCCTCCCAGCATTACTCCAATCCTTCAGCCCATGGATTAGCAGGTCATTTTGAACTTTAAAAATATTTAGACCAAAGCACTATTTCAGCAATGCTTTGAGGTGACCAAAGGAATACACCTTACCCTCTGAAAGTTTTAGAAAAATAATTTCCACATCATGAACTGCCTCAAGCTCATCAATAAAGCCTGGGATGGGGTCAGCAAGAGAACCCTCAATTCTGCTGGGAGAAAGCTGTGGCCTGATTGCGTTTTTGGACATGACATAGAGGGGCTTGCTCATGAACAGAAGCAGCCACTTGTTGAAGAAATTGTGTTCTTGGGGAAGGACCATGGGATTGGAGGTGAATGAGGACAACATTCAAGAGCTGGTGGGGGAACATGGCCAGGAGCTGACCACCAACGAACTGATGGTTCTGCATCATGAGCAACAGCAAGAGGTTATGGAGGACATCTCATCTGCAGAGGAGAAGAAGGCAGAGAAATCATCACTTCAAATGAGATTAGGGAGATGTGTAAAATGTGGGAAACAGTGCAAAATTTTGTAGAAAAGCACCACCCGAATAAGGCTGTAACAGTGCAAGTGATGAATCTGTTTAACGACAATGCAATGTCACATTTTATGAAATCCTGAAAAAGAGGCAAAAGCAAGTGTCATTGGATAGGGTCCTTGCTAAAGTCACATGAAAAGAAAAAGATTCCATTGAGCTAATAGATAGCAGTGATTCCGTTAGTGATAGTGAATGTCATCCTACACAATAACCCTCCTCTCTCTTGTCTCTTTCATACCAGCCATGAAGGTTTTCAAATGTAAGGGCAGGTTGTTTATTTTTCTTTATATTTTCTTTATTATTGTGTATTGTATTACAGTACTGTAATCATTTTAAATGAATATTTTTGGTTGTAGAATGAATCAGCTGAATTTCCATTATTTCTTGGGGGGGGGTGGAACTCACTTTGACATACAAGTGCTTTGGATTACAGGTAAGTTTCCAGAAAGAATTATGCAAGCAAGATTTTACAGTATTTGTCTTACTCTGACTGACTTATTTTGCTTAGCTCCATCCACATTATTGCAAATGACAAGATTTCATTCTTTATGTGATGTGTATATATATATATATATATATATATATATACACATATATATATATGTACATCTACTTTATCCATTCATCAGTTGATAGATACTTGGGTTCTTTGCATAGTTTGGCTATTGTTGATAATGCTGCTATAAATATTGGGGTACACGTACCCCTTTGAATCTGCATTTTTGTATCCTTTGGGTGAATACCTAGTAGAGCAATTGCTGAATGGCAGAGTAGTTCTATTTTTAACTTTTTGAGGAAACTCCATACTGTTTTTCAGAGTGGCTGCACCAGTTTGCATTCCCACCAACAGTGTAAGAGGGTTCCCCTTTCTCCACATCCTCACCAGTATCTGTTATTTCCTGTGCTATTAATTTTACTCATTCTGATCTGTGTGAGGTGATATCTCATCATGGTTTTGATTTGTATTTCCCTGCTGATGAATGATGTTGAGCATCATTTTATGCGTCTGTTAGCCATCTGGATGTCTTCTTTGAAAAAGTGTCTATTCATGTTCTCTGCCCATTTCTTCACTGCATTATTTGTGTTTTGGGTACTGAGGTTGATAAGTCATTTATAGAGTTTGGATACTAACCTTTTATTAGATACGTCATTTGTAAATATCTTCTCCCATTCTGTAGGCTGCCTTTTGTTGATTTAGTTTTGTTGTTTCTTTTGCTGAGCAGAAGCTTTTTTCTTGATAAAGACCCAATAATTCATTTTTGCTTTTATTTCCTTTACTCCCAGAGACATGTTTAGTAAGAAATTGCTATGGCTGATGTCAAAGAAGTTGTTGCCTGTGTTCTTTAGGATTTTGATGGTTTCCTGTCTCACATTTAGGTCTTTGGATGAGATTAACTTTTGAATCTGTAGGCTTAGTAAAGCTGATTGCCCTCCCTAATGGGTGTGGTCTTCATCCAATCTGATTGAATAGAACAAAAAGGCTAATTCTCCCATATATAAAAGGTAAAAGGGAACTACTGTCTGACTGTTTGGAGCTGGAACATTGGTCTTTAAAAGCCTTTGGACTTGAACTAAAGCATCAACTGTTGTTGGGCCTCAAGCCTGCTGGCTTTTAGACTGAAACTACACGTCAGCTTCCTGGTTCTCTAGCCTAGACTTCTCATATGGCTTCTACCTCCTCACCTGAACTTAGCCCTAGAGATTCACAAAAATGTGAGAGGCATTGATGGATCTCAGGACTTGGAGTGAAACCACATGACACCTGCTAGAAAGACTTAAATGGTAAAGAGGGAAAATGCATTGTGATGGTAAAGATGTATAGGATGAGGAACTATTGTACACTCCTGTAGCAATGTAAATTGGTACAAGCACTTTGGAAAACTGCCAGGAGCCGCACCAGGCTCTGTTCTGACAGCTCAGAGCCTGGAGCCTGCTTTGGATTCTGTGTCTCTCTCTCTTCCACTCCCCTGCTTGCATTCTGTCTGTCTGTCTCTCTCAAAATAAATAAATATTGAAAGAAAATGAAGTATAAAGCTGATCATATGCATATTCTATGACCTAGCAGTTTTTCTGCTAAGAAAATACCAGACACAAATGAACATTTATGTTAATCAAAAAGTGTAAAGATGAATGTACCATCTCTGTTTGTAATTGCCCTTAACTGGGAAGTCCTTAAGTGCTCATCAACAGAAAAGTGGCCAAATAGATTGTGGTGTATTCATACCATGGAAGACATATACCAATGAGAATGAGTGATCTGACACTATAGGTGACAAAATGCACAAATCTCATAGTTGTTATTTTGAGTTAGGGAAGTTAGACACAAATGGATACATACTGTTTGATTGCATTTACATAAATTAAAAGCTAAGAAACCTTTGGTGGGTAGTGACTGGAGCGGGCCAGGAGGGGAGCCCTTGGGATGCTGGTCATATCCTGTTTCTTAGTCAGGATGATAGTTACATGAGGGTATGCCACTTGTGAAAATACTTTGAGCTATATACACTTACAATCTTCGCACTTCTCTGTGACAACTTTGACACAGCTCTGTGACAGCTGTGGGTCAAAGACTGGTTGGGTCACAATGTGATGAAGGCCGAAAGTGGGAGGGAAAATCTAGAACAGGCAAGGGCTAGGTGCCATGGACAGGGATATGCTGAAAGGAAACTTCCTTAGTTGTGCCTTTTTTTCCACAAATTGCCCAAGCGGATTATTGTTTGGCCTGTGGCTACAGCAGAGCAGAAAAATGGCAGCAGCAATTCCAGAGTCTGATCTTGGGTGAAGGGAGTAGGTCACAATTCATGAAGATGGGCAATCTAGCCTCTGAGTCTTTTTCCTTCTCCATTTGTATTAGGCTGAGATCAAGGTGCTGGTCAGGATTTGGGTTTCACCAGAAGCCCAACTGGGCCGGATCCACTTCTAGGCTCTTTCATGCTGTTGGCAAAATCCATGTTTTGTAACTGTAGAACTCATGGCACCTTTTTCCCTCAAAGCTAGTAAAGGGAGGAGAGATTATAGCAAGATGGGTTCAACACTCTTATGTAATCACATACATGTAATTGCATACATCCCACTACCTTTGCCTCATTCCACTCAAGATGAGGAGATTATGCAAAGGCATAAATTCTAGGAGTCATGTATCATGGTGGCCAATTTAAATCTATCCTTCATACCACCCATGGGTTAAATGTTTAGAAGTGAGGAAGGTAGTTTTTGAGAAAGAGGAAGGTAGAGGAGAGCTCAAAGTCTAAGGTGTACCAATTAGAAAGATGGAGAACAAACTGAGGGTTGATGGGGGTGGTGGAGAAGAGGGGAAAATGGGTGATGGGCATTGAGGAGGGCACTTGTGATGAACACTGGGTGTTGTATGTGAGCGATGAATCATGGGAATCTACTGCTGAAGCCAAGAGCACACTGTATACACTGTATGTTAGCCGACATACACTGTAAGTTATATTTAAAAAAAAAAAGAAAAGAAAAATGGATATAAAAACAAATAGCTAGAAAAAAGCATAAAATGTTTTGAATTGCAAAAAAAAACAAAAAACAAAACAAAAAACCCAAAGAATTGGTGAGATACAAGGTAGGCCAGAAACTGAAGGCATTAAAAGGAAAGAATGAGAGAAAAATAGTTAAGGAATATAAGCCAAAGAAGTACATATGTGCGCATCTATATAATGAGCCCTAGAGGGAAGTTAAAAATAAATGGAAGGGGTTGAACCAAAAAACCTTACAAAACATTTTCATTTACAATTTTTTTGGAATTCTTTAAATTTAGGAATTTAATATTCTTAGGAATATATGTAACGAAATACGTGAAATACTTTTTATAAAATATCGCTGAGAGAAATTAGTGGAGACACTGAAAAATACAGAGCCATCCCAATTCAGGGATTGGAAGACGCAGTGTGGTTAGGGTGTCAGTTTTCCCCAAACTGATCTATAGATTCATTGAAGTTCCAGTCACAATCAAATCGAGTTATTTGGGTAGAAGTGGACAAACTGATACAAATATGTGGAAATGCAATGATTCTAGACTATCCAGAGTACTCTTAAAACTGAGGAATGTTGGAGGTCAAGAATTTACATAAAGCTACAGAAATCAAGACTATGTGGCAAGGAAACAAAGGTTGATGAGTAGATCAACAAAACATAGCATATTATATGGGCAGAAATAGACTCCCATTTATATGGGTATCTGATTTTTGACAAAGGCACCAAAATAATCCAATGAGTGAAAAGTCTGTTCAATAAATGGTGTCAAAAAACTGGATATCCACGTGGAAAAGAAAATGAGCCTTGGCCTTTATCTCACACCATGCCCCACATTAATTTGGGATGGATCAAGTCTTCTTATAAGCTCTAAGAAGAAAACCTAGAAAAATATTTTCACAGCTGAAAATGTCAGTACTTTAGCTTTATTAATGGGCTGTTAGCCTGTAACAATGACAATTGCTGTGGCGGTGCAGTAGAGAAACTTTGCCTTGACTTATCCCGTAGTGCTGGGGGCTGACTCAAGGCGGGGCCAGCCAGTAACCCCTACAGCAACTCTATCCTGTTTTGAGAGTTCTAGTCTGCGGCGAGGTATCAATAGATGCAGCCTAAGCGTTCCCCACCTTGCCACCTCCCTAACACAAACCTTAGTAAATGGTTTACTAACAGACTGCAATAAAGTGAGCCTCAAATGTCTGTCCCCTGTAGAAACTGGGAGTCCTCTCCAAGAAAGCCCTGGAATTTACATGTTCACTGCTCACATTCACTGTCCTAGTGAGCCCTGTGCAGCCCCAGCTGCACATTGGGATAACGTAGGGTGCTATCTAAAGCACTAATGCTCTCATGCCAAGGTTCTGATGAGATTGTTCTAGGGTGCAGTCTGGGGATTGGGATTGTTAACATCTCCCCAGGTGATTCGAATGTGCCTCCAGGGAAGAGAAAGCTCGTTTTAGGAGGACAGCAGTCTCTAGCATCAGACTCCCAGTAGGTGGTTTTTGCTGCCTGCCGGTGGCATTCATTCCCAGGCTGCTGCTATCTTAATTATCTGGTTCTGCCCGGTCTTTGACCCTGAGGGCTGCTTCTAGCCCTCCTGGCATCCACTGTGAGCTCGACCTCCTTTCTGGGCTTTACTTTCTCACTACCAAGTTTGAGCCTCCGGGCACCCGTAGCTCTAGAGAGGGAAGGAAGTTGCCCCTATCTTTATCTCTGGGCCTCCAGAGAGTTTTGTTCTCTCCGCACCAGCAAGTCATTTTGGAAACACCCAGATAGCAGTTTGGATCACATTTCTAAGACTTGTCTTCCTCAAAAAACATGCAACTAGAGTCTGAACGAAGACTTTCCAGGTAAGGAAATGGGTTATAGAACTCCAATTCCATCCCTTCGACTTTCTCTGCCGTGGGTGGTAAAGTAATTCATTCTGCCTTCCTGACTTTAGGGAAGTGGGTCTCAGGTTAGTTCCTCTGCCTGAGAATGCAACACATGCTGGGGCGGGGCATCTCAATAAAATATGACCAAGGCTTGGACACATTATTATTATTATTATTATTATTTTAATTTGAGAGAGTGCACGTGAGCTGGAGAGGAGGAGAGAGGAGAGAGGAGAGAGAGAGAATCTTGAGTGTGCTCCACACCCAGCACAGAGCTCAAAGTGAGCTCAATCTCAAGATGGTGATATGATAAACCCGAGCCAAAGTCAAGAGTCAGATGCTTAAACGAATGAACCACCCGGGCACCTTAAAGGCTTGGAGATTTTTAAGAGAAAAGTTTGTACAGACTGCTATGAAACTATATTACAAAGTATCATTTACTCATCATGCTCCTGGGGCACATTCAGGCAATAGGCCTTTGGGAAAGAAGTGGTGTCTGGGAGAGTTTCTGGTCCCCCTGTGTCCCTGGAACATGCCCAGTTCTCCTCTCCAGACTCCCCTTACCCGTCCTGATATATCTGTCAAACATTCTGTTTGGAGTGCGGCACCTCACTCAGCCTCTTCCCTTTCTAGATGAAGGTCACCTTTTCCGGCTTACTGGTCCCCTTCTTCATCTCTACTGTGAAAACCTCTGCTCAGAATCAGTCTCGTATCAGGTACGTACTCCTTGGAGTTATCTAGTAGGGGTGTTTATTTTTTTTAATCTTAATCTTCCTAAGCTGATAAGTGTTGCCCCTGGGACAGGGATTTCACCTCCGGCAAACAGAATGATGGAGAAGCTTGGAAGGGAGATGCTCGCATTCCATGAATTTCCACCAGCTTCATGAATTTCTCACGGGAACCCTGGCCACGGTGTTGTTACAGGCAGGAGGGAGAGACACTGTTTGTCTCAGGGAGTTGAGGGATGAGTCTTGAGGACAGCAGAGCATGAGCAAAATGAAAGAATTTATTAAGCAAATCTACAAAGCTCTCAAGACTGAGAGGGGTCCCGACCGGATAGCCGCCAAGGACTTTTGTCTCTGATTTTTTATTGGGACCTTATCAGAAAGTTGGTGAGACTCCACTCTTGGCTTCTAGCGCAGGCAGGTCTGGAATGCATTCATTCTTTTTATCCCCCGCCCAAACCCGCTGCTGCTTCAGCCCCCACCCCTGCAGCTGCAGCCTGCCTCCCCTATCTCTCTCCCTGCCTACTGTTAACACTTTCCCGACTCAATATTTATGTCCTTGAGCAAATTGATTATTTTTTTCTATAATAATGAAAGGGGAGAGTTCATAAACTTTGGAATAAAAATTATAGGCAAAAAATTTAAACTTGTAGACATAATTTTGATGGTCATTGGGGTCCTTTTCAATAGGGATTGCCATTCTATCTCATTGCAATCTGCAAGTCTGATGATTTCCCTTTAGTCTGAGGTAGGTGAGACAGAGTTCTGAGCTCCCAGGTATTTTCTGACCTTCCCAGAACTCATTCATTATTTGAAACTTACACGTATGAACTGTAACCTCAGCAGTCAGTGATCTGAATCCAAAATTGTCTCGGCTGCCTCCTTTCTATGAGTATGTGGACACCCTGAGGCTTCTCTTTTGTTCTCTGTTAACAGGGATGACAGTAGTGCCTGCGCATCAGAGAACTAAAGGAGATAATGCTGATCCATTAATGCTAATTGTCTTCGTTCTTTCCTTCTTAATTATGACTCTTTCTTTTATGTGTGTAAATTTTCCTGGGCTCTTTGTTTAGTCTCCAAGTTCCTAAAGGGCTGAAGCTGCCCCTTTTCTTCTTGTACCCTGTGACAACATTGAAGCTTGCCTGAGCCCTGTGGGAAAACAGGGAAATTAATCATGGCTTTGTGTTCCAGAAACAGATTACTGCAAGTAACGATGGTTTCCCATGTGGCTCAGATCAGACTCCTGGATGCCTCCTTGTGGGTCCTGGACACCTGTAACAAGGCCAGACAGAGATAGACCCTCCAATTCTCTTTCTTTGCCTCATAAATGGTTAGCGAAACTAGTGTGTCCCTACTGATCAACTGGGAATAAAATGCTGGTTAAGAAACCTTTAGTTAAGACTCTGTTTTTTTCCCCAGGCTGAACTTCAGTGCCCCTCAGCCTAGGTCAGCTTACCAACCCCTCCTTAACAGCCCTTCGCTAGGATGGGCCAGCTCCTCAGGAAAACATTTTCCCCTTTGGTATCCGACCAAAGCGCTCCATTCAGCCCTCTTCTCCACACTGCTTCTGTCCAGCCTCTGTCCAGTCTCGTACACTTCTTTGTGTCCTAACAAAGATGTTTGCACATCGACTGGTGGGAACATTCTCCCCGTTATAATGGACAATTTTCCCTATTGCAGTGAAACCTTCCCCTCTTGTAACAAACCTTTCAAATTAAGTCTTTCCTTACCCAAGTCCAAACTGTTAAAAAATTCATGCTGTATTGAATGGAAATGTTGTTGGTTAGAAAAACAATTTTTTGAGCTCTTGCTAAACGAGGACTGCATTTTGTCAGGTCCTGCGGGGAAGTCCATGGTTTGGTCGGAAAGAACAGACAATAAAACGTTCCAGGTTAAATCACAGAGGGCGTAAAATAGTGCAGAAGCAGGAGGTGACACAGACAGAGTGTGGTTAATCTCCCAAGTGAGGAGTAAAGAGAATTAATATTCCAAGTTCAGAGGAAGATCATAGTTATGAGGGTTAAATTTGGGCTTTGGTGTTTTTAACTACCTTGAATGAAGCACGCAACATTTCTTTTTCCACCAGTGTGGAAAATGATGACTAAGAGTAGGTTAAGGACAAAGGAAATTAACTTCCTTCAGTGGGATTTTGATTCTCTGCTACCAGAATGTGTCACTGCCTGCAGGGACTAAATTTCTTGGGGTTGAGGTGATAATAGACAAGCCACCTCCCATGCCCCATGACTCCTCTCTCAAAGGAATGAGCTGACAGTGAAAGCTTGCAGTTGACACAGCGTCACATACCGCATCTAAGTAAAATATATCACTGCCAAACTCGGACATTTATTCTCTAAGTGCCTCTTTTCGCGTCTGTGTAAATGTGGATTGGTTAAAGGAGTTTTAATCCTAGAGGTAGGAGGTAGGATAGGATGCGGGGGGAGGGAAAAGGGAAAGTTCCACCTAATCGTTATTCTGGGAGCTTGACATATGTCACAACATTTAACTCCCAGAATATTACTTTCAAGTGGGTGCAAGTTTCCCCATTTTAAAGTTGCAGAGAACTCTTCGTAAAGGAGAGCTCTTCAGGTAGAAACACAGAATTGGAAACAATCATTGACTCTCTACACTGATTAATTTTCCATAGTCCCTTTATTTTTGCCATGCATTCTGAGGAGGTGGTGAGGGCTCTGAATCATTAGTATGGAATAATAGTATCCTCTGAGAGGAAATTGCTTTGAAAACAGAGAGAAATCTTGGGTTCCTAGAGAAAAGATAAATGCAGTATTACATCTGGTAATTGCTTGCTCTAATAGGTGCAAGAGGTTACACATGTTATAATGACTAAGAGATATTATCCCTAAAGAAATGGAATGCAATGTTCTACTTTAAAGAGGACACCAGAGGAAATAGGGTTTAGCCATCCATGATTTTAGAGTTATATTTTTCTGATTATAACAACAAAACTTGCCTGCTCTAACTACTGACCTGCACATGCAAAGACACAGATTATATTAACTGCTAATGTATTCCTCACTCCCAGAGTGAAATCATACTACACACTCTGGTTTTCATTCTACGCTTTAATTTTGCATAATGTTGACTCTTATATCAATAAATACAATGGTTACTTCTAGTATCTCTCTGTAAAGCTCAAATGTGATGTTCCCATAATTTTATTCATTCCTTCTCATATTAACTGAGATTTAAGTTGTGTCTGATTTGTTGGAAACTGGGCACTGAGCAATCATGTTTGAGTACTTTTCTCATAGTTTCCCCCAAAGATTTTCTTGTGGTATACTTGCTACTGCTTCTTTGATCTATTTCCTCTTCTGTTGTAATTTTGCTGTTCTTAATCTGCATCCTTGGATTAAGTGCTTTGTATTTATTTTCATTCTTTCATGTTTAAGGCAATGACTTTTCCTCTGAATAGCTTTTAGCTATTTCATGTGAATTCTGATGCATATTATTCTTATTTTCGTTATTTCTTATGTAGTATGCATTTTAATTTTTGTTTGGACCAAAGAATTATTGTGAGTGACTTCCAAATGTTGATATATACTTTTCAATCTAATCTAATGTCATATTTTTATTTATTTATTGAATTAGGTTTTGAAGTGAAGATCCACATTTTGAAATATTTAAAAATTTTTCATATAATAAATTTTTGGAAAAAAATCCATGGATTTTTATTTATAAGACAATTGAATATATATACACACAAACACCTTCATGTGCATATGTGTCCGGACACCCTCATTAATTCCACCACATTTTTTAGAACCTCCATTTTCTTACCTAATGGTTTTGTTTCCTTGAGTTTTCAAAGATCCACAAAAGCTTGCTTTTATTTCTCATTATAATTGAAATCCTGTCAGTTTCTCCTTATGTTTCCAATAGCTTTTTCTCTAAACATTTTGATATATTGTTTTCACAGAAAAATGTATGACACATGTCCATGCTGGATTAGATCTGAGCAAAGTGATTCTCTGTCGCATTTGATTTTTTTTCACACTGGATTTTGGTTTGTTTTATATTGATTTTATCATCTTGTATCAGTTAAGAGTTGTTTTGGGGCACAAGAAACAGAGATCTGAAGAGTAGTTGAAACAGGATAGTCTTTTGCTTGTTTGTTTGTTTTCCCTCTCACGTAACAGAGTCAAGAGGTGATGAGAGGCTAGGGCTGGTGGAGGGGTCCCATGATGTCATCAGTGACACAGGTCCCTTGTATATTCCTGCTCTAGCATCTGTGGTGAATTGCTCCTATCCCTGAAGTCAGCGTATGGTTGTAAGATGGACACTCCTATTTATTATGTTTACATCCCAGCCAGTGAAAGGGGGAAAGGGAGGAAAGTAAAAGGGTGCTCAGCTCTTTTTAAAGGAGTTTTCTTAGAAACCTCTTCCAGTGCCTCCCACTTCTATTTCATTGATTCTATGGCCTCTCCTGTTTGCAAGGGAAATTGGGAATATCGTCATGCCCCATAAAATGATGGGTAAGTCAATCAGTTAAGCATGAATTTGAGGTTGGCAGATAGCAGTCCCTGACACATGCCTGTTTTTCTTTTCCATTAAGATCTTTTGCATAACTTTTTTTCCTTATACATCTTTTTTTTTCTTATCATTTTCCCCCTTATATTTCTTAATCTTTGGCTTGAGATCTCTCTGTAGATAGGTTTATTTACTTATGGGATTTATTATCTATCCATCTATCTATCTATCTATCTCCCTATCTATCTATTGTGCAACATCAGACTGTCTTTCCTTTAATGAGACAGTGGTTTAATCATTTGTATTTGTTATTAAACATTTTTGTGTTTGGTCTCTTTATATACTTCCTGAATCTTACCTTTGTCTTCTGTTTTTTTCTTATCAAGTATTTTCTTCAGTTTTTATGTTTTCTGCATGTGTTTTTATCTTTTTAAGGCTTTCTTTAGTCGCTTTTCTTCTATAATGTGAAAGATATATACATTTTTTTGTTCTGCTACTATATATTTTTTATATCTGCAAATACTTTAATTAAAACTTTATTTATCAACACTAGAAATGAGACTATGGTAGGGTCCTCTCCCTGAGGAAAGACCAAAAAAACAAAAAACAAAAAACAAAAAACCCCTCAAGGCAACTTGGCTCTATGCTTAAGTGGCAGCATCCCTCATGACCTTGTAACATGAGACCACTTAATCAGACTGCATGTTTGTGTGTTACCATATATTGTAGACAAAGACCTAGAAAATATGTAAAAAACTATGCCACACGGAGTTCGAGGCTCAGTTCTTTGGGTAAAAACCTAACTGAGTGGTGCCGCCAAGGATAAAGCTGATTCCTGGAAAGAAAAGCCTCGGTGTCACGACTCTCTTTGTGAGAATCCCGCTAGAAGACATTATTGAATTCCCTCTGTGAAAAATGGGAAAATCAGCTCACATACATTCTCTTTTGATGGGGTTCTTGAGCAAATGACTAAGAAAGAATTCTTGAGATGTCTTTAGTGTGAAAAGGTGATTTTTCTAAAGCACGGGAACAGGACCTGTGGGCAAAAAGAGCTGCATTGGGGTGGTGAGGAGGTGACTAATTATATATTTTTAAGTTTGTGGAGGGAGGGAGATAGAGATAAAGTAAGTTTCTAAGGAATTTGGAAACAAGGCTTTCAGGATCTTGAGGGGCTAGCCGCTGTTAAGATAAGGTTACTTTAAGTCTTTAATAAAACAAAAGCATCAAGAAAGTAAGGCAGCCATGAGTTGCTTGAGGAAGGTCACACTCTTCACGTTTAGGTATGTATCAGTGGGCTGCAAACCTTAAGGAGATTTAATTTAAGCTACATTTCTCTTGCCTTTGTTTTCCTCATCACTTTCACTTTCTTCTACCGACTTGTTCATAAAACTTTTGGCTGATATGCATTGGAATTTTTCTAATAAATTATTTTTAATGTTTATTTAATTTTGAGAGAGAGAGAGAGTAGCAGAGGGGTAGAGAGAGAGGGAGACACAGAATCTGAAGCAGGCTCCAGGCTCTGAGCTGTCAGCACAGAGCCTGATGCAGAGCTTGAACCCATGAGCAGTGAGATCATGACCTCAACTGAAGTCTTTTTTAAATGACTGAGCCACCCAGGCGCCCCTGCACTGGAATTGTTGATGCATTAGAGAAGTTAAATATGGTGATCATCTTTCAAGAAATAGACCATTGCGTGTTTCATCCAGACACAATATTTTCTGAATCAATTTACATATAATTTGATATTTAAATTTAAAAAACCGTTTATTTCAAAGAGGGAGAACACAAGTGTGAGAGAAGGGCAAGCAGAGAGACAGAAAGAGAGAGAAAGAAAGAGAGACACAGAGAGAGAGAGAAAATCTTAAGCAGGCTCCATGCCCAGCATCGAGCCCAACATTCAGCTTGATCCCATGACCCCAAGATCATTACCTGAGCCAAAACCAATAGCAGGACGTTTAACAACTGAGCCCCCCGTTGCCCCTACAATTTGATTTTTAAAGTCGATTTGTTGCCCACTGCCAGTCCTTTAGTATCTGTGAAGTCTAAATTTTGATTCATCCCGCAATCAGCTAAAGAAAATCTTAAATAATTGCTTGACTATTTGCTGCCCAACTCTTTGTATATTTAAAAACAGCTTTTTCATTGTTTTTGTACATTAATTATAACTTGACTGTATATAAATTATTTCTTGTTATCAAATGTTGTGGAGAATAAGTCTAGGGCATTATTTACTTACTAAATTAAGTAATTAATTATTGTTTTTTAAGTGACTGCTTCTACCAAATGTATGTAGACTTGTTCATTTATCTTTGAAAAGCAGGATTTTTTGGAATGACCACTTTTCACTAATATTGACTTGATGTGATAAACACTTTGGCTCTACAGAGTTGGTGTCATAAAATGATGAAGAAGAAAGATTTTGGAGACTTACATGGCTATAAGTTTCATTTCTGTGACTGGCCATCTATGGTCTTAGGTTCAAAGTAGGATCATTGTGTAATTTACCGTTCACATTCTGACACTTTTGAGAATGTAATGGTGCCTCAAGTAATTTTCATTCATTTACTGATGTACCACAGGAATCAGGAGTAAATCAGCATTGTCCTAGGCAAACTGGGGATATACAATCATCTTATTCTAAGGATCATCTGTAAAATGGGCATAATTATAGTGTGAGCTTTCTAGGGTTGTGAAGATCAAACAAGTTGCTGTGTGTGAAATGTTCAGTGCAGCTGCCGGTATATTGTTACCTGATATTTATTCTTGTTAGTGATAGTGCCATTTATATTTAAAATTCTCCTCAGCTAAGAGAAAATTTAAATAATAACTTTTAAATATGTTTTATGTTATTCCCTCCTGTACCCCTATGAACACTATTATCTTTTCTCTGGTCCTCATTTTATGTCATCCATATCTATCATTTATTTTCTGATAACATTAATCTCTTTCTCCTTTTCTTCTGCATTGCCTGTGATGTCTTCGACCCCAATCTGGTCACCACTAAACTACTTTTGGGTCTTCCTTAGTCTTTACTCTTTCTAATACCATTTACAGTTATACATATGGCATTATTAATTCCTTGAATCATTTCTTTAGTGCTACCATCTTCCTTTTAGCTTAAGTCTGTCTTTTTAAATACTATCATTTCATTTTTTTTATCCACTTAGGCTCAGTTTCTATATCTGTAAAAGGGGATATAATATCAAACTTAGAAGATTGTTTAACAACAAAATGATATAAAGCACTGAGAATAGAGTTAGTATATAGTAGTATACACTCAATATATTAAATTATTTTTATAGAGTTCATGCCTTGCTTAATGTTTATTTATTTTTGAGAGACAGAGAGAGACAGAGCATGCGTGGGGGAGGCATGAGAGACAGAGATAGGCACAGAATTCAAAGCAGGCTCCAGGCTCTGAGCTGTCTGCACAGAGCCCAACATGGAGCTTGAACCCATGAATCATGAGATCATGACCTGAGCCGAAGTCAGTTGCTTAACCAACTGAGACATCCAGCTGCCCCTAGAGTTCATGCATTTTTGAAAAAAATTCCTGCAACTTATTTTTTTCTCTTAGTCCTTAAAGTAATTTTTTCAAAGCAATAATTTTTAATTTTGCGTGATTATTATTTTTCCTTTATTTTTTTTCAGAATTTTAAAGCCAATTCCACATTGTGTCTTTCTAAACAGTTTTATTTTGGTATAAATTACATACTATAAAATTCATCTATTTGAATTATATAATTAAATTAACTCAGCAGTTTATAGAATTGTGGGAACATCACTGTGGTCTTGATCACTGTAGCTTTATAGTAAGTGTTGAAGTCAGGTAGTGTTAGTCCTCCAACTTATTCTCCTTCAATATTGTGTTGGCTACTCTGGGTCATTTACCTTTCCATATAAACTTTATAATTGGTTTGTAAACATCCACAAAATGACTTCCTGGATTTTGATTGGGATTGTACTGAATCTATAGATCACGTTGGGAAGAATGGGCATCTTGACAATATTGAGATCCTATCCATGAACATGGAATATCTCTCCCATGTATTTAGTGCTTCTTTGATTTAATTCATCAGAATATAGTTTTTCTCGTCTATGTCTTTTACAGACTTTATTAGATTTACATCTAAGTATTAATGGGGGACTAGTGTAAATGGTAGTGTGTTTTAATTTCAAATTTCACTTGCCAATGCTGGTATATAGGAAAGAAATTGTCTTTTCTTTTGTCAGTATGGTAGAGAGAGGGCAGGAATACAGACAATTGAATCCCTGGAGCTTGTCTTTCTGTACATTTTCTCATATTTAAAAAAAAATTTAATGTTTTATTTATTTCTGAGAGAGAGAGAACATGAGCAGGGAAGGGCCAGAGAGAGAGAGGGAGACACAGAATCTGAAGCAGACTCCAAGCTCTGAGCTAGTTGTCAGCACAGAACCCGATGCAGGGCTCGAACCCACAAACCATGAGATCATGACCTGAGCCGAAGTCGGACACCTAACCGACTGAGCCACCCAGGCCCCCCCATTTTCTCATATTTTTAACTACTTTATCTGATGCCAGATTATGAGAGTATCCTAATAAAATGATGACCCTTAAAATTACAGATTTCTCTCTTAATCCAGGATGGCTTAGCTTCATTTGTGGAAATTTAAGGTAGAGACAGTGGTTTTCAAACTTGGACAGACTTTGAACCACCTGGGAAGGCTGATACATAACCTGTGCCTGTGGTCCACTTCCACTTTGCTGTAATAGTCTGGGGTACAGCAATGGAGATTTTTAAAATTTCTCCAGGTGATTCTAGCAGATAGTCAAGGTTGAGAAACACTGAGCTAAACAAAGCAACTGCCCCTGTAGGTCTTCCGTATGTTGACGATAGCTCCAGTCCTACACAGTTGGCAAATAAATTGGTGCTTGTCTCTCCTATGGTATGAGTGCATGGCCACATAACCTCAGATTGCTAACTCTGTGTGGGCATGGGGCGTTCACTCAAGTCAGAGGAAGAAGGCACTGCAATTAAGAGACTGTCTGCTCAGAAACTGTCTGCAACATGCTGAAAAAGTATACTTACTTTTCCTTCAGCTAAACTTCTAAAAATTTTCCTATATGCAGTGGGTAGATGGTTAGGAAATATTGCCATTTTATCTACATTACCTCCCTTTCTTTACTTACTTTCCATAGCACTGTATTGGTGGTTCTCAAACATTAACGTGTTTCAAAGTCACCTGGAGAGTTAATAAAGAATAGAGAGGCTCAGGCATATTAAGTCGGTATAGGCCTGTGACTCTCCATTTTTACCAAGTTTCTCAGGTGATTCTTATACATATGAAAGTTCGAGAATCACTGCACCGAAGCAGTTTCTTGGGAACTTTAATTAGTAACAGCCCTAGGGAGGAGGTTTATGTGCTATTTTGATCCACATTCTGTCGTGGTTATATTTAGTAGAAATTTCTTGAGTTGTTATCTTTCTACTTTACTTGATTTTTGTCTGGAATGCATTATACATGTAAACACTGAGCACAATCAAAAGCATAATAATATGAGAAAACACATCATGAATACCTGAGACTTTAATCACATAATTTCTTCTTGCCTAAAAGTCTGGAGATGCTCTGATCATATATTATTGTGAAACAAACCTGTGCCTACAGATTCTGTGAATGAGGAATTTGGACAGGATGTAGCATGAATGGTTTTTCACTACTTCGTGATATCTGGGGCCTCCATAAGAAGACTTGAAAATTTTGGGTAACTTTAATGGCATCAGGTTGTAATATTTTAGAGACCTTTACACTCAAATGCTTGGCATTTGAACTGGAATGACTCCAATGTTGAGCTCAGTTAGGAATGTTGACCACAGTGCCTACATACAGTATTGTCCATGTAGCTCGGGCTTCCTCAAAGCATAGCAACCCCAGGGTAATTGAACATCTTACATGGTGGCTCGGGGATCCAAAAATGAGTATTCCTGTAAATAAAGCACAGGTAGGTGGACTTCTATGACCTTATTTTTGAAGTCACATAGTATCAGCTCTACTATAACATCTTCTAATGGTTATAGCAGTTGTGAGCCCAATTAGATTTAGACACGAACATAGACCCCATCTCTTTAAGAAATGCTTTATGCTTTAAAACCTCCACAAGAAGGGAAGCAGTTTGTCATTGGTAACCTGGATTGGCTAAACTTCACTGTAGGACTCTCTTAATTGTTTGACAAGTAACTCATCTTACTGTAAATAACACTGAAGTCTCATGTGTGTGATTCGATTCCAACTTATATAGTATTATTAGCACTTTTCAGTTAATTTTTATTTTTAAATGTTATCATGGACTCAAGGCCTACTTATGGATTAATTTTATTCTATTGAACCATAATTATTGGTTTCCTAGTCACCTTTCTGCTAATTGAATGCTCTGCTGTGTAAGTCTTCATCTCACATCTACGTACCTGTCAGACTCCAGACTGTCTGAATAGATCACCAAATCCAACCACAAATTGGCCCAGGCCCATCTTATTTTCCAATCCCCAGATTTAGCACTCTTACCTGATAGGTAAACTGTAATTCCCAGTAGGGAGAAAATATAAAGATTGAATGCAGGGCCTGTAGGTTTATATCACTATCCCTGACTCTGGATGGAATGATGCCAGACATATCTGGGTAGTTTCAGTTCCAGAGTAAACGTTTTTCTAAGTCCTCAGTTCATGCCAATGATTTCAATTTTTACTTCTATATCTTTCTCAAGTGTAAGAGCTTCTTAGTTAATTATTTTCTCTTATCTGAACTGCCAGCTTTTCTTCCTCTCCCTTTTCTCATATATGGTAAATTTATACCAGAGTCAAAGCATCATACCCTATATTGTAGCACTAAACTCTGCTTTAAATTATAATGTAAAGAATCTTAGAAATACTGATACTGTACCTTTGCTAAAAACAAGATTAATAAACCCAACATCAGTTGAATGAGTACTGACGGAGCCATCTCTAGCTGTGGCTTATACAGGTGGTTACCTGAGAGTTTAGTGTTTAGTGGTTCTGTTATTATTTACAGAGGCAAATAGGTACAGCCAAATCTAAAATGAACTAGACGGACTTAAAAATGAAGTCACCATGGTTGTTAACCTTAGCATAGATTGTGCTTAAGCTCAGAATATGGTAAAATTTATAGCATGAAATAACAGAAGAAGGGAGAAAAACTCGTATTTGTTGCATTTCCATATGCGCTAGCAGACTTGAGTGTTAACTCTTTTAATCTTTAGAAAAGTATATTGGGGTAGACATTAGCATTTCCATTTCACAAAGGAGGAAATGGAGCCAAGAGTGACATCCCCAGAAGGGTATGAAACTGAGCTTTGACCCAGGATGTCTGATTCCACACCCACGATTACTCTAATATTCTGCAACGGTTGCTCTAAACTCTCCTTGGTTACATCTGACTTGGTTTATAATTTGAACATTCTCCTTTTGGGTGCTTCAGAACTTCAGAGAGCATAAACCAGGAAGCCAAGAAACCTGTCTGCCAATAGTGAAACATTACTCACAATGGGCAGGTACCCCCAGGAACCTGGTGTCATAGGCAAGCTCAGCTGAGTGATGTGGCTTCTCGGGGACAAGGTCTGTTCTTGAGCTCGGAAGTGCTGGGTGGTGGGGGCTGCAAAGACAAAGCCATCTTCATCTGGTTGGCTTGTGCCTGCTCTTCGTGGTTGTGAAATATGATATAATCTGTGCTTCAAATTCCTTAGCCTGTGGGATTTCTCCACCTGGGGACTGTCAAATTAGGTCTTTTCTTTTGGGTCAGTCAGATGTGATGGCAACAGGGTACCCTGCTGCTCGTAGGCTCTTTTAGAAAATTGCTGTTAGCTCAGATGGAGGAGTTCTAACGTTGTATGCCAGGAATGTCAGATTGTCTGCTACAACTTTAAATGTGTAATACCAACTCAAATGGGGAAAATGAAACTTTATTATAGGAATCAACTTAGTTGATTTACCATTCATGAAATACCATTTCTGTTCTGTAGTAGGCAAAAGAAACCCACAAACCAACCTTTGCCTTCCCATTTCAGGCTATTCAATTTTAAACTCAGTGTCTCTGAGCTGCTCTCTTTCTACTTTTCTTCCCATTTCTCTGATGACATCACCTCTGGTTCTGTCATGGGGCTGTGAATCTCTGACTGCATTCCAGCCCCTAATTCTCTGCTGTCTTCTGGGCCTGTTGAGAACTTTATGAGTCTCTTCCAAGGCCTGAGATGGGTGGTCTCGCTGTGCCATCCCTCATTACTGCTGTGTAGCATTCTACCTTTGTTGGTGTGAGGCACTTGGCACAACTGTCTCCTGAATGACTTCCAGGCATGGAGTGTGGTACAAACCCTTCTGCATTTAAATCCCCAAGCTTATTCTATCCAGCCCCCCAATAACAAGTCAGATATGCAGGAAAAGACAGTCAGAAGTCAGAACCCAGCATTAGCATCTATTATGTTATTCTCTTCCTCAATCCTCTGTAGAAAATGTTCTTACCTTCTCTGCAGTGAGTAAACAAAAGTTAGGTAGGATTCTCCTCCTGCCTCACCATATCAATTGGAGGCTGTGAGTTCATCAGAAATTTTCTCAAGAATCTGGATCTTGTAACAATTACAAGCTAAGTATCTCAAGATACGTGGGATTTTTTGCTTCCATAGCTTTACAAAAATGTCATTCAGAGAGTCAGAGCTTTCCTTTTTCTGGGCTGTTTCTGTGTTGTCAAAGAGGACAGAACATGTAGGAAGGTATTGCTGTTGCTCATTTGGGAGTGTACTGATTTTAGGATGCCATGGACTTCAAGGAGCGAGAGACTTAACTCACAGATTTAACCATGAAAGTGGAGTGTTTATACCACAGAGAGCTGGATCTGGGCAGTATCAGAGTGAGTTTGGTAGCTTCCTTGATCCTCTATACCATGTTATCATGTTGCCAATGTCTCCCTTCCTGTGGACAAGATGGTCCCCAGATCCCCAATCATCATAGCTTCATGTGTCAGGATCCAAAGCAGAAAGCAAGGATGATGGAAGAAGGTGTTCTTATCTGCCTCTCTTCTGAGAGAAGAATATTTTCATGCTACCCATGAAGGTACTGACAGTTATCCCTTTACATCTTGTTGGCAAGAACAAGGTCATACAGCAACCCTTATCTCCAAGGGAGTCTGGAAAATGAGTGGCTGGCTTTTAAGGACTTGATAGTAGGAGGCAAAAAGAGTGCTGGAAATGCCTGCAGAGTGGCTGAGTTGGGTAATGGAGACAAGGAAGCCCAGGGAAGAAGCAACCTCTTAACACCGTGTCAATACATTCTCCTTCCTTCTGTCTGACCTGGGCATATTCTCCCCTCTCCATGCGTGCTATCTTTCCCACCACCACTGAGGACCCTGCTAATGGATCATTACACTTAGAGCTGCTGTGCCCTAGTATCCTTAGTTTAGAGTTCTCAAAACTCTAAGTACCATGAGAAATTGACCAGTTGGCTTGAAAGGTAAAACCTAGATTTCATTTTGGAAAATTGTGAGAAAAATTTAGCTCTGGATATGGACCACTTTGATCTGAATCTCTGATCCATTTCTTAACAGTTATCTACCTTTGTCAAGTTAGACCTCTCAGCTTTGATGTCCTTCTAAGTAAAATGAAGACAGTGAGGCATATGCCAGTCTTTGTGAGGATTAAATACAAATGTGTATTTAGAATGCCTGGAACATCACGGGTGCTCAATCAACGAGAGGATTAACATCAAATGATCCATCCTGGTGTGCTTCCAGGATGGAGAGAAAAGGACCTCTCGAAGATACCAGAAGTGAAGGCTAACTCACAGAAATGCTGCTGACTGCATGTGCCTTGGGGAACAGGTAGGGACAATAGAGAGGCAAGATGGCAATCTGGATACAAGGACAGTTAGAGAAAAATTGTGGAGATAAGATTAGTACAAGAGTCGGAGGTGTCAGGCTATGAGTAGAGAGGAAAAGACTTAAACACTAAATGCTGGCAGATTTTGTAGAGTCCTCAGTGACAGGCAAAGGAATTTAAGCTTGACTCTAGGAAAAAGAGAGGAATTTGAGATTTTTGAGCAAGGAAGTGGTATGATATTGCCCTGATTTACTTGATAGAAACTTTTCTTTATTGTAATATTTAAAAGTAGGATTTTAATTGATGGCTGCTTAAAAAATACATGTTGATTGGCTTGTTCTCAGGAGCACCTTTTGCTTTATGTCAAGATATTGCTAATACTGTTTTTTAATTTGGTTTATTGGATGATACAAGGACAGAAACCAATTATTACAAAAGTATAAAACAAAACAGGACATGTTTTGTATGTATGTATGCTTGCCTGTATTTTTTGTGTGTATTTTTGGTATATATTGTGGATATAGTATTGATATTGGAACTGGCCTATATTTGGAGGACTCTCAAACCACATTAATGGATTCAAACACCAGCTCTGTCACTCTTCGCTCTGTGAATTCAAGGAGTTATTTAAACGATCTGTGACTTCGTTTCTTAATATGTAAAACAGAGACAATAATGGTACCTACTTTTACATAAATAAAGAACTTTAGAATAAACAGTGTGTGGCATAGTAGGCATTCAATACATATTACTAGTCGTCATTGTTCAACTTGATTTGTAAACATTTTTTACTCCATTAGTCTTCATTTAGTGACAGTCACAGTTGCCACAAACCTTGATGTGATCTGGCTATTTATGGAGTAAATACTTACTCTATACCATTCACTACCATTACTTATTAAAACTTTAAGATATGCTGAGAACTGCATCCAGTAGTTACACATGTCATTTATTTATTTATTTCCATTTTGCTGGTGAGGAAACTGAAGCTCAAGGAGAGTTTTAAGGAGTTTACCTCTAGTTCCATTCCCCCAGCTGGTTAAGAGATAAAATTCCAACTGAAGTGCACATAATATCAAAACTCAAATTGTTCCTCCCTAGGAAATATTGGGTACTTTGGAGAACATTGTATTCTGGGATTTAGGAGGCCTGGGTACCATTCTGAGAAGCAATCCTTAAGAACTCTGTAATTTTCTAAAAATATTTAATTTTTCTTATACTGTATGTAAAAATGGGTATCATATTATCTCCCTAGATAATATGTTTTAGAGTGGATGTAAAAATTAAATGAGGTAACAAATGAGAAAGTGCTCTAGAGGTATTTTGGTACAAAACAATTGAATGACATTTGAGTGGATGATATCAGCTTCTTCATCATTATTGATAAATACATGGAGTAAATGGGAAAATGTCAAGAGAAAATGGGAGCCAAGTATGAGCCTTGTACCAGGTCTTTCCTATCTAGGTTCCACAGTATTCTTTGGGAAGTTAAAAGATGGAGGAATTACTGTATTGTTATAGCTTAAAGCAGGACATAACAGAATTGTGTGGAAAGTAAGATGGGTGAGAATTTTGAAATAAACATCATTTACTGAGAATGTCATTTACCCATAATTTGGAGGAAATTAGTTTCTCTGCACAGTTGACATCTGATTATCCACGTCAGTTAAGACTTCAAGCGAAAAAATTAATTTTGTTTTGTGAATCAAAATATGGAATGTATTTTAAGAAGTAACATATGCCAATAATTAATTTGAGCTGCTTAGAACATTTTGGAAAATTAGAAATTTATAAACATAGAACATACTCACGTATCTGTTGTAGTTAAAGACCATATGTTGCCTGGGTAAGAATTCATTAATCTCCTCATTGTTTTTCAGTTATTTGCTTGTGATGGGACTTCAATTATTAACCATTTGTGACCATTCTCTAGATCCATATTGACTTAAGTTGGACAATTAAAATATCTTTTGGGGGAGAATAAGTCAAGTATATATTATCTATTTATTTATTACATACTTATTTAAAACATTTAGGAATTGAAAGGGTACCTTATATTCTCACAATTGTATTGGAATCATGGAGTCCTCTTTATTTTAAAGTTGTAGTGTCTGACCCCTAGGACCCTTTCTGCTTGGGAAGAGAAAGGGTTGGCAGGGAAGAAAGTGGATCTCTCACACATATGGGAATATTGTTAGTCATACATTCACTGCCCTAACATATTAATAGAGCATACATATAGGAGGATATGTATTTGATTCATAAATTCAGCTTTGGGGGATTCTCATAACTGAGTCAGTTGGGAATGAGGTCTCTAATCAGGTCTAGAATTTAAAAAAGGAAGGGGATGCCTGGGTGGCTCAGTTGGTTAAGTGTCTGACTCTTGATTTTGACTCAGGTCATGATTTCACAGTCTATGAGATTGAGCGCCATGTGAGGCTCTGTGCTGATAAAGAGAAACTTACCTGGGATTCTCTTTCTCTGTCCCTCTCCACCTCTCTCAAAATAAACAAATAAACATTAAAAAAAGATAAAAGAGAGAGAGAACGTAACTATATTTTGAGGATAGATTATACTTTTTTCTTTTAAGTGGGGTTCCAGTCAAGAAACATTCAACAAAGAAACAATTTACATAATTTAAGACTTAAAAGAAGAGTCAGAGTTACGTTTTCTTGGACTACTTAAGGCTTTTTGAAATGGGAACTGCCTAATCAAAACTTTAAATATATGGCCAAGGTCACAGGTACTTTCAGTTCCATTAGAACATAATGGGACTGAACATACAGTAACATAATCATGATGTGTGTTATGATGGATATCATCAGCCTCCTGGCGTCAGGGCTCAGGAGTCCTTGGAACTCCATGAATTGGTGAGAACTGTTTATTACAGTGACTCCCAGGAGAGCCAATTAAATGATGGAGGCTCCTTGGTGGAGCTAGTGCATTACTTCCGTTAACTTCCTCCCACCTGCTTAGATGTTTGCAGTAATTCTGGCACCGTCATTGAGGGTCTTTGAGGCCATGTTCCTGTCCCTTTCCTTTCAGTCCTTAGATATTTTTACCCCCACCAAACAGAAGGAATGGCAAATGAAAATCTCCTTTAAAAAAATTTTAATGTTTATTTTTGAGAGAAAGAAAGACAGAGTGTGAGCAGGGGAGGGGCAGAGAGAGAGACACACACACACAGAATCTGAAATAGGCCCCAGGCTCCTAGCTCTCTGCATAGATCCCGACACAGGGCTTGAACTCATGAACCGTGAAATCATGACCTGAGCTCAAGTTGGGTGCTCAACCAACTGAGCCACCCAGGCACCTGAAAATCTCCTTTATATGACTGGAAACAAGATATGTTTTTCCTGAGATCTTCTGAGTTAGAGGAGGGAAAGACAAAGTGCCAACTCAACTATGAAAAGACAAAATCACCTTTTTTTGCAGTTTTACATGTGTAGCATGTTTAGAAGATTCCTAAAAGAGGAAATGACAGTGTGGCTTCACTCAATGAGAATTGGGGATATCATCGGCATGTGAATTAATTTGAGAGCCATACAAGACATATATAAATACGACAATATGCTCATGTAGTAACCATGAACTCCGTTATTAAAGCCAATACTCTGCTAAGGGCTTTACATGCACTATTTTATTCTACCTTAATAACAAGTCTTAGGAGGCAGATATTAGAAGGGAACTGATGACCAGAGAGATGAAATAATTTGTCCAAGGATGCATAAATCGTAATTGGGAGGCAGGATACACACCCAGCTTTGTCTGGTGTGTGAATAGGCCTGTTGTGGTCTACTGGGCTGTATGCTTGGTGAGGCCAGGGACTACTTCTGTCTTATTTGAATTTCATCCCAGCACCAGGAACAGTGCTTATCTTAGAGCAGGAATCTGGTTGTGTTGGTTGAATGAGTGAATGAATGAATGAATGAATGATTGAATATCTGAGCTTCATTGATGACCTTGAGTAACAGAGTATTTCAGAAGGGTTGACCTCTGAATGTGAAGAAGTGAGAGTGGACATCTCTGTCATGTTCCTGACCTTGGGGGGGAAACCTCTCAATTTTTCCCTTTTGAGGATGATATTAGCTGTGGGTCTTTTGCTCTTTTGCATATGTGGGCCTTTATGATCTTGTATCATATCTTTATGATACATTCCTTCTATCCCAGCTTTCTTGAGGGCTTTTATCAAGAATGGATGCTGTATTTTGCTAAATATTTGCAGATACTCTTGACAGGAGCCATGTGCAGAGGACTTTTGCTAATATTTCAGAGCTTCAAACCATTCTGTGCCCATTTCTGTTTTGTCAGGGGCTCCTTTCCTTGTCTCTGCCAACAGGGGGAGCTAGAGGGAGGATGGCCAGCTGTAAAGGGGGAAGGGAAATGAGTGTTTCCTGTTCATCTCAGCCATACCACAGCAAGGGTGGCTTGTCCCAGCAGGGGGAGCAAGTTCTGGCAGCAGTAGTTACCAACTTTATTGTTAGGATCAGTCTCGAGGTATCCCCTCAGGGGTCACAGTACTGGCCTGCAAGGGCTCCACTCAAGGTTTGAGTCCCAGCACCACAGGGTGCCTCCCACAGGTCCCTGAGGTGTCACCCCATGCCGACCGGCAGTGCCCTCTCGCTAGAGGCCTCCATCCCAGTCCCTGGAGAACCCTCATCTGAGCATCTAAATCTTGGACTCCTAAACGTAGAGATAGTTGCTAGTTCTCTCAATCACAACTTCTATAAAACCTCAGTGTCCCTGTTTGCATTTCCTATTCTCCAATACCTAATTAACTATACTTTGCATTAAATTCTTTTTATAAAAATAACTAATGTGACCACTACCCCCTGACTGGACACTGGCTAAGACAAACCTGGAGGAAGGAAAACTGGTTTCTGATGAAAAAGGAAGGGTTCTCACTTTACCAGTTCAGGCTGGCATTAGAATTATCCTCCCAAAGGAGATCTGTATTCTAATGCTATTCAGATAACATGGATCGTGTTTTGAGGTGGGGGGTGGGGGTGGGGGATTAAAAATCCAAAAGAGAGAATACATGTTATAAAATAGATAATGTTAAACTACGAGAACCATAAAATAAAACATTCTGGACTATAGAGGTTAACATGATAATAAAAGAAATAAATGTGCAAGGGATTCCTAAGGAGATGATTCATAATGTATCATTCATAATGAATTCATAATGAAAGAGATAAAAAGGAATCAGATGTAATATACCTTATTATTTCAATTGTACATGGGAGTAGAAAAGGGCAAGCAGAAGTAAAACTGCACTGAACATTTTGTTTGATGGTCAACATCAATAGAGGCAGCAGTATATTTCATATTGGTAGGAAAATGTTAGCTTTCCCCCCCTCTAAACTAAAGGCTCTAAACCCAATAACGATACTTCATCTTTATATCCAATATTCAAGGAGCCAACAACTAATTGTTCTTTTCTTAAACACAGACACACAATTATCTTTTTATTGTTCTAAGTCACTGGTGTTAGATATTCATTTTGGAATAACTAGAAGATACAGATGAACCAAAAATAGCATCATCCAGGCAGTGTTATGTTCTGTAGTCCTTTTTTTATGTGCTTATCTATTTAGGTATGTATTTATATGGCTAGTGGAACAATATAAATGTTTATAGCCTGTTTCTTTTCTTAAAATATATCATAAGTGCATTTTCCTCATCAATAAATATTGCATAATAGTTACATTGGCTTATTGCCCATTCCTCCCAGATTCATTCCCTACTTTTCCTACTCTGTTCTGAACTGCAGGCAATTACACATCCCAGACTCCAATGCCTCTCTAATATCCAAATAGATTAACCAATGGGAGGAACTAGTGGAAGATTGGGAAGAATAAGCCGGGGTATTTCTCTGTCCTTATCTTTGTGTTAAGTGTTACTTCTGACAGCCAATGGTCTCTTCCTTCGCTCCAGCAGTAGTAGGACAGCCTTTTCCTCTATAGAACCTTGATCTGGTTCCCATTGGGACCTTGGCTTTCACAAAAATGTCTCAACTTCCGGTTCCAGTGACACTACTTCCTCTTCATCATCAGTCCAGGCATCAGAGTGCGAGCAGCTTTACCCTCTTGCTACACTCTGTGTTGCTTCCTCATCCTGTTTGCCTTCTCAGTTCTTTTGTCACCTGTATAGAACCATTTCCCTGATGGGACTGTGACTAACAATAACTCCACTGATGAACCTTTCTTCTTGTATGCATATGCCCTAGTACATTTATGTTTTAGACTTTCATTCCAGTATAGCTAACATACAGTGTTATATTAGTTTTAGGTGTGTGGTATAGTGATTCAACACTTCCATGCACGTCCTAGTGCTCATCACAAGTGCACTCCTGCATCCCGAACCATCACCTCCCCATCTCTCCTCACTAACCATCAGTTTGTTCTCTATAATTAAGAATCTGTTCCTGGGTTTGTCTCTCTCTCTCTCTTTCTCCTGTTTGCTTGTTTCTTAAATTTATCATCGCTTCATTATTCAACATAAGATATTTCAATTTCATGCCATTATAAACTAGGCTACAGTGAACATCTATTGCCCATTAGCCTAACCACATCTTTATTGTAGTTTCCTAAAGATGAAATTGCCCTGTCACAGGGCACATATTTTGCTTTTCTTTTTTTTTTTTTTTTTTTTATTTNACCAACTGAGCCACCCAGGTGCCCCTTTGCTTTTCCTTTTAAGCCAAATATACATGGTTTCTTGTTAGTTATTTTAGGAAGGGCTTTTCGTACTTTTGGCATTATGTTTTGTTACTTATTCACTGCTGTTTAGTATATTTTGGTCCTATCATAAATTGGACTTTGTTTATATTGATTTTGCATGCTGTTTTTAACTACTAACTTACTGAATTCATTTATCAGTTCCAATAGTTATTTAGTTGGGCTATTATGCTTCAAATTATGTGTTTCTGTGTCTCTCTGCCCCTACCTCACTCATTCTGTTTCCTCTCAAAAATAAATAAACATAAAAAAAATTTAGTTGGACTTTTACAAGTTGTATATGTATAAAATGACAGCATATGAAAATAATGGTAACTTTGTCTCCTCTATTCTCATGTTTATAGCACTCAATGTTTTCTTCCTCCCCTTGCTTTTTGTAAAAATGAAGATCTTTTTGTATTGGCCAATATATCTAAAGCAATATTGAATAATTCACTTATGACAAATAATCTGTTATTCTTCTTGACTTTAGTGAAACTATCTTTAGTATTTAACTCTAGTATATATAGTTGTTTTTATCCTTTTACTGCTATTTTTCAAGTACTATTTCAGTATTTTTTTTTACAGTTTTCATTCTTTGATCCATTAGATGATGAATCGCCTTAAGTAAATTGCATAATGAACTGCCCAACATTAAATTAGACTTTTATTTATGGAATAAATCCTCCCTGGTCATTGTCCCAATTTGCCCATTTGTTCGAAAATCTCTTCTCTGCCCTCACCCTGATCTACTTGTTAACTCTGGCGGTGAGCTTGCAAACCGTGTTTCCCAGGCTCCTTTGCAGATGAGATTTCAATTAAATTTGGCTCCTGGGTTCTCTTCATTTTCTTGGCCAAATACTCAGTAAGATTTTTCATCTGAAAATGGAAGCTTCTCTATGGATCAGGCAATTTTCTTCCATTATTTTTTTGACTACTGGTTTACTTCTGCCTCTTTATATGATCCTTCTCCAATTCCTATTATAATGAATAAAATCACCTTTCATCTGGGTCTATTTTGAGTTTATTTTCCACACTCATCATGTTTTTACCCTTAGATTCTGAGAAAATTTTTGAAGCCTTTTATCCAAGTAACCAATTTCAGTTTTTAAAAAATATATTTTATCAGTCATATAGCCTCCATGATAATTTCACAATAATTATGTTGATCATCTGAAGACAGTTAGTTGTTCCTTATCCTAAATTTATAACTTCTCCTAGAAACAAGTTTCTCTTGAATCTCTCTTTTTTTTTAGATGTTTATTTATTTTTGATAGAGAGAGAGAAAGCATATGTGGAGGAGGGGCAGAGAGAGGGACACACACACACACAGAATCCAAGATGCTGGGTTGCCATCTAGGAGCAGGTCTATCCTTCTGGAAGCTACCTGAGTTCCTTCTCATATCTGCCATGTGGCCTCTTCTGTAACGTCATGTTAAATCCATTTCATGCTTCAGATCTCTCCCACTACCCTTCTGCCATATCTTCCTGTCTCCAGCTGGTGCATTCTCTCTGTTTTCAAGACCTCATGTGATTGGATATGCCCACTTGGATAATCCTGGGTCATCTCCCTATTTTAAGGTCTGTTACCTTAATTACACTAGCAAAATCTCTTTGCCATTAGCACACAATATTCACAGGTCCAGGGGTATGAGTGTATATGTTTGTGGGGCACCTTTCTGATGACCACAGGCTCTGAGTTTCCCCTTGTCCTCATTGGGTGAAGGAGTGGTGCTGCTTCTTATAATACTAAAGGCTACATTGATGTGAGCCTGCTAGGTTGGACCAAGTGCTTTTGTTTTGTCTTTAATGTTCATATAGTTTTGAGAGAGACAGAGGCAGAGTGCAAGCAGAGGAAGAACAGAGAGAGAAGGAGACACAGACTCTGAAGCAGGCTCCAGGCTCTGAGCTGTCAGCACAAAGCTTGATGCAGGGTTCGAACTCACAAACTGTGAGATCATGACCTGTGCCAAAGTCAGATGCTTAACTGACTGAGTCACCGTGGCACCCCTGGCCAAGTACTTTATATTCAGCATGTCATTTAATCCTTGAAATAATCTTGGAAGTTAGGTGTACTTATCTCCTATTACCAATCAGAAATAAGGCTCCAATGATGGAACTAATAAACACATAGTTTATGTTAATAATAATATTAATAATAGATAATGCTGTGAGTGCCATGGAAGATAAGTCTTTGGGGTTGACTCAAATTCTAAGAATGAATGACTTGGTCTAAAGTGGTTTGCAAGAGTGTTGCTATGATGAAATGTCTAACACTATGTTTGACAAAGGAGAGGACACACATTCAAAGTTAGGAAGGAACCGGTACGAGGAAGTGAAGCAAAGGCAGAATTAGGGGACTGAGCAATGCGGCCACCAGAATGCAAGATGACGACAAGAAAAAAGGGGTCAAAGGGCACCTGGCTGGCTCAATTGGTTAAGCATCCAACTTCGACTTAGGTCATGATCTCCAGGTTTGTGAGTTCGCACCCTGTGTCAGGCTCTGTGGTGACTGCTCAGAGCCTGGAGCCTGCTTTGGATTCTGTGTCTTCCTCTCTCTGCCCCTCCTCCACTCACGCTCTGTCTCTCTCTCTCAAAAATAAATAAACATTTAAAAAAAGAAAGAAAAAGGGGTCAAGTAATAGGTGAAGGCAGCACTGATTCCGTGAACAGAAGCCCTGAATCAGAGTGTGCCCTTTGCTGGTGCCTTGTAACAGGAGGGGTGAATACATGCAGAGGCTTAAAAGCTTAAAAATGGGCCCTTGGAAATTGCCAGAACCTGGTCTTCTCAGAGCACTTTTGTGGAACCGTTTACCCACTGTTTGAAGTAGCTGATATGCAACTTGTAGCTGAAACAAAGCGTTCCCTTGGGACAACCCCAGGGATGTATGAAAATATTAGAGGTAAACCAATTTCCTAAACACAAGAAAACATAAAAAACTAACATGTAAAACAAACAAGAAAGCACAGACCCCCTCAGGGCAGCTTCTTGAAACCATCAATTGAAAAAGCTTTGTCTCGAGTAGCACAGTTATCTGTGTAAGGTGGAATCTGTTCTCCATATTTTCCCTTACTTTTTAGGAATCACAGAACTGCATCCTTTGACTAAAGCATAAAACGTTTGAACTACTGCCCCCTTGCTGGCACCCAGGCTGGGTCTCAGAGGAAGTCAGCTGTGATTCTAGGAGACATCAGGAGGGTCCCATCTCCACAGGGCATGAGTGTCTGAGCAGGAAAAGTAGCAGATGGGAATTTGAATTCTGAATCCCATGTCAAGATCTTACTATGAACCTTCCCAATTACTAAGAGAGTGAAATTAATTCTGCCTGTGTATCTTTTTAATCAGAAGAGTAACGCTCATTAAAATTATTAAATAACATATTTTCAAATGAATTGATAATTAAAGGGAGAGATGCAACTCCCACCTCCCACCACACCCCTCCCCTGATAAAGCAAAAAAAGCAAAAAGAATCTTGACTCTTCTAACACATTTTTCTTGTTTTGTGTCATTTTTGTCTTAGGAGCCAGCCCCATCCTGAGAAACAAGTGCTCTCTATTGAAGTCCCAGCACCATGTGGCTGAGCTGAATGATCAAGGGCAAGTTACATGCCAGCCTTAGCCTCATATCTTTGGTTCTTCTCTTTCTTCCAACCTGTTTAGACACAAATGTCAGCTATATTATTCACATAGAACTGGCAGAACTTAATATAAGACACACTGCAGTGTGGGGATTGATAATAACAGCTGACTTATATAGCATGACTGTTCACCAGGAATTGTTCCAACCCAGAAGTTCCAAATGTCCTCATTTTGTGGCATTCATAGCAACGATAATTTTTCTAATGGGACATCTGGGCCAAAAGAAATACCCATTATATCCATTTACTAAGTAGTTAGGTCTTGACAACTTAATACATATTTATGTCTGACAACTTAAGCAGCCATTTGAAAAAAAAAAGACATACATAAATTAAAAGATAATACTTTTATTTCACTCTTAAATAACATAATTACTTATAATGGGATGAGTGCACCTGTTTGGGGGCTGCACAAGCTTCTTGAATGTGAGAATCAGATTGGACACTGCCAAGTTCACTCCCTGCTTCACACTGATTTTTGAGTAGGACTTGCTTTTCTGCACAGCATTGACTCAAAACCCAGCTTCGTGAAGATAATACCATTACCAAAAGGAATGCATTGTGACCTGTGAAACTGTGAATGACCTTGAGCTGGTAGTTCACTCAAAGTCAGACAGATGTCTGGGGTTATCACATTCCTCTTGAAAATTTTATTTTATTTATTTTTTAAATAGTCTATTTTTCTTTCTTAAGTAATCTCTCCACCCAACGTGGGGATTGAACTCATAATCCTGAGATCAAGAGTCACATGTTTCTTGACTGAGCCAGCCAGATAACCCTCCCTTGAAAATTGTAAATGTCATAATAACCGTCTATGAGTTTACCCTGGTGCCCTAGAGCCCCACAGCACATTGGATAGGGATTGCAGATCTAAGAATTTTAAATGAACTAACTCATTTAATCTTCATAACAACCCTGGGGTTTGCTCTCTGTTACTGTTCCCCGCTTTGAAGATGAAGAAGACATGGAGGCACAGAGAGGTTAAGAAACATGCCTAAGGTCACAAAGCTAGTGGAGTCAGAATTTGAGCCTATGTATTTTGGTTCTAAAGTCCTTATACTGCACAAACACACAGGCTGGGGAACAGGGAAAGTTGTCTCCGCTTCTCAGGATCTGTGTAGCCATGTGAGGTCCTGTAGGCCTCAGTGTATTTTCTGATGAAAAGGGATAATAACAGTTATCTTAAGGATTAAATGAAAACAACAGATGCAAAGATCTGAGCTAGGGACCATCACTTGAAATTTGTACCATTTTGCAGAAAGGTTCATTTATTCATTGTGTTCTGTTTATTTCCCAACAGAACCTTGTGAGATAGAGGTCAGTTTTAAGGAACCCAAGCCCAGAGATAATTCAAGAAGACATTGCAGTGAGCCCATGGTTGGTTGCTCAAAACCTACTACATTAGATGTCCCTGATTGTCACCTGTCCCCTCCTGCTCCTTCAGGCCTGTATAAGAGACAACACTGAGCTTTAGGGAAAGGTATTTCCATTTGACACCTCATAAAATTTTGAGAAACTGATAGGAAAAGATCAAATATTTTGGTCAAAAACCTTTATTTTTCAGGGCACCTGGGTAACTCAGTCAGTTAAGCATCTGACTTTGGCTCAAGTCATGATCTCAGGGTTCATGAGTTTGAGCCCCTCATCAAGCTCTGTGCTGACAACTCAGAGCCTGGAACCTGCTTCAGATTCTGTGTCTTCCTCTCTCTCTCTGTCCCTCCCTTGCTCACCCTCTGTCTTACTCTCTCAAAAATAAATAAACATTAAACTTTTTTTTAAACTTTATTTTCGTGTTGCTGTAAAGAAAGGGAGAGTGAAAGTATTATAGAGTCCTCATCTGACAAAGTAGGAAAATTAGTCACAGTGCAGTCCAGAATTCCACCTATCTTTCTCATAGTAAATTAAAAAAAAGAACAATGGCAAAAAAAAAAAAAACCTTCAAAAAAGCAACAAACCAACAAACTTCCACTAACTCAACCATGAAGACTTGTGGGAGGAAAAACTGTCCCCTGCCTGCTGGCCGATTTCACTCTGTTCCAATCAAAGCTGTTTGCTTCCTGGCCCCCAGTGTATATAAAGATGATTCTGGCACAAGTGTTCGGTTCCTGCAGCCCAGGCCAGCCTCACACAGCAGCACTGATTCGGGGCTCGAACTCACGAACCATGAGATCATGACCTGAGCTGAAGTCAGACACTGGCTAACCGATTGAGCCACCCACACGCCCCATGGAGTCTTTCCTACACATGAATTACAATGTTCTGTTTTAGTTAAATTAGCAATGTTTTTGATAGTTGTGGGCTTCTGTGAGCTACCCAAGATGGTTTGATGGAAGGAGGTTAACTGTGAAGTGAAGCAAAGCGACACGTTAAATCTCGTGTGAATTCTGCCATTAAGCAGGCACGTGGATTTGTGAAATCTCACCTTTACGTATTTCCATGTCCTCATCTGTCATCCCAGGAGAATGGTATTTCCTCTTCAGTGTCATTGGGAAGATTAGCTTTGATGATAGATTCGAAGATGAGGCATGTAGCGGACATCCTGTTGAGGTCCTGTCTAACTGCAGACATTGTGTCCCTGTGTTCTCAGCTCTAGAACCTTGTTTCTGTTTTTCTATCAACTCTACCTTCTTGATAGAATATAGGAGTCCCTGGACTATTTTCATCAAAGACGCTTTTTTTCTTTTTTAAGATTATTTATTTTTTTTGGGGGGGAGGAAGGAAGAGAGAGAGAGCCAGCAGGGGAGGGGCAGGGAGAGAGGGGGACAGAGGATCTGAAGCAGCTCCAGGTTGACATCCGTAAGCCCAGTGTGGAGCTCAAACTCTCAAACCATAAGATCACGACCTGAGCCGAAGTCAGACACATAACCAAACAACTGAGCCACCCAGGTGCCCCCAAAGATGCCTTTTTCTACCCAAGCATTTATTTTCCTTATAAATATCTACTTGTTATCCCAATACTGATATTTAAATTAGTTTCTGAACTTAGCCCAGAGTTTGTAAATGCTACAATATGCATGGAATGTACTCATTTGGCTCCTTTTTAATACAATGGAAACAGACTCAGGGACTTGATAGAGTTACAAGGACATAAAAGAGATGACAGACAGGAAATTAATGAATAAATCCAAATTATCTTTAAAACGATTTCACACAGCAGAAAACCACACAGCAGGTTTTCTCATGCCATCTTTTTGTCCTGTCAGGATGGATAATATTTAGAAAAGTTTTGTCCTAGAGCGTTTTCCCTGTTGCCTTTCCTTCTTCCCCCAAGAAGAAACAACCTCAAGTGTGCCTGAGACTTGCGTGATTTGAATCTGGAGGAACCGTGGGCCTTGAAAGCCGGAGATTCATGGAAGGGAGGATGGTTGGAAGGTAGCCTCTCTATTACTTGACAAGTTGAGTTAGACCTGGTGGGTTGGTCCTGTTTCAGTTATTTAAATATAAAGGACAGGGACCTGCAGTTAGGATATTTGGCCAAGATGTGGCAGTGGTGGCTCATGGATGGCGGTGCGGCATATATTCCAATTTAAAAATAATCCCAGTAGAACAATAATAAGGTTTATTCTATGCTTTTAGCATTTTAGATTCTGTGTTCAATCCTTCTTTTATGGGATTCTTTCATTTTCACATTCTCAACCTGAGAAGGGCAGCATGATAATTATCTTCATTTTGTGGATGAGGATACTGGGGGCTTAGAGGAAAAAAGATTGCTCACGATCACAGTGCTAGCAAGTTAGAGGGCCAGAATGGTTCTCAACCTGCACACTAATTTTGGGAAAATCTGGAAAAGCAAAACAAAACTTCTGCCTGAGCTCATTCTGATTCAATAAGTTGGGGTAGAACCTAAGTATGGGAATTTTAAAAGCTCAGTGAGTGACCAACCACCATAATTTGCTTGAGAGGCAAGGCTTAGGGTGTCTACGCACAACTACCAATTTACTACATCAGCTAAACATTCTACTTCCAAGATGCTACCTTAATTTTGATCAAATTGTACTTTGTATCTTTCATTTCCCCTTAATTTCAATTAAATTATGCTATTTATCCATTCCAATAGTTTTTGATTTACTCTGTCTGCTACTAAGAGGCTGTGTTCAAAAGCAATCAGTTTGAAAATTCATCCTTTTGTTTATTCCATAAATGATAATTAAGCACCTACAATATACTTGGCTCTTTTAGGACTAGAGAGATTTTAAAAAGCACTCTCCTTCTCAGAAGGAGAAGGGGGCAGCTTGAAAGAATCTGAGACTTTAATGTACTGAAATGTTGAATGGGTTTACTTTCTTCAGGTTAACATTTTATTGAACACATACTTTGTGCCAGCCACAGGAGACTTTTGGGGAAATAGGGATGAATGGAGCACTCACTACCCTGGAGCTCACATTCTAGCTGGAAAGATGATACACGATAGACACATAGTCAAAATGCTACATGACACATCCTATAATAATTATGAACAAGACCCAGAGAAGGGAATATCTACCTCTAACAGAGGGAGGGAGTCACTGAGAAGGTAATTTTCAGCGTTGGGTCTTGAGTAAGCATTTGCCAGTGAATGAGAAGAGGGCATGGAAAGCATGCCTTATAGGAGTCGTAAGTGCAGTGACCCAGGGCATGAATTATTCACAGTTGTCCAGAGTTCTTTGAGAAGTTGTTAGGAATTCACATCTACCTGGGTTTAGGACGGTTGCCATGGCCAGTGGGAGAGCCCAGTGAGAAACCCAACAGCCACCCAGAATCAGTCTGAGCAAGCTGCCACTGTGATTGCCAGTCCAGCCGTGAGTCACTCTGAATGGGAAATCCCAGCGCTGATCCCTTATACGGCTGAAGGACGAAGGATAAGAATGATTCTCTCCTAAACTGGAGAATAACAACTAACAGCTAATATTTATGAGGTCTGGGTCTCAAGCGTTGATGATCATAACAATTACTATTCATAGCAACCCTGTAAAGTAGGTCCTTTTATCTCCATTTGACAGATATGGCAATTGAGGTGTAGAAAATCGAGTAACTTTCTCAATGTCACATAAAGGACTAAAGCCAGAATGAACCTGGGAAGTTTGACTTCCGGGTCCACACAGTTTGCCTCCATTATTATCACTTTTGTTAATAGTTATATGACAACTGGCCTCGGGTGAGTGCTTCTTGCATGTCATGAACTGTGCTAACCACTTTATGCACAGTATCCCTTTAAAAACTCAATGGAGTAATATTATTATCCTTATTCAACAGATGAGAAAACTGAGGCCCAAGATTACACAGCTCACGAACAGCATGCTGTGAACCATGTCGGTCCTATGCCAAAGCCTTTTGTGTTTAACTCTGCCTTTACTCAAAAAGTGACCAAGGGACCCAGGGAGGTGCAATAACCCAAATTATATTTTGGGTTAGACACTGTGTATAAAGAATAACCTGTACTTTAGTTTCTAGCACAGCTTGTGAAAGAGAAAAGAAGACTGTGCTCTTATCACATATTAATTGGATTTATCTGTAATAATCTTATGCAGTTAATAGGGCCCTTCTCTCCTCCTTGACATGAAGGGGTAGGAAGGGGGGTGAGGGAGGAGAGAGAGAGAGAGAATGGGAGAGAAAGATGCTCAGCTTTCCATTTCTGTGCATGTGTCTGGATGCTTCCACAGCTAGAGAAAATTTTCTTTTCTTTTAGGGAGTTTTCAGAAGAATGCATAGGGTCTCAGAAGCCCCCTGCCTANGTACAAAAGTATGCAAACACTTTAATTTCGTCAGCAATTAGAGATTATACCATAGATGAACGATGAGTCTGTTGTTAGTTCCTGAACTCTGAAAGAGACTGACAGCTAACTCAGTTGGAATTGCAATAATCCTGCATTTATCTGATCCCAGCCAACTCCACTTTTTTTTTTTTAAATTCAGAGGTTAAAAGAACTTAGGTTAGTTACACATCTTATTCTTTTCTTTAAAATGACATTTTTGAGATAAGTGCCTGATGTCATTGCTTTTGTAATTATGAAATGCTTGAAAAAATGCTATCCCAAATAATTTAGGGAGGGAGGATTATGTTTGTCAAAGTCAAGTTACACTCCTGGGCTTGTGTAGGGCAAGTGAAAATCCTCCATCACATACTGCCCGGCCCGGGAGAACAATGCTGCCACCGTTGCCTTAGAAAACCCTAAATAGGGGCGCCTGGGTGGCTCAGTTGGTTAAGCCTCCGACTTCGGCTCAGGTCATGATCTCACGGTTCGTGGGTTCGAGCCCCACATCAGGTTCTGTGCTGACAGCTAGCTCAGAGCCTGGAGCCTGTTTCAGATTCTGTGTCTCCCTCTCTCTCTGACCCTCCCCTGCTCACGCTGTCTCTCTCTCTCTGTCTCAGAAATAAATAAAACATTAAAAAAATTAAAAAAAAAAAAGCCCTAAATAACTGGCACTTTGGCGCCCCCTGTTGGTCCCCTTTAGTCCTGCCCCGATGGTGGCCGAGTCTAGTCAGGCATGCGCAGCCCCTGGCTGGGCTCCTGCCATAAACAGATCAGTCGGAAGCCTGACACAAGTCAGCCACGCTGGATCCTGCTGGGTGGTGCTGGATCCGGGAGCTTCAGTGCCTTCTGCTGTGACACCCTGGTTCGTGGTTTGGCACCTGTGCTCTCATGCTTGCTGGACCCCCAGGCTGACGATTTCCAGGCGCCCTGGCAGAAGCCTCTGCAGCCAAATCCCCTCCACGCAGGAGAGCTTATTCTTCCAATTCTCGTGGCTTCTCTGCCCGTTATCTTCCGTTAACACAGACATCAGCCTGTGTTGAACTCCAGACCTGCGTCCCAAGGAGGCTATAGTCTGTCCCTGAGGCCAGGGACTCCTCATTCTGCCTGTTTTGAACACTTACTCTGTGTAATGCAATGTTGACAAATAGTAAATACATGGGCAAACGTTGCCACAAATTATTTAAAGACTAAAGTTAATTCTAAAAAATGACATTGAGGCACATTGTAATTCTGCCATTACAAAAATCTTTTCTGATAACTTTACTTCTGACAGTCTCAAATATATTCGTCTCAAGTATAGCTATTTTTACTTAACCTGTGCACTTTTGCTTTGCTCCAATCATTGTAATCATGGGGGGCAAGGTTGACAGCCCCCCGTGGCATATCTGCGGGTGCAGCTCACCCACGGCTTGCAGAGCATGAAGGAACCAGTCCACAACTTCTCTAACACATTTACAAGTTAACTCATGGGACCTCAACGGTACTCCATGGACACTTTGCACATCCAGGAAATGACTAGATAGGATTTTCCTTTTAACAATTCTGGAAAACTAACAATTGTTAGTTTGGTGGTCCGGCATGTCAGACTCAGGATAATCAGAGCAGTGGGGCTCAAACAGTGCTCTAATGAGCCCCAAATCTGTGTTTCTGAATTCTTGACTTTTAGTCTTTTCACCCCTGAGCTATGGTATGGTTGACCTCGGACAAACACTAGTTTCTTCAACGTGTAAAGAATATTTTCCAGTTCAGAAGAAATTATTTTCTACTACATTGTAGTAGTAGAAATTACAATTTCTACATTGTAAGTGCAATGTAATTTGGTTATGTAATGGAGCGCTTAAGCTTTGACTTGTTCTTTTAACTTTTGTGTTCTGCATCACAAGTATCAGAGCCCTCTCACCAGCCCCCTCCCTTTTTCTTAAAGCAGATACTTCTAGTTTCTCAGGCTTGCTTAATACGGTATTTGCAAAGATGCTCATACACACTTCCGACAAGAAACTTTCAGGTAAAGAAGGGTATGCACTTGGCGTGGACTGAAAGCCTGCTCCTGACACCTCAGAGCTCCCAGTCAGATGGGGAAGAGAGACACGGAAATAAGGCAGTGCCGGGCAGGGCAGTATGGAGAGCGCTCTTAAGGGTCTTGAGAATGAGTGGAGAAGAGCTCTTTGCTGGGGTCACTGAAGAATGTAGCACACAGAAAAAGGATCTTTTTTCTGTGCAACAATAAGAGGAGGGAAGAAGACGTCAGAGGAAACCTGATTCACACATATAACCCTGTAGGGCTTTGCCCTGGAGGGCATTGCAGAGGCCACTTAGGTCCATCTTCCAATCCCCAGCCACCCCTCCCCCCACCACCACTATTTCTAACACCCAAATGCCCCCCAAACTTCCCTAACAGCTGCTTGCCTATTGGAGCTCCTCATCTGCTACTTGAGCAGCCATGTATGCGTTCTTGGCTCTGCCTTACCCAGGTGTGCAGCCAGCCTCCCTCCTCAGTAGCAGTCTGTCTGTCCTTGCCCCGCATGATGGCCCTCCAGGTATTTGAGGGCACAGAGCATGTCTTCGTAAATCTCTTCTTGTCTCTTCTACTGGACCCCATGTGGTAATGCTTTGATGCCTCCACCATCTTGATTGTCCTCCTCCAAACTGGCTTCAATTCATCTGAGTTACCTGTTCATGAGTGTTTCACATGGTGGGACTATGACCTTCCTTTTCCCAGAAGTCATGTGAGCCCAAGATTTACGTTAACTGTGTGGGAAGCCACACAGAATAGTTGATTTCCACTGAATCAGCAACAAAATAAGCTCATGGCTGGCTGATGGAGCTGATATGGTGATCCGATTGGAGCCTGGTTCTCCCCTGAGCTACATTAACCATCTCTGTTTCTCAAGCTGGGAAGCCAAACTGATCCCCCTGCTTCATAGTTTCTGGTCAGGGTTATCAGCTCAGCATACTGTTGTTGCCCATGTCCTCATCGTTAATAAAAATACTGACTAGAACAACAATGAGGACATGGTGAACCATTAAAGGCCTTGTTTTCTTTAAAATTCTATTGTCAAAGATAAGGACATAGACGAATTGTCAGGCTGAATGCTGACAACTTATTTTGAACACGTCCTCTTTATGAATTGTGACTTCTATGATAGATAATGTCCGTGTGAACTTCAGAACAGTTTATTTTGATCAACACTTTCATTCAGCTACTGTTTCAGTTTTTACTGCAAGAAAGTAAAGGAGATAAGGATCCAGCAATTGGGGTATTTTGCTAACTGAATGCTTTTTGGGACAGTGTCCAGCTTTCTGTCATTTGGGGATTTCTTAGCATTTTCCACAGTAACCTTTCATATCAAGAGGGATCATAAGTTCTTAATGGATTTTTGCATTTTATTTCTTACTGAGACTAGAGAATGATTTTTTTAGAGTTGCATTAAAAATGTTTATGTCTTCACATAAGGAGGGATATGAATAGAAAGAACCGTTTTACCAAACTAAAATTTTAAACTTAGGAACAGAAATATTTAGCTTTCCATTGTGGATGAAGAGCTAATATCCTTGAATATATAAACACCCAAAAGGAGAGGAAACAATGTGATGTGCTGAACACTTCTAAATGTAGAGGGATTTATAATATATAAAAATACATCACCATCTGCAAATGTAAATATAAATATATATCCTATGAATTTCCCTTTAAGCACTGCTTTTGCCTGCCTGCATCCTCATATTTTGCTGTCATTTCTTTATTGTAATTCAGTTCTATATTTTATAATTTTCATTGTGATTTCTTCTTTGACCTAGAGACTTCTCAGAAGTATGTTATGTCAAGTGTACCAGGGTGGCTCAGTCAGTTAAGCATCTGACTTGGGCTCAGGTCATGATCTCATGGTTCATAAGTTCAAGCCCCATGTCAGCCTCTGTGCTGATAACTCAGAGCCTGAAGCCTGCTTCAGATTCTGTGTCTCCCTCTCTCTCTGCCCCTCCTCTGCTCACACTCTGTCTCTCTTTCCCTCTCAAAAATAAATAAGCATTTTAAAAAACTTAAAAAAACGAAGTGTATTAGTTCATTTTTATTTATATGTTTGTACTTAAAATTTTTAGCTTGATTTTATTAAGATCAGAGAATATGGGATGAATATCATTTTTTAAAAGTTTGTTGATGTTTGCTTTATGCCTGGCATATGATTATTTTTACTTAATGTACTATGTGAACTTGAAAAGAATGAGGAGTCTGTCATCATTGGGTGTATTGTTCTATATATGCCAGTTAGGTCATTTAAAAAAAAATTGTCTCTCAGATTTTGCATTTGCTTGCTATTTTTAAAATTTTCTTATTCTCTTGGCTTCGTACAGAGGTATGCTAGAGTCTCCTGCTAAGATATAGATTTAAAGTGTTCCTTTTTGTTTTAATCGATTTTTGATTTACACATTTTGAAATGTGTTTCCATTTTTTAATGGTAAAGCAAACAAAGAGGCCTAAATGTACCAGAAAATAAATCTTATGACAAAGACATCACTAAAAATATAGTTTGCTGGTTCAAGTAAAATAAAGTGAAACTCAATGGAAAGTCAGAAACAGCTAGATACCGGGGAGAATTTAATGTAAGATAATACCACATCCAGGTGGGGGAAGTTAGATTATTAATAGAAGAGGCTGGGACAATCAGCTCACAATGTAAAAAACTATACATCATGCAAAATACAAGGATGGATACCAATGTAATATAAGCATTAAGAGTCAAATATAAAGATAATAGGAAAAAATGTAGAAGGTTATCTTTCTGACTTAGGTCAGATGGATATTCCTAGAGAAGATCTTTAAAAATGTAACCCACAATATAAAATATTAAGATTGGATTATTTCAAAGCTGGAACTTCATTTTTTTAAATTTTTAATGTTTATTTCTTTTTGAGAGAGAGAGAGAGAGAGAGAACACGAGTGAGGGAGGGGCAGAGAGAGCCAGAGCCAGAGAATCCAAAGCAGGCTTCAAGCTCTGAGCTTTCAGCACAGAGCCTGATGTGGGGCTCGAACTCCCAAACCACAGCGAGCTCGTGACCTGAGCTGAAGTTGGATGCTTAACCGACTGAGCCACCCAGGTGCCCCCAGAGCTGCAACTTCTGTTACATGAAAGCCACCATGGACAAAATGATTGGACAACCAATGGACCACAGAAAGATTTTTGCCAAATCTAAGACTGACCAGATATTAACAATTTATACTATTTAAGGGATTCCTTTTAAAACACCAAGAAAAAGAGCACACAAGAAAGAAAAAGTGGACAAAAAACAGGTGTACTCAAATCCCAAAAGTGAAAAATCAAATCCCTATTAAGTACATGAAATGATGGTCTAACTCACTAGTTAGATAGGTACATGTGAAATACAGTAATTGCAAACTGCTATATTATCCCTGTTATACTGACAAAAGTGCATAACAGGCATTGGTAAGAATGAGAGGGATGAAACTTACGGACTCCTGGTGAAAGTAAAGAAGATGTAAACAATATGAAAATCAGTTCAAAAGCACTTGCAAAAAAGTATATACATATGTGTGTGTGTGTGTGTGTGTGTGTGCATGTGTATGTGTGTGTGTCCCTCCAGCTAAATTTTTACATAGATCCTTAGGAAAAGTGCATGGGGATGTTCATTGTGACACCAGTTCTGATAAAAAGGTCCTGAGGCAATTTAGGTGCCA
>NW_027532002.1:2864182-2956738 GCF_008692635.1 Crocuta crocuta
GAGGGAGGGGCGGGGGGGGGAGGGAGGAGAGAATCCCAAGCAGACTCTGTGCTGTCAGTGCAGAGCCCAATGTTGGGCTTGATCCCATGAGCCCCCCCATGAGATCCTGACCTGAGCCAAAATCAAGAGTCAGATACTTGAACAGCTGAGCCACCCAGCTACCCCAGGTACCATTCCTAAAAGAATGAATTATTATAATGTTATATGTCATTACTGGGGAAGGAGGAACAAGGCAATGAGATTGAGGATCTAAAGGGAAAAAATTGATAAGAAAATCAAAACAAGAGACAGTTTTACCAAACGTGGATGATGTCAATTGATGTTCCGTGAATTGGAAGAAGTGAGATGAATTCAACACTCTGCACCTACTGTTCCCAAATGAACAACCACTCCAAATACCCTTTGACATGTGTCTTTGGATTCTAGAGTCATACTTGTTAAATAAAGTTTCCTTACATTGGATTGTCAGGACAAAGACAGTATGCATTTTAAATTTTAATTATACTACCAGGATCCTTCTTTCTTCACGGTTTCAAAAGATTTCTTACATACGTCTCATTTATGTGTATTTTAGGTTGAATTTAGAGTAAATTAATCAAGATTTAAAAGAAACCCATGGGGATGTTTATCAGAAGGGAATCCTAATAAGGAATCAGGAGTTAGAATTATGTTAAATGAATAGCTTATTTTATGGGTTATTGATCCATTTTCAATCCTAGAAAATATAAGCATAAAACTAAGAAGAAATCATAAATAAAAACATTGAAATACTAACAATGATTTTTTCTTGGATAAGGGGACTAAATATGCTTTTATTCCTTCTGTCTACTTTTCTGGGTTTTCCAATTATTCTTTAATGTGCATGTTCTACTTTTATAGTGAAACCATTTATATAAAAAGGAAGCCATCCAGTAATAAGGCCAGGAGGAATGGCTGTTTCCAAATCTTTTTTTCCCTGTTTAATGAGAGGAGAGCTTCAAGAGTTCCATTTTAAGTGTCAGAAGTTATTTATCAAAGTTGGTTGCAATGATTAGAGAAGTAGAAAAATTGATAGTATCATTTTAGGTAAGAAAAACCACTTCCCTTGTTTATGAAGTCAGTCTTCCAAAACCAAATGGGTCTCATAATGTGGCATGGTCCATGAGGACAGTGTTACCAAAGTTCTCCTAATGAAGCATGGCAGCGAATGGCTATTTTTTGTTTAACATATTTAATGCCCAGGAATTCCCAGGAGGCAGGAACCATCTATTCTTGCTAGAAGACACCAGCACATCTCAACAGAGGAATGGACCACAGAGATCCATGCTTTTCCAGAAGTAAAGAAGCAGAGCCCTTGGGGGTTAACCCTTAATAAGATACAAAAGGAGTGTATCAAACATCCAGTTTGCTACTGCTTTCGGAACAAATTTGAATAAACATTCAAGTCTGGGACCACATAAAAGCAGGAGGTGAGATATCTTCACATCTGTCATCTCAGTGTCATCCTAACTGCACTGTCTGGGATAATAGAGGAGGGAGCTGGGAATTGGGAAGGGCAGAGGACACCCAGAAAAGGAAAGAGCATATGGACATTTGTCATGGAAAGATGAGCCAAGGAAACCCTGGCCTTAGCACTGCTCTGTGGGGTCTGTGGTCTGTGAGACTAGATGGAGGTGAGTCAGCTGTATGACTTCTCCCATTATGTTGTTCTGGATGGTTCTGCAGGAAGCCATTACAGGCGAAGCTAAAGAGTTAAGGCTTCTGGGACAACCTTTTTTTCTTTTTCTTTTTTTTTTTTTGAGAGAGAGAGAGAGAGCAGGGGAGGGGCAGAGGGAGAAGGAAGGAGAATCTCAGGCAGGCTCCATGCCCATCTCAGAGCCCAATGTGGGGCTTGATCTCAGAACAATGAGATCATGACCTGAGCTGAAATCAAGAGTCAGATGCTAAACTGACTGAGCCACCCCAGTGTCCCCAAAGACAACTCTTTTAGCTGAGAGGAGCAGAATATGAAATTAGAATAAATTTTGTACTTTAACAAGCAAGGGTGGTGTTAATCTTTGAACTTTGATTTCTTTCTGGAATTTGATTAAGGGAGAAGGTTTAATAATCACATTCAGGGTATATCTATCTGGTTGACATTTTATTCATTTGTTTTTATTGCAGAACCTTTGATATGCTGGGTGTACATGATTTGGCCTGGGAAATAAAACAGGAAGCAAATTTTCAGGCTTGGGAACTGAACAGCCTTGGGGTTGTCTTAATTAATTAAGTGTTCTGACCAATTTCTGAGCTTTAAGGAGGCAAATTACATATTTCCCATTGGCAGTCTCATACATACACAAAAATGCAGATGCCAGGGCCTGGGAAGAGGCCTAACTAAGTGAGAGCAGATCTTCCCTAAAGTCCTGTGATGATCTTCTCCCTCTAGGGAGCAGCCACCCCTAGTTGACCAAAAGCTTAAGTTCAATGGACCAAGATAAAAATACGTTAGGCAATGTGAGGGGGTCTCTCCCTTCATGTAGGGTGACATCCATTTGTGTGATATTCCTGACCTCTGGAATAACTAGTCTGATTGGCAAATTACATAGGAAGAACATGCCCAGTCTCTCCCTTCCCCCTTGAGAGAAGCTTCTTTTGGGAGCAACACTCCCCTCTGCTCCTTCACATTGTAATCTTCACCCTTCTAGCAGGATCAAGAATCCATAGGAAGTTCTGGGAGCCCTGCTCTGGTCCAGTATCACTTGTGTCAGAATGGGTACCTGTTTGGATTGAGTCACAGCATCCCATCACGTCCTCCCTCTGGACTCTTTTGGGAGACCATGTCTCCCTGCAGAGAGCATGGATTCCGTTATTCTCCTCCCTGCTTCCCATTTTAAAGGTGTCTCCTTCTCCAGACTCCATACTTTCAGGGAATTTCCTATTTGGAAGCCCACTTGGCCACAGATGTAAGCTCTGTAATCCAGCCCTCTCTCTAGTAGCCATTTCCAGTAATAAGGCATTCTGCTTACCCTTTGACTTATTTTTCATGTTGAGTGGATGTTAGCAGCTGGGGGATGTTGAAGACTACTTGGCCTGTGAACAGAGGGGTCGTGGTACTATTGCATGCATTGACTCGAGCCTTACAGTTGTCTGATTTTGTCATGGCCATTATCTGAATTATATGCATCTCTTTCATACTCTCTGGGGAAAGGGATAGGTCAAGGAAACTAGTCTAACTAATAGTCTCTCAAGTATGAATCATCATCTGTTGATTTACAAGCTTTTAAGCAAGGTATCCACAAGGCATAGGCTGATGACCTGAAGGATGTGGCCCCCATCCAGGGGAGGGGTCAGCTGTAGCCAGGCTGTATTGGCTCAGGATGGAGCGACTGTGGGCGTGGCTTACAAACTGCATCCAGTGACTTCACCTTGGTAGCTTGAAATCAGCAATGACTTACACCAAAGAAAATGGCAAATGCTACAAATCAGAACTTCTTTAAAAATTTTTTTCGAGGGGCTCCTGGGTGGCTTAGTCGGTTAAGCGTCTGACTTTGGCTTAGGTCATGACCTCACGGTTGGTGCGTTCGAGCCCCGCATCGGGCTCTGTGCTGACAGCTAGCGCAGAGCCTGGAGACTGTCTTTGGATTCTGTGTCTCCCTCTCTCTCTGACCCTCCCCTGCTCATGCTGACTCTATCTCTCTCTCAAAAATAAATAAAACATTAAAAAAATTTTTTTTCGAGATCTTTCTTACCAGAAACTCACTTCCTCTATCTCAAATATCTCCACACCACTTTTCTTGTTGAAGTAAGTTTCCGAAACCAGTGTGGAATTTGAAGGACGAGAGTTGTGACTTTATTTAGTTAATCCAAACCCTTGAACTCCAAAGGAGATGGGGCAGTGAGGGCTGCAGGGGAAGTCAGAGACAGGACCTGCTCCTAGGCCCTTGGAGAGTGTCCTGTGTGGGACATTCCTTCTTTTAATCAGCGCCCTCCAGCCATTCAGTCCTCTGTACTTCACCTCTCCATTCTCATTTCCTTTCTTTGGACATTCCTCTTCTTCCTGTGTGATAATTGTTGCTCAGTAACCCTTCCTCCCTGTGTCTAACCAACTCTGGTCACAGTCTACAGCTCTATGATAATGAATTTTTTCTCCATTTTGGTTTGCCTTTCTTCTGAAGAGGGTGGGACAACTTATTTGCTGAGAGAGAGGGGGGGTAACTGGCCTAAATTGTGTGCCTGCTTTCTCCACCATCGGGCCTGTGGCTTATTTTCTCCTGAATCACTTAAAGAAAAACACACTCAGCTACTACAATTATGTATCTTCTTCCAGAGAGAAACCAGAGTTGGCCTCATTTGATGTATTCAAATTTTCATTTTGGCAATGACATTGACTCTAAAGCTTGGTCTCCTACTTAAGATACAATAGCATCCTTCCTGGACCATCCTTGTTGTAAAGGCCCAGATTAGCTGAAGCATTAAAAATGGAGGCTCTCTTAGCAGGATCCCCTTTACAGATGCTTCAGTTTAGGCATCTTTGTCTTAATGACTTACTGTGTTTTACTCATACGATTTGGGACTCACAGACAAACATAGTAAAGAAGGGGCAGTTCTCTTTTATGTTAGCAAAGAAAACAAACAGATATTGTAGGTTTTAGAGCTCTGACTCAGTTGCTTTGGGTAAACCCCCCGCCCCTTAGCCTCATTAAGGGATTACCCCTTAAATAACAGCCATTGCAACTTTATGTTTAGAGCATTGAGTATGACTTCTGCTCCAATGGCCTCTGTAAAGCTGGAAGAACCTTTTGGAAGAGAACTCTACTGTAGCCCTGAACTTGTTCATTCACCTTTTGCTAATCCAGAGAGTGCAATTAAAATACAGCTTTGAATGTAAAGCCCACTTAAGTTTATCCCTAAGAATTTTTAGGAGGCAGACACTTGCTAAAGATTAATACTCAACACGAAGAGGATTAAATACTTACACAATTCCAGCAGTCAAGAGGAGATTAGGAAAACCATTCTACCTTTTGATTGTTGGCTCCCAACTGCCCCTAGGACATTGTTTGAGGCTGATTTAGTGTTTGATTTACACAGTGTCATGAAATTTTTTAAAAATAGAGTTCACTTTCCATGAGGCAGCATAGTGTAAGAGATAAGAACAGGAACTTTGAAGTCAGTTACCTCTATTTGAATGTACACACTATTACTTTCCAGCTGTGTGATCTTGAGAAAATTACTTAACCTCTATGTGTCTCTATTTTCTCATCTGTAAAAGGGGACACTCTGCCTCATAAGGCTGAACATTAAATAAGTTAATATTTATAGGGCCTTTAAAATTGTTGCTACATAGAGTAAGGGCCATATATGTGTTTGTTAAATAAAATGCATTAAAAATGACACAGGTAAGTTTTGTCAGGAAATTACTTTATGTCCTTGAGCACTTTTTTTAATGCTCACAAGAGACATTGAGAGGAAATAAACATAAGATTTGGACATAAAGACTACGTGACCCTCTCTTGACTGTGTGGCTTTGTACGTAGATGCATGAATACATGACATCACTCCAGGTGACTTGCTAGCTCCCAAGGAGCTCTTCAGTCCTCAAAGAGGACTGGAAAAATGCTTCTTAAGTCTTAGCCTCTCAACGTGTCCTCTCTATTCTTTGTGGGTTCTAGGAAAATAAGGTAGCCTTTAAGTCCACACACTACCTATAGACATCTCAAATCTCTTTGATATTTCATCAGAAATAGTAATATTATCAGTAAACTTAAAATTCCCATCTGTTGCATTTAGCAACAATACCAATGAACAACGTCCTTCATGGCATTTAACAGATGAGGAAACTGAGACTCCTGAATGTTAATGATTTCCCAGAGCCGGGAAAGTAATGTGATACAACCTGGTCTGCCTCTCTGACCTTTTCACTTGCGATCTCGTGATCTCCCCCTGCATCACAAACTGAGCTGGGAAAGAAAAGTTGGACGTGACGCTGTCTTCAGGCTATGAAGCAAGGGTGGGGGACACCCCAAGACAGGAGCCAGGAAATGCAAAAAGGGAAAACTTTAGACTCTTAAACTTATTTACTTGTCATTTCCCAGATGTTCTCAACCGCCTCTTTTTTATATTTACCCTCTCAACTGAAAGAAAGTACAGTTTTGATGTTAGTGAAAATAAAATCTATTCTGCTTCTTGGTTCTTTCCATCTGCTGAGTGATAGAGAGGTATCTTGGGATTTTGCCTCTGCTTAGCTGCTTTTTAAAGCATGATTCTTATAACAAGTATTTTTCAGTTTGCACATCGATTTTCAGAACCACCTACATGCACATGCGTGTACACACATATGCACGTGTGCATACACGTACACTTCAGACTTTAAAGTTTTTCAAATGTCTGCCATTTCCCCGTGAATCATTGGAACTTTCTGCCTTCCTACGGTGTGGAACTTTGGTAACGTTGTGATTCTACACTTTGAGTTTATTCTGCTTAGCTGACCTCATCAGCACTAACTTTAAGTCTTTATTTTTATCTTGTGTCTTTCAAAGGAAGTTGACGCTGTGATTGATCAGTGACTAGACATGTGTACTCTATCAAGAAATGTCGTAAACTGCAGTTTCTGGAATTTTGTAGATGGTGAAATGCTGGATGGCTGTTTTCCATGCAGCCCTGCTAACGTGGTCAAATGAGGTGGTTTACAGGCTATACTGGTGGATCCCTGGAGGCAGCAGCATTGATCAGTCAGTATGTGTTTGCATGGCCTGACAGTGGTGACTGATACATCTCTTTTGGTCTTTTTGTGCCTTCTCTTTACCAGTGGTTAAGTATTTTTCCATCACCTTCCCCAGATGCATTATGGCCCTTCCTCAAGGTAGGGAATGAGGGGAGGATCCAGCCGATGGGCTTCCAGGCCCCACCTCTCCTTTGAATTTGTCTTCTATTTATGTTGCCTTCCTCATCATCTTTCATTTGTAGGAAGAGTCCAGTGGTGAAAATATTTTGAACCAGCGGTATATGAGTGTAGAGGGCAGTGTTGATTCAGAAGATCCGGATAGAGCATCTATCAAAACAAGTAGTGACACCTTGGGGAAACAAATTAACTTTCTGAGGCTTGGTTTCTTCATTTTACCAAAAAAAAAAAAAAAAAAAAAAAAGAGGCTTGACTAGGTGATCTTCAAATTCTGCTTCCCTAATTTTGTGTGATTCACCAGATTCACCGGGACTAACTGAAAAGCACTTCATATCAGCAGTACAAACTGATGTTAACGATGCAGACAGCAACATGAGAAGGGAATGTTGGTGACTGGAGAAGTCAGGGAGGGAGAGATGGGGAGGGAAGCACAACATATGCTACACTGACATGTATAAAGGACTCAGGAATACAACCGGCACATTTTACAAGTGAGGAAGCATGACCATGTGACCACATGTGGCAAGAGTGCCCAAATAACCCCATGAAATATTACCAGATTTTGCCTCAGTTTTCCTTGTTGACTAGGAATTCAAGCAGATAAAAGGATTGATGCTACATATTTGGAATAGAATCCTAGAACTCAGTGCAGGAAGTTTGGTAGGTGCTTATGTTTGGTCTTTGGGAGAAATCATGGCAATTGCATACATGACTTGCTGCAAACTTTCGCATGGGTGAGACTGCTAAATTTCCAGAACTTGGTCCTTGGATGATTAGCCAGACCTAAGAGTCTCAAAGGCTTGCTTGATTAAGATAAGGGGAAATAAATATTGGAATCTTACTACATTAGGGTAGGATTTTAAAAATCTGTTGAGATTTGAGTTTTCAATATTTGCTTCATTTGGGGGGAGAGTTTTAGAATTTCTACGTTTCTGTTTGCCTCTATATTTTTTTCACTCAATGGGAGGAATAATTGCTGAATGCCAGAGGCTCAGGTGTGAACTTTTAATCTTTCAAAGGGAAATTAATATCCAAAACAAGATGGTGCGCCACTATGGAGATAATACATATTCTAGTTAAAGGAAAATGATTCAACATTTATCTGGCAATTTATGGGGTGCCTGGGTGGCTCAGTCGGTTAAGCATCCGACTTCAGCTCAGGTCATGATCTCACGGTTCGTGGATTCGAGGCCCGCGTCAGGCTCTGTGCTGACAGCTCAGAGCCTGGAGCATGTCTTCAGTTTCTGTATCTCCCTCTCTCTCTGACCCTGCCCCGCTCACACTGTCTCTCTCTCAAAAGAAATAAAACATTAAAAAAGAAATTAAAAAAAACATTTATCTGGCAATTTATAGCAATATCCCCGAGTCTTCCAGAGAATAATTTCCATTGAACTCCATAAGACTTCCATGAGGTAGATATGGGCCTAATGATAGGTTCCTCTGAGTGCAAATCAAGAACTCAGGCTAATTCGTTTTTGTAAGAGAAGAGACAGCTCTTTGGAAATTCTGTGATTTAGTCCTCTCCTTTGATAGAAGTGCTTTGTGGGAGGAACAAATAATCACTTCATACTGGTTGCACAGAACTTGTTCACTTCACGTCCATGTAGTGATTTTTCATTTTTATGAGTGTAAGTTATTGAGGTTCTTCCATGGCCTGAAGGTAAGAAGGGGTGGTCCTTGGAGAGCCAGGTAAACAAAAACCTTGCTGGTTAACGGGCCCTGCCCCATTACTTTGTCTAAAGTTTCTCAGGTGGGCAGTTACCTTATAATTTCATTTTAGCGGAATGAGAGTCAAGGGATCTTGATGCAAGCCTCTGCTCCCTTCAATCATTTCATCAGAATAGCTTTCAGTTTGCAGGGAGCTGCATGCAGAAAAAGAGGAAGATTGAACTTCTTAAATTCCTTGAAGGCCATACACATTTTATAGACACTAAACTGTGGAATGAGGAAAGCTGGCAAATGAGTAGTTTCTTAATAAAGCTACTTGGCCTGCTATTTTGTGCATAGAATCTAGGTTGTGGGTACATGGGTATATAGGCACAGCCTATACTTTTCTGAATGTTTGAAGATGTTCATAATAACACTTTGGATGGGATGGTGTTATAGAAGACAAAACATGGGCAAATATTTACCATATGTTGTTCAGAAAAATGAAGTGAAGTTTACAAAGCTGTGTGTAGACTATGATCATAATTTTGTAAATACAATATATATGTACACAAACATAGAGGGATATAAAATAGATATTTATATGTCACTTTTTAAAAAATTTTTCGATGTTTTATTATTTATTTTTAGGAGAGAGAGACAGAGTGTGAGCAGGGGAAGGGCAGAAAGAGAGAAGGAGACACAGAATCCAAAGCAGGCTCCAGGCTCTGAGCTGTCAGCACAAATCCTGATGTGGGGCTGGAACCCACAAACTGTGAGATCATGACTTGAGCCAAAATCTGACGCTTAACTGACTGAGCCACCCAGGTACCCCTTTATATGCCACTTTCAATACTGCCCTTACCTGTATTAAAGTATTTCCAGGAGGCAAAAATGGCAAAAAGATGGCAATTGTTAGCTGCGGGTCATGGGCATACAGAGAATTAAAAACAATTTTTAAAATTATTTCTTTGTATCTTCCAGATACTCTACAATGGATCCGTTTACATAGTCAAATTTAAAATGATATTATTTATAAAATTGTGTTTTGTTGAGTGTTTAATGACAGGGAGAAATAAAGCTATACCTAGTTGCTTTATGATATGGTTATGACCGACAAACTGCATTCGTGATTTTGAGGGTCGTCAGATATTGCTGGTAACTCAGGGGAAACAGATAAGAGTATATTAGGAGCTAAATCATAAGAGTGATAATGCTTATCTTTGAGATAGGCTTTTATGAGGAATTTGTATTTTTAAAAAAATGCTTAGAGATTTTTGTTATGTCCCATTTTTCTACAAGAACACTTAGTGTTTTTACAAACAAACAAAACATTTTCTTTTAAAGAGAGAAGGTGTACGTTCCTATTCCAGGCCCAACATTTTTTGCATCTGTCTCATCTCAGAGGACTGTCATCAGTTTCAAATGTATCAGGAAACACTCTTTTTTAAATGTTGAAATGAAGAAATTATAACATATATTAAGGTAGATTTCCTACAGCTTTTCAAGCTCAAGAGATTATTATTTTTTTTTTTGATAATTTATTGTCAAGTTGGTTTGATGGGGGTGAGGGAGCAGGGAAGGGGTGATGGGCATGGAGGAGGGCACTTGTGGGGATGAGCACTGGATGTTATATGGAAATCAAGAGATTATTTTAAGCATTTAGAATGTGAGACTCTTATCACCAATAAAATCTTCAGGCTCTACTGATTCACCTTTCATGAGACTTGTTTTCCATTGACTAGGCAGAGCATAACCAGATTTCTATGTCACTCCCTAAGGTGAAGACCCTGGTAGGGGGGAATTTCATGAGTCCTGTGCATGCCAGGAATCTCTTTCCCTTTTTCCATCCTCAAGAGTGCAGAGGGACATCACTCAGTTGGAAACACGTAGACCATGAAGGTGGGCTTGAAGCTGGCATGCAGAGAAGCACCTTTGAGGCACCCTCAAATCCCTGAGTGTGTGATAGCTTGACTGCCATCAATTTTTTCCCCTCCCTCCACACTCATGCCAGTTTCTCATGGAGCAGAGCAGTCTATCTGCCTTCTTACTTGATCCTGGGCTCGCCCAAATGCTTTGACTGATAAAATATGGTACCAGAGATGTGCCCCTTTGGGGCTACACTTTAGGGAGATTGGTGATTTCCGCTTCTTCTCTGCTGAAGCCCTGAGTTGTGTGTGAGAAGTCCAGGCTAGTCTTCTGGATAAAGAGATCATGTGTAGGAGCACTGAGGTATCTACCATGTTCCTTTCTTCTACTAAAACATTCTGCCTTTCTTCTTCTGCTATGGATAAGAACATGAAGTCACCCAGCTCTGTTAGTGATGAGGTTGGCAAGTTTAGCTTCTGTTTTGAGAGTCACGTTGAGAGGAATATACGGTTTGGGATATCCCTTGGGTGCCAGCTCTAAGCTGCATTCCCCAATCAGCTGTATCTTGCATTGTCCATCTGTCTGAATTTTTTGTTGTGATTTCTCAACCTAGAGGTGGAGATTGGGGGAGAGGTTTGATTTATTAGCATCCATCCAAGCCTCAGCACTTGAGGATTTTCTTATGTCTGTGTGCTTCGAAAAATTGCCAGGATGGAATCTAGCATGGGTCCTTTGTCATTGATTTTGTCTGCATTGCAGGGAGCCATTTAAATTATGTACACATGTCTCCAGATCATCAGACTATTCTGATACAATTAGCCCTGCCATACAAGTGCGGTCGGCTCTGAGGTTTTAGCTAGTGGGCAAAGCAACACATACATTTTATCTTTAGCTTGAATGTGAAAACTGCTGTGCTTCTATTAATGGAGAACAAAGTTCAGGCTTTAAGCTGTTAATATCAGTAATGAGTGTTGGTAATTACCTACTGTAGATAATTATAATCTCTATCATTATGCAATTAAATTTTAAAAACTTCTGAAGTGATAGGGATTTTGGTAAAGTGGTTATATCATTGCCAGCCGTTCGGTCAGTGTTTTGCTTTGTTTTTGTTTTCTTTGTGGAAGTTACAAGTGACTGTTGAAATGTATCTGGGACACAGTTTTGTAGCAAATAGTATTAATTATATTATTGTTATTAATATCAAATAATATTCCTTATATAATAAATTACAAATTAAAATATTATTAAAGATAGAACTCCATTTCAACCCTAATACTTGAAGAATACATATGCAAAATTTTTTGTCGCATGCCTATGAGCTGACTACAACCAGCTTCAACTCTGTAGAAGTGAAAAAACAATCCTGCTTCTATAACAAAAGTGGGTGGTTTATAAATGTGTGGGACTTCTGTGTGAAAACTTACAAAGATAGCAAAAGAATGGATGTATATCTTTGAATATAGCTTCTGTCACTCTTTGTATTCTTTCATTCTGGTACATGAGTTACTCACATTACTCCTCCATATGCATTAACTTTCTAATTATTAGTTTAAATCTCTGTTCATTTTCCAAACATTCTGGAAAGCGATCTGATTTGTCTCTCAATCATCATCTATAATCCCTTCATTTCTGTGTAAGTTTCTCAAACACTTTTGATGGATAATAATGATGCCAAAAGTATTTTGATGACCAATACTGTGCAACCCTAAATAGTCACTGGTTTGTGCATATAACCCCATTGATATTAGAACTGGAGTCTAAGCAAGGTCATGAAAGCTGTACAAGATCTAACACGAGGATGCCAAAGTTTGTTTCTCTGATTTCAAAGTCCGTGGTTTTTAACCACTAGATTTTATGGTCACTGCAGTATCCTGGAATTTTACTCTGAATCCTACCTGGGTCATTTTCGTGTGTATTTCTCCTCTGAATCATACTTCTGTGGAGGCATTTTCCTTTCCCTTTAGCTAATAGAAATTCTAATAGGCTCTATCAATGTATTCTCTTTCCTTTCCTACAGATGATGTAAATTTCTTTGCTTCCAGTACCCATTTACATGTAATCTGCCAAACATAAATTACATCCATTAGTACCTTTTTTTTTTCACTTCTCATTCTGATAAGAACTGAGGTGCTCCATCCTGCCAACAGTTAATTTCTCTACCTACCACGCATCCCATGCCCCCTACAGCTCCCTCATCAGGGACTTGCTCCATTGATTATTCTCCATCCTCTCTGCATGTTCTTTCCCAAAGACATTTGACTGATCCTCTTACATTTAAAACAAAAAAAACCCAAAATGTAAAACCTCCTTCAACCCATGGTTTTATCTAACTACTTCCCTACTTCTGTTACAAGCAACCCTCCTGGAAGAATTTTCTGAATTTTCTGTCTCCATACAGTCATGTTGCATCCATCCCTCAAGCTGGGACAATGCAGGTTAGCCTACCCATGCTGCCCCCACTGCCCCATGGCATCATTCTCATTTATTGAATCAAATGGTCACCTTTTTGAACCCAGCTCATTTGCCCTTCAGCATTATCCAGCTCCATGTACAACCCACTCCTGAAAATTCTCTTTCTGTGGCTCTTTCTCTTGTGCAAAACATTCTTGTGTGTGTGTGTGTGTGTGTGTGTGTGTTTTCCTATTCTCTAGATGCTTTCTTTCTCCTTAGTAGGCTCTTTTGTCTCTGCCCATCTCTTAAATGTTCACACTATGTATTCTTCACTGTCTTTTCTCCTTCTCCCTTCTGGGTGTATTTTGAATATGTCTTCCACTTTGTCTACACTGCTGGGAACCTAGATTCCAACAAAGACATTCAACTTAGTCTCTCGCTTTTGGTCTTATGCTATTGGTCATTCTAAACTGTGAATCTAATCATGTCACATCCCTACTTAAATCCTTTAGTGGTATTTTTGTGAACTTAGGTGAAATTCAAACTACTTCCCATGGTTTAAACATTTGATCTGGGCCTCACTTATGGTAATTTACAAGAGTATGGGTCAGAATTCCACCAACATGGAAGGTCCCTTGGAACTGACCACTGGCTGGTTTATGAGAGAGTACTATTTGTTATATATTTAACCTGTAACCCATGTTCCTATTATAGGCTGGGCTACCTTAATAAATAGGCACCAAGTACAGCTTAAAAAGTGTATGTCTTCTGGGGCACCTGGATGGCTTTGTCAGTTAAGCATCCGACTCTTGATTTTGGCTCAGGTCATGATCTTACAGTCATCAGATCAAGCCCTGTGTTGGGATCTGAGGTGAGCCTAGTTGGGCATTGCGCTGGGGTGAGCTGGGTGTGTAAACCACTTAAGATTCTCTTTCTTTCCTCTCCCTCTGCTCCTCACCTGCTTGTGCACGTTCACTCTCTCTCTCTCTCAAAAGTGTATTTTTTTTAACATTATGAATGAATTGAGTCTTCCCATGTGATAGAGAGCAATCCCTTATTTGGGATTTGGGAAACCCTCATGGCTTCATCATTATGTGCATCCAGCTGACAGAATGATAGAGGCCATGCAGAAGCCACCAGAACCTAAAGCCCCAAATTTCCACTCTCTTTCTCCTCACCAACAACTATCCACGCTGTCATACCTAGGTGAAATGATTAGGAAATAAAGTTCTATTGTTGATACAAAAGGAAAAAAAAATAAAAAGGATCATTGAGAGCTTGCTGTGTGTCTGATAGGCAGGTTAGTCCATGGTTGTGGTTGCATGTGAGGCTCACTCATTTGGAAGTATGGGCAGGATGCAGTGGAGATATGGGGGTGCAGGTGGGTGCAGTGATCCTGAGGGACAGGATGTGTGAGCTTATTCTTTACTATTTTCATTCTCTCAGGAGAGGGACTATGTGGCCTGTCTTGCCATTCCATATCCCAACATCACATAATATTCGGCTTACCTCGCTGCTCCCGGTTTATATTAAGCAATTGGAAGAATGAGGTTTTTTATTAAGAGAAACGTGTCATTTTCTGAAAGAATCCATGAAATATAGCTGATTGGGATGGTAGGAACCTGTATACTCTGTTCTCTGAAGAATTTAATTGGAACTCTGACTCCAGCCAGAGTGAAGCTCTCAAAGCAGGAAATGAGTCAAAACTCTATTGGGGATTTTCGCTCCTTTGCAGTAATTGCTTCTGAATAGCAAAACACCTTCAAAACTTTCCTTCAGAACTAGCCCTGGAAGCATTGCTCTTGCAATCTTGTATTCTAAGACATTGAAATATTAGCATATAACAATCACTGCTGGCAACAAGAAAATACAAGCCTACCTCTTACCGCACAATCAGGGCTGGTCACTGAAATTGTGTCTACCTGAAGGAAACCATTTTAGCAGACAGAGACAGGAGAAGCAAATCCTTGCGTGATATTAGACAAGTTATTTAACCTGGTTTGAGCATGTATAAAGTGGTGCTAGCAATAGCTATCTCACAAGCTTGTCGTGGGGGTTAAACAAAATATCCCGTAGGAAAGCTCTTTGTCCAGAAAAGATGACCAATGAAGGTTCAGCCTGCCCTTCTGTCCTCTCTATTTCCCTCCCTCCCTCCTTTCTTTCTTCCCCTCCTTCATTTTTTTATTTCTCTCCTCTCCCTTCTCTGCCCTTCCCTTCTGTGGAGAACTGAGATTTCAGAAAAGGACCGTGAAGGTCTAGAGAGAGAGAGAGAGCTAACTTACCCCGGGCACTGGGAGGGAAGGAGAGAAAAGTCACAGGGCAAAGGGCAGGCAACAAGTGAAGGACACAGGGGAGAAAGCCGAAAAAGAGGGAGACGGACAGAGGAAGGAAGGAAGGAAGGAAAGGAAGGAAGGAAGGAAGGAAGGAAGGAAGGAAGGAAGGAAGGAAGGAAGGAAAGGAAGGAAGGAAGGAAGGAAGGAAGGAGGGAGACAAGGAAGGAACAGAAGAGGTTTCGCCCTTAGAAGATGTCATATGACACTGGAGAAGTCTGAGGCTTGAAGGGATCAAGAAAGATAGAGACTGCAGGCCTCCTATCACCAGTCCTGCAGCTGAACCCAAGGGTCCCCCTGGCTGAGTTGGCCTCATGTGTTTTAGTGCCTAAGGAGGAAGAACCAGGGAAGTCCGTCCCAGAGCCCGCCCCCGGCCCCAGGGGCTCTACCTTCTTCCACAACGCTTCTTTGAAAATACTTCTTGTTGGAGAAATTCTTTATCCTCTATTTGCCTGCCAACCTTCTGCTTATCTTTTATACTCCAGTTAAATATCCCATGGTTGGTGTGATTGATTCCGGCAGGTGTTCCCCACAGCATCTTGTCTGCTCTTTGGATGTCCGTTTCTTTGTTCAGCGAGCCCAAAAGCACTTGTGGGGTCTCCCATGTTCCCAGCTGAGGCTGGGTATGGAAACGTGACTGATACAGGGTCTTAGTCCTATTAGGGATGGTGGTTTCCAAAACCCAGTCCCCCTTGAACAATTCATATCAGGACATGTGAGGATTATGTGTTCAAAATGTATATTTCTAGGTCCCACTCACAGATATTCATGTAAAGTGAAGGCTTGGGTGTCTGTAAAAAGGGTTCTCCCAGGTTATTTGAAAAGCTCTCCCAGGTGATTCTTTTTTTTTTTTTTTTAATTTTTTAATGTTTTATTTATTTCTGAGAGAGAGAGAGACAGCGTGAGCAGGGGAGGGTCAGAGAGAGAGGGAGACACAGAATCTGAAACAGGCTCCAGGCTCTGAGCTAGCTGTCAGCACAGAGCCCGATGTGGGGCTTGAACCCACGAACCGTGAGATCATGACCCGAGCTGAAGTCGGATGCTTAACCGACTGAGCCACCCAGGCACCCCTCTCCCAGATTATTTTGATGAGCAGCCGGGTTTGGGAAATTCTTTTTTTTTTTTTTCTTTTTCTTTTTTCTTTTTTTTTTTTGCAAATAGTTTATTGTCAAGTTGGTTTCCANAATTAGTTTCCACATAATACCCGGTGCTCATCCCCACAAGTGTCTCCTCCATGCCCATCCCCCCTCCACCCCACATCCTTCAGTCCTCAGTTTTTGTCAGCATTCAAGAGTCTCTCATGGTTTGCCTCTCTCCCTTTCCCCCGCCATTTCCCCCCTTCTTCTCCCCCTTGTTCCTCAGTTAAGTTCCTCCTATTCCTCCTATACGTGCAAACATATGCTGAGTGAAATAAGTCAGGCAGAGATGGGAAATTCTTGAAAGGTGAAAGAAAGGTAAGGAAAGTAATCATTCTTTTTTTTTTTTAATGTTTATTTATTTTGAGGGAGAGAGAGACAGTGCAAGCAGGGGAGAGGCAGAGAGAGAGGGAGACAGAATTTGAAGCAGGCTCCAGGCCCTGAGCTGTCAGCACAGAGTCCTGATGTGGGATTCAAACCCACAGACCATGAGATTGTGACCTGAGCTGAAGTCAGACACTTAACCGAATGTGCCACCCAGGTGCCCCTGGAAAGTAGTCGCTCTTACAGGGTTTGGATTGATGGTGTTCTAGGTTGCCAACTACAGCTGGGTCTAAAAACTTCATGGGACAGTTAGGGGAGCTTACGTCTTACTGTATTATCTTCAAGCTGACCTTCTATTTAAGGTTCTAATATTTGGTCTGGTTAAGTTTCAACATGCAGAGGAGGTAGGTGAGCAAGAGCCTGGCATTGACACGTACGCCAATAGCCCAGGGGCAAAGAACACAAAGATGTTAGGCTTCTCCTGGCTTCTGCTCTGGTGCCTGGAATCTAGAGGGCATCCCACCATGACACGGGCTGGCACTGAGGACGGGGCTGTGGACACAGCCTTCATCCGTCATCTATCTGTTGCATCCTCTCTGCCTACATCCACCTCCCTTCTCTTGCTCTCACTCGCTCCCCCTTGTCGGGGCTTAAAAGTCCAGGCCCGGTCCTGTGGTGTGAGGCCCTGCTCCTTCTTTACGTGGAACAGAGCTACTGTTGGCTCTGTGTGCAGACCCAGTTTTGGTCAGAGACCTCTCCTTTCAGCCAGACGGGCAGAGTCCTACTGGGCAGACTAACCTCCGACCGCTACTGGAGGAGAGGACTTTCTATCCGTCGGTGTTTCGCTGTGTTCCACAGAAGTCTGTTCTGCCCCCAGTGACCCATGACCGGCCTGGAGGGCTGAGAAACTGTGACCAAGGCCCCTTTCATGTCTGTGTAAAGGTAAGCACTCCTCGATGGGTTCCCAGAGGGGCACAGTGTTCTCATAAGGCAGCCAGCCGGAATAAGAAGATTTGGAGTAGAATGGCAATGGAAACATTAAAAGTGATTTCTGTTCCTTTGGGGAGGTAGATGCCACTTCAGAGAACTGGAGTTCAAAACCCTGCTTTAAGATCTTAAAGTTGAAAGCCTTCTTCCTGAGATGAGTCTGACCTGGATATGTCTAAAGTCAAAGCTGGACATCCCCCCACAGGAGATGGGAAGATACATAAAACAAAGGATGTCAATGCAAAAGGAAAATTCATTTTCTCGAGAGATTTAATACAGATTGTTTAAATGATGGCCAAAAAGGAACACCAGGATCCCAGAGCATTAGAAAGAGGGTCTCAAGAGCCAGAAGCCACTGTATCTCTTTGAAATACACCTAGCAAGAGGGTTTCATAAGCCAGGCTAGGAGGCGTTGGGCTGTGTCCTTGGGACAATGCTAGTGCCCCCCCCCCCCACCTTGATGGATGTGTGGATAAAACCAGCTTCTTATTCTAGGAAACCTCATTTTCTCTCCCTTTCTCTCTTATCACCTGCCACTTCCAGGACATTCTGAGAAAAAAGGGAAAACAGGTAGAAACATTGGCAACTGTGTTAGTTTCGTAGGGCACCCATGACAATGACCACAACATGGGGGGCTTAAGGCAACAGGAATTTATCTTCTCATAAATGTGGAGGTCAGAGTCTCAAACCAAGGTGTGGGCAGGGTCATGTTGCCTCCGAAAACTATGGAAGAGACTCCTTCGTTCTTCTCCCAGCTTCTGGTGGCTCCAGGCCCTGCCTGGCTTAGAGCATGTGCACGTGCTTGCTTCCATCCTCACGTCCTCTCTGCATTTTCCTCTTGTCAGAATGAGGACACTTGTCACTGGGTTTAGGGCCCAGCCTAATCTGGGATGCCTTTGTCTTGAGAGCCTCAGCTTGACTATATCTACAAAGACCCTTTTCCCCCGGATAAGGTCATGGTCACAGGACATGGTGGACATACGTTTTGGAGGATCATCACTCAACCCACTACAACCACCTTTGAGGAAAGGTCCTCAAGGAGCATTGCAGCTGGGATCTGAGGGCTGCTTTTAAGATGGTGCAGCTCACAAATGGACTCTGGGTGCTATGGCTGGTCTAGGTTGTCACTGGCTCCCTTCCTCATAATCATCCAACCACACTGGCCCCGTGTCAGGTCCTCAGATTCACCGCACCCCTTCCCACCTTCTAATCTTTGCCCTTCCTACAAGGAAAGCCCTTACTACATCACGTCTAATGATTACCTCTTCCCAGACAGACCTGATCTGTTCATCCTGTCAGGTTTTTTTTGTTTTTGTTTTTGTTTTTGCTTTTTATCATAACTGCTGCTTGTTTCCTTTAAAACACTGACCACAATTTTTAATTACTTACTTATTCTCCCTCTTTCCCACTAAATAGCGACAAGAGGGCAAGAAACAGATCTCTGTTTATCCTACACACCCAACACCACACAAAGTGTCAGATTCTCAGATGATAGATAAGGATGAAATGCATTGAATAAGGGGGCGCCTGGGTGGCTCAGTTGGTTGAGCATCCAGCTCTTGATTTTGGCTCAGGTCATGATCTCACGTTGGTGAGTACAAACCCTGCATCTATGCTGACAGCATAGAGCCTGCTTTGGTCTCTCTCTCTCTCTCTCTCTCTCTCTCTCCTTCGGTAGCTGGCACTCACACATGCACACTCTCTCTCTTCTCTCAAAATAAATCAGTAAACTTAAAAAAAAAAAAAGAAATGCATTGAATGGAGAAGCATGTGCCATCATTTCCCCTCTTTGGCTGTACTGCTTCCATCCTTTCTTGGACTTGACTTTCACGAGTGATTATCCAAAACTTGATTCCTATTCTTATCTTATCCCTGTTAGGATGATAACTGATGGATGCTCTTGTGCTTCTGCTCCTTGAGTTTATACCCATATCTGTCTGAATTCTGTTAGAATTGGTCAGTTCTGTCGCACCAAGCACAATCACTGTAGTGTTTTATGGTCATGACAATTTGCTCCAAGGAAGAGCATGAGGAATAAGGGGAAGAAGAGGCCATAGCTGCAAGGGTAATTGCCAAGCTTTTGGGGTATGAGGTAGACAGGGAGCAGTCAGCCAGCTCCCATGTGCAGATTGGCTTTGAGTTTTTCCTGCTAAAATGACAGTGCCTCCTGTAGCCTTAGGCTCTGATACATTTCCACACTTTTGTGAAGATTCCTTTACCAAGGCTTTCTTTTTCATCATCTTTATAGAAATGATACATGCTCATTGTGAAAATCCAATTATTATGAAAATACATGAGGATGAGAATTTTAAAAAGGCACCCACATTCTACCACTGGGCTCATACAGTGAACATAGGTAGGCATAATTCCAGGCAGCTGTCTGCGCACATGTACGTGAGGAAGGCTGCGCCGTTAGGTAAACAGTCTAAGAAATAGTTTTTGTAACAATGGAATAATACTTTACATAATATAATACTTTTGGTAAGACGGTATTAAGTTTAATTTTTACTTGAACTAAACAGAGGGAAAGGAAGCTGATTTGAAATGGAAACATTTGCTGAATTTGTTATTTTTTTAACAAAAGAAATGGATTCTAGAAGATCCTTCTAAAACTAAGGGGAAATTATTTAAAGTACAAGATACAAGAACTATCACAGTTATTTACTGTTCAATCTATATTTAAATGAATCCATGCTTTGTCTACGGAAATGTCTCCATTCTGGATTTTTTATTTGGGCATGTAAGGGGCTATGTTCCTTAAAACTTCTAAGATTGTTTGCTTCACTTTTTTTCATACATGATTAACATTTATCAGTCCGTAAGTTGTTCTAAATTACACATATCAAGAAACCACCTCTTTCCCAGATACCTCCCTCTTGAAATTCTTCCTCCTCATTCCCCGGTCGCTACAAATTGCTCTCTACACACCCATAAAACTGTTACTTTGAAAGCTTTCTTCTGTAACTCTCCAGTTTTGGATTCATTGTTTTTATTTATTTATTTATTTAAAAAATTTTTTAAGAATGTTTATTTATTTATTTATTTCTGAGAGAGAGACAGTGTGAGCACCTGGGTGGCTCAGTCGGTTAAGCGTCCGACTTCGGCTCAGGTCGTAATCTTGCGGTTTGTGGGTTCAAGCCCCGCGTCGGGCTCTGTGCTGACAGCTAGCTCAGAGCCTGAAGCCTGTTTCAGATTCTGTATCTCCCCTTCTCTCTGACCCTCCCCTGCTCACTCTGTCTCTCTCTCAGAAATAAATAAATGGATTCATTGTTTTTAAAGATAACCATATCTTCCTCTTTCTTAGTTATTATCTTATTTTACTAAAGCATGTTTTCAACCAACTGTCCGGTAATGGCTGTGGGGAAGCTGAGCATTTTTGTCACTTCATATCTGAAAGAGCTTTTTTTTAATTTGTTTGTTTGTTTGTTTGTTTGAATGATAATTTGGCTGGAATTGGGATCCATTGTTCTGGGTCCTTGGTGGTTCCATTTCATCTAAAGGCACTACCTAGAGACACATTTTCTCTGAGGATATACTTTTGTATTATTATTTGGAAATCAATTCACTGGTTGTGTTTTATTTCAATTAAGGTCTATTTACATACAGTTTGGTGAGCTTTAACTATTATATACACTCACACACCACCACCTGAAACAAGGTATAGAATATGTATGTCTATCACCTCCGAAGTTCCTGCGGTTAACCTCTGCCCACACTCACTAGGAAGAGCCATTTTTAATTTTTTCTCACCATAGGTGGGTCTGCCTTTTGTAGGACCTCATTTAAATGGAACCACACAGGATGTAGTCTTAAACCTAGCTTCTTTCGCACAACATATTTTCGAGATTCATTCATGTTATTGCATATTTCAGCAGTATACTTCTGTGTATTGTTGAGTAATATGTCATTGTAGGAATATATCACAATTTGTTTATTCAGTTTCCTACAGATAGACATTTAGGTTGTTTCCAGTTCTGGAACATTGTGAATTAAAATAATATGCTGTTATTTTCTTATTCAGCCATAAAAAGAAGAAACTCTTGCTGTTTACAACAATATAGATTAGATCTTGAGGGTATTATGGTAGGTGAAATAAGTCAGACCAAGAAAGACAAATACTGTGTTATCATATTTATATGTAGAATCAAGGAAGGGAGGGAAGGAGGGAGATAGGAAGGAAGGAAAAATCTAAACTCTAGGTGGTTGCTAGAGGTAGGGTGGGTAAAGCCAATGAAGGTGGTCTAAAGGCACAAACTTCCAATTATAAAACAAGTCCTGTGCAGCATGGCGACCATAGTTGGTAATACTGTATTGTATATTTGAAAGTTGCTAAAAGAATAGATCTTAAAAGTTCTCATCCACAAGAAAAAAAAAACTGTGTGTTGATGGATGTTAACTTGACTTATTGTGGTCATCATTTCACAATATATACAAATATCAAATCATTATTTTATACACATGAAACGAATATAAGGGCATATGTAAATTATATCTCAAATAAAAAAAAGAAAAGTGAACAAGGACAATTTTCAAAATTTCTCAAATATACCAGCCATGCATATATTCATGTTTAGAAAATAAATTTAAAATTTTTGATTTTTTTTAAACGTTTATTTTTGAGAGAGAGACAGAGCATGGGTGGGGGAGGAGTACAGGGAGAGGGAGACACAGAATCTGAAGCAGGCTCCAGACTCTGAGCTGCCAGCACAGGGCCCAAAGTGGAGCTTGAACTCATGAACTGTGAGATCATGACCTGAGCCTAAGTCAGTGGTCAACTGACTGAGCCACCCAAGTGTGCCATAAACTTAAAAAATTTTGACGTAAAACAATAGTAAAAACAAAAACCCTATTAGGAACATTGTTGTAAAAAAGGCTATTTTGCACAGATATCTTTACCTCTTTTAAGCAAATTCCTAGGAGTAAATTACACAGTCATGAATTTGATATTAAGAGAACTTTATTAGAAACTTCCAAACACTTTTGTAATATTATTACCATTTTACACTCCCACCAGAAATGTGGGAGATCTCCAGTATCTCCATCTCTTTGCTAACCCTGGATTATCTGTGTTTTTAGTGTAGTCACTATAGTGGGTATGCAGTCAGACCTGCTGTACTTTTTTTAAAATTATAATTTGTTGTCAAGTTAGCTAACATACAGTGTATATAGTGTGCTCTTGGTTTGGGGGGTAGATTCCCATGGTTCATTGCTCACATAATAACACCCAGTGCTCATCCCAACAAGTCCCCTCCTCCATGCCCATCACCCATTTTCCCCTCTCCTCCACCCCCACCCCCACCAACCCCCTTTGTTCTCTGTATTCAAGAGTCTTTCATGGGTTTGCCTCCCTCTCGGTTTGAAACTACGTTTTCCCCTTCCCTTTCCCCATGGGTCTTCTGTTAAGTTTCTTAAGTTCCACATATGAGTGAAAACAGGGAATACTACTTGGCAATGAGAAAGAATGAAATCCTGCCATTTGCAACAATGTGGTGGAACTGGAGGGTATTATGCTGAGTGAAATAAACCAGTCAGAGAAAGACAAATCTACTGTGGTTTTAATTTGCATTCTTGTGGTGATGAAAATTTTGAGCATCTTTTTATGTACTTAGCATAGCCCAATTAGGTATCTTCTTTTGTGACATAGCTGTTTAAATTTTTGCCTATTTAAAATATCTTTTTTAAACTCTTTTTCCTTTTTAGCTATGAACATTTTAAGCTAAATATATTCTAGTTACAAATCCTCTTCCAGATATATGTATTTGGAATATTTTCTCCCTGTGTTTCATTGCCTATTCAGTCATTAATAATTGTTTTTAGCGAAGGTATTGAGGTATAATTATCATAATAAACTGTAAATGTTTAAAGTATGCATATTGATAAGTTTTGACAATTCATGCACTTATAAAACCATCACTACAATGTAGGTAATATACCTGTTACTCTAAAAATTTCTTTGTGCCTTCTTGGAATGCATCCCTTCAGACCATACCTAGGCAACCCCATTCCTCAGGAAACCAGTGATCTACTTTCTGTTATTATAGATTAGTTTGCATTTCCTACAACTTTATATAAACAGAACCATAAAGTATGAAAATTTTTGTCTATTTATTTCATTCAGGTTAACTATTTTAAGATTCATTTGTGTTATTGTGTGTAATCCGTAGTTCCTTCTGCTTTATTGCTCACTAGTATTCCGTTATATGGATATACTACATTTTGTTTCTTATTCACTTTGAATGGACATCTGGGTTGTTTTCAGTTTGGGCTATTACAAATAAAGCTATTGTGTGTATTCATAGAAGCCTTTTTTTAAAAAAAATATGTTTATTTATTATTGAGACAGAGAGAAACAGAGCATGAGTGGGGGAGGGGCAGAGAGAGAGGGAGACACAGAATCTGAAGCAGGCTCCAGGCTCTGAGCTGTCAGCACACAGCCCCACACGGGGTGGGGCTTGAACCCACAAACTTTAAGATCATGACCTGAGCCGAAGTCAGATGCTTAACCAACTGAGCTACCCAGGCACCCCTCATAGAAGTCTTTGTATGTGTATGTACTTTCTTTTCCTTTTAAGGAGACACCTAGGAGTGGAATGAGAGTTCCAGGTCAGAAATGTTCTTGCCAATGCTTGATGTAGTCAGTCTTCTTAATTTCTGTCATTCTAGTAAGTATGTAGCAATATATCATTATGCATTTCCCTAATGACTGATGGCATTGAGTATCTTTTTTTCCTTCTTGATTTCTTCCCTCCCTCGTTCTCTCTCTTTTCCTTTCTTTCGTTTTCTGCGTATGGTTCTTCAATTGCCCCAGTTCCATTTGTTGAAGAAGCAAATTGCTTTTGCATCTTTGTCAAAGTTTTTTTGTTTTTGGGTTTGTTTTTTTTTTTGACATTTTTCTTTCCTCTTGCTTGAGTTGTCTATTGTGACCCGGCACCAAACTGTCTTGATTGCTCTAGCATTATAAAAATTCTTGATGTCAGATAATGTATGTTCTCCAACTTTGTTCTGTTAAGAGTTGTAGAGATGTTCTATGTCCTTCCTTTGCATTTCCAAGTGAATTTCATATTCAGCTTGTGAATTTCTATAAAATTCCTATTGGGATTTTGAGTGGGATTGCAGTAAATATATAGATCAATTTGGAGAAATGACACTTTAAAACCATTGGGCGTTCTGATCCATGAACATGGCATCTCTCTCCATGTGTTAGGATCTCCTTTAATTTCTCTCAGCAATATTTTGTAGTTTTTCAATCTTCCACAATATTTGCCATATATGCCCCTTAGCATTTGATGCGTTGGTGCTGTTGTTAAATGATACTATTTTAATTCAATTTTCTGATAATTCATTGCTAGGTTATAGAAATCTGATTGATTTCTGATATAAATCTTATATTCTGCAGCCTTGATGAAATTGTTTATTAATTCTAGTAGCTTTTATTATAGATTCCATAAGATTTTCTTTGTAGACCACAATGTCTTCTACAAATAAAACAGTCTTACTTCTTTCTTTCCAGTCTGGATGACTTTAACTTCTTTTTCTTGCACTTTTGAATTGCTAGAATGTCCAATCCAATATTAAATAGAAGTGCTGAGAATGGAATCCTTTTTTTGTTCATAATCTTTGGGGAAATATATTCAGTTTTTCACCACTGAGTATGGCATTAGCTGAAGCTTTTCATGAATGTTCTTTTTTTTTTAAATATTTTTAATATATATTTCTGAGAGACAGAGACACAGTGTGAGCAGGGGAGGGGCAGAGAGAGAGGGAGACACAGAATCGGAAACAGCTCCAGGCTCTGAGCTGTCAGCACAGAGCCCGATGCGGGGCTCGAACCCACGAAGCGCGAGATCATGACCCGAGCGGAAGTCGGACGTTTAACTGACTGAGCCACCCAGGAGCCCTTCATGAATGTTCTTTTTTTTTATTTTTTATTTTTTATTTTTTTTACAAATAGTTTATTGTCAAATTAGTTTCCACATAACACTCAGTGNCTTCATGAATGTTCTTAATAAGGTTGAAGAAATTTGTTTCCATTCCCACTTTGCTGAGAGTTTTAATCAGAAATGGATGTTGACTTTTTTGTAATGCTTTTTCTGTATCTATCAAGATGACAGTATTTTCTTTCTTTATTATTCTTTTAACACAGTACATTACATTAATGGATTTTCAAATCTTGCATTCCTGGAACAAAGCTGACTAGATTATGATGTATTATCATATTTATATATTCTTGGATTCAATTTGTTAATTGTTAAATGACTTGTTTGCATCTATGCTTATGATCGATGTTAGCCTGCAATTTTATGTGTTTGGTTTTGGTATTAGAGTAAGGTTGGCCTTATAGAATGAGAGATCTTCTTCAGTTTTCTGGAAGAGTTTGTGTTATTTCTTTATTAAATTTTTGTAGGAATTCTTCAGGGAAGACTCTGGTGCCCAGAGATATTGTGTGGAAGTTTCAAGTACAGTCTTATATAAGACTGCTGGAAATAGCCTTACTTGCGTCCTTTCCAATCGTATGGGTAAAATAGTCAGTTTTTTAATGTAAAGCATGGTATTTGCTGGAGATTTTTCCCCATAGATTCTCTTTTCTGTAATTGAGAAAGTTTTATTCTACAACTAGTTTGTTGAGGTCTTCATCATGAAGAATGTTAGGTTTTATCGAATGCTTTTTTGAGTTATCATGATTTTCCTCTTTATTCTGTTCATTATGGGGATTGTATTAATTGATATTTTAAAATATCAAAATAGCTTTGCTTTCCTGAGTTAGACCCCAGTTGTTATGATATATTATATTCCTTATGTAATTCTGGGTTAGATTGCCTAACTACATTAAGAATTTTTGTATCCATGTTCCTTGAGGATATTGATCTTCAATCTTTTTTTGTTGTAACATTTTTCCTTTGTTATAGTGTCAGATTTATGGTAGCCCATTCAAATAAATTGAAAAATGTTTCTTACTCCAGTATTTTCTGATAAAGTTTGTTTTAGGTAATTGGGTGGGAGCTAACTGCCAGAGTTTTAGGGCCTTTGTTCTGTAGCTGCTCAATTTCCTGAGGCAAAAACATGATCTTTTTTAAAGATCAGACACATAAATGACTATTTTACATGAATTTTTCTATACAACATGACAGGAGTATTGACAATTACATGTTCATAAAGTTAATATCCCTATTTGCACATCCCACACTCCTATCACACCTGGCATTTCCGAGTCCTGTGTTTCTCTGAATTTCTAGAGGCAGATTAGCATCTTTGTGAGTTTATCTTTTATGCATATATTAGATGTAGGCTTAGGTACCCTACTCCATCCATCACTACTCTCCTATTCAGTTTCTTTCTGCCGAAAATGTGTTGGGGTTTCTTTCTTCAGACGACTCTCAACTCTCATCTCTTATTCAATATCAACTCCTACTTTTATATTTTGCTTTTATTTAAAGCTGTCTTACTCATACTCATCCTTTGCTTTATTTAAATGTTGTCTTTGAGGGAAGTGGAAAATAATATTTTCCTTCAATGGTCACAACAATATCTCCAGGTTGTCTCTTCTGCAAGATGAACTTGCCATCCCCCACCAAGAGTTGGTATTTAATTCTCCTCCTTGCATTTGTAAACCAAAGAATTTAGCGCAAAAGATAGAGTGTATGTTACAAGACTAGTTCACAAGAAGCAAGGCTGCTTTTGCTTTGGTTTCTTAAAAAGTCCAGTCTCTGGATAGTCCCTGTTGGGACTCTCCCTTAGACTCTATCCACCTGTATTGAGAAGGTCAAGCTTCAAGGAGAGGTCCTGTATAGAGAGGCTCTGGTAATTGGTCTCAGCTCAGCCTAGCCTCTAGATCATCCCAGCAGGCACATTAATGAGGAAGCCCTCAGATGATAACATCCATTCAGCCCTTTCACTATTAAACAGCCATTCAAGCCTTCCTAGATAGCCCCCAAATAATGGGTATCAGGAAAAAAAAGTCATGTCTGCTGCTTCAGGTCTAAATTTCTGACTCACAGAATCCACGAGCATAATAAAATTGTTGCCTTTCAGTGCTGTGATTTTTGGGATGGTTTGCAACACAGTGGCTGAACACCAGAATGAAGGGAGAAAGGGCTACATGTATTTACTTTGCCCTTTTGATCTAGGAACCTCATCAGAGCCTTTCCAATCATGATAGTTGCCCCACAACATGGGGCACAGCTGACGTCCAAGAAATGGGAACTAAATTGGGAGTTTAGTTCTGACTCTAACTTGGTTTTAGTTCTGACTCTAACTGGCTTGTTGAACTTGAGCAAGTCAGTTCTTCAACTTGGCTCAAAGTCATCTAAAAGTTTAGATCACTGGGTCGTGTGTTGTCCTTTCTAGGTATGCCTTCAGCCTCTGCACTCTGCTCTTTTTCCTAGAATATTGACTTGTATAAACAACATCTATAGGTCCCTTGGCTTTCTGATTCCCAATTAGGTTTGGCCTATGGAGAGGCTTTACAGGAGACTGGGAAAAGGAGGAGAGTGGAGTTAAGCATTTAGTTCCTTAGCTCCCTCCCTGGGCTACTATTAAGTGGTCCATGTCCCTCAGCTAAATTCACAACTCTTCCCAAGTTGGTACTCTCTATATAAATGTTCTTCTTTCCCATGAACATCATTACTTCCTCCCCTTATTCCTCCAGACTTAAGGGGTAGTAAATTCATTTCACTATTATTAATCCCAAGGTACTGCATCATCCCACATCATTTCCCTACATATTTCCCATGCTTTTGCAATTAGTGCCTTTTAAAAACTCTGCTGGAATTATCCTATTTTAGACATGCCATCTGTTTCTTGCAATGAACTGATACATTTCAAATGATCTTTGGTGTTCCTACTATATCTAACATTTTATAATTCTATGAGAAGTCTTTTACCAGGCTTAGTTCTTTATCATTGCAGAACCATTTTAACAAGAGTTGCAGTACTCCCGACCAGGTATATAGAATACCTTTTTTTTTTATAAGCCGATGACTACACAGCCTGAAAATACAATAGCCATTCATTTTCTTCATTTACTTGATTTTTTTAAAAAAGACCTAGAATTGGCTTTTTCTGTGTTGTTCCAACTGAAGTTTAGTTTTTTGACACAGAGAACATTCACCTAATAGGCATAAGTAAAATTTCTTGTAATACTGTCTGTCATTGTCAAAGATAATGCCCTGTAAGTGGTAGTGTGTTTGAAAGGAGTGTGTTAACCATCTGTCCTTTTGCTGACATCCATACACAAAATGAAGCTTAGGCTGCTTTGAAATTGCAAGTGCCATTTGCCATATATTTCAGTTCATGATTCTGAATACGCATTCTTCTGAAACTCTTTGTTAAGAAGGATTGGCCATTTATACAACTATGTTAAATTCAAGTGTAAATTCCCAAACCCTTCCATTTTAGGTTCTCATTGTGTTGAGATTATATTCTATCCATAATTATTTGAAATAAGTTAATCATATGTTAGAGCATAGACATTTTTTTTGTAGTTGTATAGTTGGATGGTAAAATTTGGTCAAAAATAAGGACTACATAAGAGAAAATATAATCAGTATCAGAGTAGTGTTCTCTACCCTTGAAGCATCTGCTGATCTGTTTCCCTGTTCTCACTGAGATCAAATTGTTAAAAGAGCAGGTGCTTTCATTTAATGGTTTATATAGCGTGGAATTTTCTCTTTGTCTCAAAATATAAATGAAAAATATAATAGAGTTCAAAGTTTTAAAGACACTTTACAGACTGTGAAAAATCTAATAGGAAATATTAAGCAAGATTATAAGAAGATTATAATTGTGAGGTGTCAGTTAGTACATATTTACATCCAAGATCTTATACTATAAACAGAGAGTGAATCCTGGTAATCATGTTGTAGGCTACAAAGAAAACCTTGGTAGCTTTTTCAAAGTCAAATGTATAAAGTTATCATCTGACACACACACAATACAAGGAAGCCAATATTTTAACCGTATGGAAAATTTAAAGTTGTCCTCCTAAGCGAGCTATGATACAATATAACAAAATGTCACCAAACAATAATTCATACCTTTTAATGATGATAAAATTATAATTGGAAATAAAAACAAATGAACTAAATCTTAAGAAACTAACAACCAATTAAATTTAAAGAAAAAAAAAGTAAATAATAAATGGTGTGGTAGATATTAATAAGTCAGAAAATAAAAGCAAAGAGTAGAATTGGTAAATATATACAGCAGCTGTATTATTAAGAATATTGCTATGAAAATGCACTTTAAGGACACATGCTGCTTTTTTTAAGTTTATTTATTTTGAGAGTGACAGAAACATCATGTGCTGGGAGCCACACCGGCTCGCTGGATGACAGTCACAGCGAGGAAATGGCAGCATTTGCACAGCTCCTGCCATGAGAAGCAAACCTGGTATCTCCTTCTGCTACTACTGGCTCATGTTGGAAATGAGCCTGCTGGTATTGACCAGGCCTCACAATATTCCAGATCAGATCAATATTCCCCACACAGATACCTCATATGGAAAAGCATATTCCTGCCTCTTCAAAAGAGATTTTAGATGACAGCACTGTGGATGATTGTCAAAAGACTCTTCCTATGGGCTTTGTAGATCTAAGACTTAGATAATAAAGGGGGTTAACAACACAAGAGTTACAATTGAGCCTGGCCCTGAGACAAAGAGCCTAATTTAGAGTTAAGGAACAGATAAGGACAGAACTTAAGTTAATACTTAAACCTTTTCTAACTTGTGATGTAGGGCAGTCCCTTCCCTAAGGTCTACATTCCACTAACACCCTTCCTTACACTGGCCGCTGGGATGAGGATAGATAAGAGTAGCTAAAACATAACCCAAAAACAAAGGCTAACACATTCAGGGGCTCCATGGTGTTTACACATTCAGCATCAAGTCAAAAAGTTTCCACAAACAACTTATTAACCAGCTCAAAAACATGTGTCCCCTTGTGAGCCAGACAGAATGACTCCTAGCCTATCTATATACAACTTAACCTCTGTCCTAATCTTAGCGTTATTAACTTAGAACAAATACGTATGTCATCCTGTTTTTCACTAAGAACATCCTGTTATTTCCTTAGTTGTAAGACTTACTCAACCTCACTATGATTGGGGTAATTCTGCAAGACTACTTCCGAAAAACTTGTTTTTGTACACTTTTCAAAGCATCTTATCACAAAGAGTTTTCCATTGTAAAAATTCCTTTTTCTGATGCCATGTTATTGTTTGACCTATAAATAAAGATCCCAAAACCAACAGTGCAGAGATGACTGCCTGGTGATCAGAAAGAATCTCGGGGCTCTCTCACTCTGTCTCGCCAACACCGTCCATCCTTCAGGGACCCCTGGACCGGCTGGAGCGGGTGTCCAGCAATCATGAACAGGGGAGGGGCAGAGAGAGAGGGAGAGAGAGAATCCCAAGCAGACTCCATGTTGCCAGCTCAGAGCCCAATGCGGGTTCCAACCCACGAACCACAAGGTCATGACCTGGAAGCTTGCTAATTATTAAGCTAAAAGAAGATAAAGCAGTAATATACTGTGATGGAGATTTAAAAAAAATAGGTACATCATCATGAACAAGGCTTTAAAAAATTAATAGGAGTCTATCAAAAAGAAATCTAGAAAGCAAATTTGAAAAATTGGATTAAAGTGATAATATTTTCTGAAAACACAAGTTACTGAAATCTATTTTGTAAGTAGAAAACCAGAAGGGACCAAAATTTGTGAGAGGAATTCCAAGTGTTGTCAATTCCAACCCATAAAAGTTTCAGGTACCCATACGCAATGTATGCACAAGCACCTACACAAACACACACCCAGAAAGCTGGTAGTTATGCACAGAGATATTTCTGAAAATGGGATGGAAAGTTAGCTTTCAGTTTGTACTGTTTGAATATTCCTCATGTCCATGTATCGCTGTAAAAACAAACTTGCAAAATAGGAATTTCTCAGATTGGGGTTCTTTGGATCCCAGGAAATCCTTAAGTGCATTTTTTTGTGGACTTACTAGTTCTTTATGATATTGATTTTAATGGATTTATTAAATTTTTCTATTAGGTGTAAATTTCATATAGTTTAAAATTTTTAAATGTGTATAAAAGTAAATCATGAAAAAGTATTTCTTGTATACATTTCTTCCCTCTTTCACATCCATTCCCAGTGGTTCAAATGGTCATTTCAGAATTTCATTATGTTTATACAAGTTATTATAAATAGATTCTTTCTCTTTCCTTCCTTTATTTTATACCCATCATATACATTGTAATTTACCTGGCTTTCTTTCCCACATTTCTCATGGATATATTTCTACATAGTGCATAGAAAGGGCCCTTATTTTTTTTATAGAACTGAATATGCTAAGTATGCTAAGGCATGATGATACAGTAATTTTAAGAACAGTATCCCACACAGGAACACATGTGATCATGTAAATTTGGACTTTGCATGCATACTTCTAGATCTAGGTTAGCATATTGACTATGTGCCCTCTGCTTTTTCCTTTTTTCCCCAGGAAGAAACTGGTATCCCTAGGGACCTGACAGTTCTATTCTTACATCTGACCTTCTTCTTTAAAGAATGGGAATGTACTTAGAGATATGGCTAGGAGATTTGGTAGATACAAAGATTTTCCATAAATAAAGTAAAAAAACATGGCAGATTCATACACAAGAAAGAAATACAGTATAATCTTGGTTTGTGAGCATAATTCATTATGGGAATATGCTTGTAATCCAAAGCACTTTTATATCCAAGTGAGTTTCAGGAGCCATTGGCTCAGTTGTGATGATGTGACATTCAGCATCACGTACCACACATATTGCAAGACATCACTCACTAATCAAGTTAAAATTTATCAGAAATATTTGCTCATCTTGCAGAACACTTGCAGACGAACTTACTCACAATCCAAGGTTTTATTGTGTCTGTTTTTAACTGCATGTTGAACTCTGAGCCAAAAGACAGAGTTCATGAAACAGTCTTAAAAATTGACCATGTAATACAGCACAGATGAACATCAATGAAGTCCCCAAAGTAGAAAGTTACAGACAATATTCTCTGATCACATTTCAACAAAACTAGAAATTAGGTGTTATTGAAATAGAAAAAAAGCCAAAACAAGTATTCCTGGAAATTTAAGATACCACCTAGAAATCAAAATAATACACCTGGAAATCAATAATACTTTTGTCAATAGTTTCTTTTGCTATGGTTACATTTCTAAGGAAATATAAATTAGTAAATCGACTCTAGAAATACAGAAATAATCCTAAACAGACGAATAGCCACAAAAGAAATTCAAAGCATTATTGAGCTACATCTAAACAAAAAGCACCATGTTCAGATACTTTCACGAGGGAATTCTACCTAATCATTAAGGAATTTTTATTTTATTTTATTTTATTCTATTCTATTTTATTATTTTAATTTTTTTATTGAGCATGCGCAAGTCAGAGAGATGGGCAGAAGGTAAGAGAGAGATTCTTAAGCAGGCTCCATGCTCAATGAGAAGTCTGAAATGGGACTGGATCCCATGACCTTGGGCTCATGACCCGAACCAAAATCAAGAGTCAGATGCTCAACTGACTGAGCCACCCAAGCACCCCAAGGACCTTATCATTTAAAGTCATATAAAATATTCTAATCCAGAGCACTGAAAAAAAGTTTCTAAACTCTAAAGCATGCATAAGTACTGTTTTCTAAATCTTGTAAAGATCAAACTTACAAGTCACTCACAGTTATACATATCAATCTGAAAATCAGTAAGCAAATTATAAGCTAAGGAATTGCAGTAATATTTCAAAGGAATGAATAAAACAAGACCAAGGAGATAAAGTTTCAGAAAATTGATTAATATTAAATACTTATTAATAATCAAAAGGTGAAAAAACCCTCTTTTTTATAGCTGAAAAATATTCCAGTGTGTGTGTGTGTGTGTGTGTGTGATCCGCACACGCGGATCACATCTTCTGTATCCATTCATCAAACTAATACAACACTGTATGTTAACTATACTGGAATTAAAATTTTAAAAAAACAAAAAGGAAAAATTACAATATTATCCCTATTAATTTTGAAAATGTATTTCATGTAATCCAACATCTTTTTTTGAATAATAATAATATAAATCATCCTTTGGTTCCTCAGCTCAGTCAGCTCGGTCCTATGCCATAGCATTCTGAAATGTATCCCTTCACTAACCACTTTTTGCCATCTCCAGTGTCAACACTCTATCTCTCTCCTCAGTTGCTTGGTCCACTGCTATAACCTCATTCCTGGCTTTTGCATATCTCTTGACTCTGGAACCCACTGTTAGATATCAGAGTAATTCTGTGAAATATAAGTAAGAAAGATTTGCTCCCCAGTTTAAAAACTCTTTGATGGTTTTCTATTATGCTCAGCATAAAATTCATGCTCTTGAGAGAGGCCTCTAAGCCCCACAAGATCTTCCTGCAAGACGTTATCTTTTTTTAAAAGAATTTAATTACTTTGAGAGTCAGAGTACAAGTGGGGGAGGGGTAGAGAGAGAATAAGACACAGAATTCAAAGCAGGGTCCAAGACTCTGACTTGTCAGCACAGAGCCTGACTTGGCTCGAACTCACAAACCATGAGATCATGACCTGATCCAAAGTCAGATATTCAACTGACTGAGCCACCCAGGCACCTCCTGCCAGACATTATCTTGAACCACTTCTCTTCCCTGTGCTCCTGGCCATCAAGGCTGCCCCGGTCTTCTTGGAATAGTTCAGATTCTTTTCAGCTCTAGTGCTTTTATATTCATAGAGAGTTCTTCTCCCCGGAATATTTTTTATCAGTGGAGTTTCTATCCAGGTGTTACTCTCTCACAAAATTTTCCTGCCTATCCTCTCAGAAAGCTTTCTTGTTTTGCCCAGAGTCCCCCTTTACACTGCTGCACTGTTTCGTTTTATTTGTAGAACTTCCATCTATCTGAAATTGTCCAAATTATTTGGTATGGATCTTTCTCTTCCAAGCAGAAGGAAAGCTAAATGGAAATAGTGTCATTGTTTTGTTGCCTTGAGGTCAAAACAATGACATTCTACAATGTCAAGGCTGGAGCATGGGATCATACAGTTATTTGGGCTGCTTTTCTGTGGGACTCACTTAACACCCTTCAGGAAGTGGCTGCCTATGTGGGAGATGAGGCTTTCTGGGACAAGTAATGGAGAGATATGAGTAACAAAATTGTCAAACAATAATCCTGATTTCAAAACACATGGTACTTAAAACCATCTCCTAAAAATATTAGAAATAATTGCAAATTCTGGAGCATGATAATTAGTAAATATTTTTAAAGTTTTTGAACAAGTATCTAAAACCTCAGCACAAAGACATTTCCATAGCAACAAAAGGTTTAATGAAGGGAAAAATTTTTAGTTAACAAGTGTTTTGTGCTTGCATATAATTTTTTCCTGCTCATCAAACCATTCTTTTTATTATTTGTGCACAAAAATTCACACCATGTTTTCCTTCCCCACTTACACTTTAAAATTTTTTTTCTCATTTCTTTCTTTTTTTGTTCCTTTCCACAAATTGATGGACAGATGAAAATGTCAGGAGAACAGGACTAAAGTGTTATGGGTCTCGTTCTGAACCATTATGATCATATCTAATCAATGATATGATTGGGAAAGCATTTCCATAAATGCACTGCGCCAGCTACAGGGCATGTGATATAGAAGCCGCACACACTGGTTGTACATAAATACGTATATTTATGTACATGTGTGTGGTGGGCATATACAGCCATTGGTTTTTTCCTTCTTTTCAAATCTCCCCATTATAACCCATGAAATTCCCCTGGGATGTATTAAATAATGACAAAAGTCACAACAACCACTTCTTATTGAACTACTCCATCGGCAGTTCTGTCTGCACTCTTCTATCATTGCAACAATCCCATGAAGGAGAGAAGAAATAAGTTAAATGATGCACTCAGGGTTACATAGCTGGCATTACTAAACTGATAAGGCAAAAAAAAAACAACTCAATGTGATCCCACAGCCATGGTGATTGCACTGAATGGAGCCACCATGGCCAAGTAGCTGCCAGGGATAGAAATGCAGAGGCTCTTGGAAATATCTCCTGCTCTTCAAAATGCATTTCCTGCTGACTTGCTGATACTTGGAATTTTTTTTAATGACGTTATTTTTTTAGAGGAGTTTTAGGGTCACAACAAAATTGAGTAGAAAATGCAGAGAGCTCCCATGTATCTTTTATGTCCACATGCTCAACTTCTCCCACTATCAACATCCTCAGCAGAGGGGTATGTTTGTTACAACTGCTGAACTCACACTGATAACATCATAGTCACCCAAAGTCCGCAGGTTACCTGTGGGTTTTACAGTCTATGGGTTTGGGCAAATGTTTCATGGCACAAGTATCTACCATTATAATAGCATAATGAGCAATTTCCCTGCCCTTAGAATACCCCCTACTCATCCCTCTCTTCCTTTTAACCTCTGGCAACCCCTGATCTTTTTACTGTCTCCATTGTTTTGCTTTTTTCAGAATGTTGTGTAGTTGGGAGCATACTGTGTGTAGTCTTTCAAGCAATCTTCTTTCACGTAGGAATATGCATTTAAGGTCCACCTTGTATTTTCATGCTTGATTGCTCATTTCTTTTTATTGTTGACTGATATTTCACTGTCTGGATATACCTCGCTTTTTTATCTGTTCACCTACCGAAGGACATTTTGGTTGCTTCCAAGTTTTGGAGACCATGCATAAAGCTGCTCAAAACAGCTGTGTGCAGGATTTTGTTTTCCTGCCTTCAAATCAGAAATATCTTCTGCTCTTCAAAATACTTTTCTTCCTCACTTTGCCCATGTTGAGAATTTTTCTAAGGAGTTACAGGAGTTTCGGTTTTGTAATAATTCCTGAGATTGACATTGCAAAGGCTTTTGGCAGAAGGGCTGCTCTGGATTCATACTAAGGTAGACAGGACTACATCATAAACTTTCTTGAGAGCAGGTGCTGGGGACAGCTCTGTATCTAAAGTAAGATTATAAAAGAAGTTTCCAGAAATGGCAAAAATGTAAGAAATGTGAAGAATGCACATAACTTGAATTACACACTTACTTCTATACACTGTGTGTGTTGTGGCTGTGGCCAATTGTGTTTTTATCCCTCCCTTGATCCATCTTTGGGACTCTGTGTCTAGATGTCTTCCTTAGCAAACTTCACAATTCTTTTGTTTTTTAAATTTTTTCTAATGTTTATTAATTTTTGAGAGAGAGACAAAGAGACAGAGCATAAGTGAGGGAGGGGCAGAGGGAAAGGGAGACACAGAATCCGAAGCAGGCTCCAGGCTCCAAGTCTAAGGTGTCAGCACAGAGCCCGATGTGGGGCTCGAACCCATGATCATGACCTGAGCTTAAATCGGACGCTTAACTCACTGAGCCACCCAGGCACTCTTAAATGTCTCGATTTTAAGCTTCACTTCTGGCTCTCACACTCTCCCTGAACAAATGATGCATCGGAGTTCTGTCTTGGGTTGATGCAAAGATAGAGAATGCTCACACCCACATTCCCTCATCTCAGAAAACACAAGCCCTTCTTTACATTTAAGGAGGACATGTCAAGATGACTTTAAATCCTTTTATTTTAAAAAGGTTAGGGTGATTTATGCATTTGAAAAGACAATAAATAATAGTACCATTGCTGCAGCTCAGTAGTGCTCACTGAACATTACTTATTCTATTTCTCGATTGGGCATCCAGTTTTCTGTTCTTTGGTATTTTTTTTAGCAGGAAAATTTCTTTATAATGGTGAATTTGATAACACACAGTTCTGGAGCAGGGCCCCAGTCACTGGACCACAGGTGTGGACCACAGTAAGGAAGCAGATCTGAAAAGGACCAAACAATTCCAGGGCTCACTTCACTCTGACACTAACGCCAAGAATGACCTCGTACCAATCCAAAGCTCAGCCCACTCACTAGTTGAGTCACAAGTAGTGTTGCTTTTAGTTGTTTGGTTTTGCCCATTGAAGATAAAATTCACCGTGATGACAGGATATTAGGCATGACATCTTCTTTACCTCTTTTGTCATATCCTGTGTTTCTTTCTAGCATTTTTCCTATTTATATATTAGCTATTCTGTAATTAGCATTTTGATGTGTTTCTTTTAATAGACAATCAAGTTTTTAGCCCATTTTCCATATTGTGATTGAGAATAGTGTTCATTGCTGCCCACCGCACAAGCTGCAAACTGTAGGCTGTGTCTACAGTTTATCTACTCTCTTCTCCTCCTAGGAGTTTTAATTAGGGTGATCTGAGGTTTACATCCAGATTACCATTATCAATAATCATGTTAATTATATTTATTATTTTTCAAAAAAAATTACTTTCTTTTCAGTTTTACCAGGCTGCAAAATCATATGAAATCTGTTTTAAAAAAAAGAACGATTACCACTGGATCTTAGTCCAGATTGTGGTGGAAGAAACAGGAAATGCTTGTCAACTTCATTTTTTTGGTCTGGTTGTCTTAAAGCAACATGTTATTCTTTAATTCAAAAATTTATTTTTAAAAAAAGGAAATAAGTGAAACCATGGTTCTTATAAAGGGAAAACATATTTACAATAATTATTTGAGGATTAAGTCAGTCTTAAGTAGGTCATTATTTCATACCTGTGTTTTTGTACCATATCTTCATTTTTCCTGAGTTAACTATTCTAGTTTCCTTAAGTGACTCAATAATTTTCTGGGTGACATTTTCAGGAAGGGTGTGAGTTCTTGCATATCTGAGGATACCTTAATGATTTCATTCATAAATTATAGCTTTGCTGAGTATAGAATTCTTACCCCTCAAAAGGTATTGCAAACCTGTCTCTCAAAATCTCATAGAAAAGTTCCATTTTTACTTAGTGTTCTGGGCAGAAAGGAAGAAATTTGGCTTTTTCCTGTGATTTTTTCCCCTCTATAGGTGTGTGTGTGTGTGTGTGTGTGTGTGTGTGTGTGTGTGTGTTTCCTGTTGAAAAGGAAGACTTTTTTTATGATCAGTATCATCAGATATTTAACAATCTATTTCCTGGCACAACTTCAAATATTTCTTCAACTTAAGCAACTTTTATCAATTATTTCTTTGGTTTTGTTTTCTTTGTGCTCAATTTCACCCTCTTGTGTCACATCTGTTATGTGTGTTGGATCTCCTGGATCATTTTTCATAGTATCTTGTCATTCTGCTCATCATTATATTCTTATCTTTATGCTTTCCCTCTAAATTCTGGGACAATGTTTTCAGCTCCATTTTTATCAGTTTCTCAGTTTCCTTCATGATCCAACTTTCTAGTGACTAGGAAAGTATTTTTTTAAATGTGGCAATGGGGATTATTATCTGAAACACTGTTTTCCTGATATTGACTATTCCTTTCCTAACATCTTCCTGCAATATCATCTGAAATATCATTGAAAATATTAATTACAAAACTGTCTATGTATCCCAGTTCTTACCTCTATTTCCTTTCTGTTGAACAGCTAAATCTTTTCATTTGGTGATTTGTATTTGCTTCTTCTTATATATGAGAGCAGAAAGGAAGTGTCACAGTCATGCTTAAGAATGTCCTTTGTGTCATGTACAACCTAAAAGTAGACCCTTTCTCCCATAGCTCTTCTCTATCCTCAGGAAAGCACACAAGCCAGATATAACTTCTGAGTAAGATCCATGGCCTTAAACCCTGGTACACTTTTTAAATCCAGACTGATCTGATTCTTTCCCTCTTACAGCAAATCTTGCTCCACCCCCACCCCATCCCTTCTAGCTCAGAATACTGCTACCTTTGTATGTGGTATGTGTAAGGGCTTGCCATTCCCGTCATCCATCTGCCTGCTTTCCAGAACTTCCAAAATATGAATAGTTCCCTTTCTGGGATCTAGAGATCTTGATTATATTTTCTTGGTCACTTTGATGCACGTGAGTTAGTGAGAAAAGCATATAGAAATGATTTAAATTATCATCCTCAGGGAGCCTGGGTAGTTCACTCGGTTAAGTGTCCGACTTCGGCCCATGATCTCACAATTCATGAGTTCGAACCCTGCACCTGGCTCAGCGTTGACAGCTTGGAGCCTGGAGCCTGTTTCAGATTCTGTGTCTTCTTCTCTGTCTCTGCTCCTCCCCCACTTGCAGTCTGTCTCTCTCTCAAAAATAAAAAGTCAACATTAAAAGAAAAAGTAATCTTCAATGGAAATCATCAGGGCTCCTTGTCCTAGGGTGGTCTTATAATTAATTAGATATCTCAAGAAATGTTAAGCTCTCTGTAGCCAAATGACATCATGCGTGAGCCATTTGTCTGGGGTTCTACATTGGGATTATTTGAGTTGCTCTGAATAAGCCTCTAACATGACTTTTTATCACCGTCCTGGCATCACCAAGTTTTATTTTTGTCCCCGTCCCTGCCTGTTTGTCTATCAGAGTCCTGCTCCCAATTTAATGACAACTGCAATGAGAACTAGATTTCCTTGCTGACTTCCAAGCTGCTTGGAAAAGCTGCTGATCAGCTTTCTGCCCGGACCCTTGTTGTATAATTAGTCTGGGGTTATGTGCCACCATAGATGTCAGTGCTCTCAGACTGCTTCCTCTTTAATGCTGTCCTGACTCCCTGGTAGACTGTCCTGGACACACTGCCCATCCCATTTGACATTCTCCTCTCCTGCTGAGTCATCCTGTTAAAACTATTTGGAAACCTCATCCTTAAACTGGAGCTACTGCCCTCTCCACACATCCCCCATCTTAAATTACCAGTCTTTTAAGAAAAATCATTTCACTTTCTATTTCCTCCTCTCCCTTAGGGAGCTTATGAGTCAGAAAAACCTGAGCTTAGAGAAAGAGATGGGATGGGGAGGTGGCTTTCATCTTCTAGACAGAATGAGCTGTAGAGAAAAGGAAAAGGAAGGAATGATGTGTTGGGGGAGGGGGGCAGCATGGAATAAAGCTGATGAATTTCCTGCTTTGAGAGAGCTGGGATTTTTTGTAGTTTGGCATTATTAATTGATTAGATATATTGGAGATTGTCAGATGATCAGACTTCTTATAATCAAATACAAACAAAAGAACATTCCAGAAACAAATTAAAATACTGTTTGGCTTACCTGTGTTGCAGTGCCCTGGTGCAAACTGTCAGATTCATTGAGTTTGTATACAAGGAGAGTTGGAAAGAAGCTAGGAAATGTGTGTGTGTGTGTAACATAAGAGATAGAAAAATAGTGTGGCAAATGTGGTAAAGTAACCAGTGGTGCATCTGGGTAAAGGATCTATAAGAATTCTTTATGTATTATTCTTAAATGTTTATTTTTTAAATTTATTTTTGAGAGTGACAGAAAGTGCCAGCAGGGGAGGGGCAGAGAGAGAGAGAGAGAGAGAATCCCAAGCAGACTCCATATTGTCAGCACAGATCCTGATGCTGNGAGAGTGACAGAAAGTGCCAGCAGGGGAGGGGCAGAGAGAGAGAGAGAGAGAATCCCAAGCAGACTCCATATTGTCAGCACAGATCCTGATGCTGGGCTCAAACCCATGAACCATGAGATCATGACCTGAGCTGAAGTCAGTCAGATGCTTAACCAACTGAGCCACCCAGGGCCCCCTGTGTATTCTTGCTTCTTGAAACTAAATCTGGGTGAACCGCGTATGAGAATACTTTATACTGTTTCTGTAAGTTTTTGTAAGTTTGCGATTATTTCAAAAGCAAACGTTGTCAAAATGCAAAATAAAACAAATTACCTTTTTTAGAAAACAACTTGTGTTTAGCATTGACCTACATGGAAGGCTATTGACTGTGAAAGTGGAAAGCCCAGCCATATGGGAAGAGAGTGATCCATGACTATGCACAGGACTGTCCATGTGGGGTCCATGTGGAGACCTCTGATACCCACACCCACACACCCAGGCCCGGGANCAAAATGCAAAATAAAACAAATTACGTTTTTTAGAAAACAACTTGTGTTTAGCATTGACCTACATGGAAGGCTATTGACTGTGAAAGTGGAAAGCCCAGCCATATGGGAAGAGAGTGATCCATGACTATGCACAGGACTGTCCATGTGGGGTCCATGTGGAGACCTCTGATACCCACACCCACACACCCAGGCCCGGGAGTATAGCTACTGGGGAAAAGGGGACGAGGACATGGAGGGAGGTTAAGTGATGCCCCATCACCCAGCACAGACGGAGGAAGCGGGAGCGGAAGGCAGAGTGCCACTTCCTGTGGATGGAAGGGCTGCCCTTGTTCATTCGAGTCCTGCTGCTTTCAGAGGAGCACTACTCCCACGTCTCCCTGTTTCCCTGCGGGTTTGGGTGCGAGGGGTGTCTGAATGGATGCCGTGTGCTGAGCAGTGTGAGCCTCATAGTTGAGATCCTTGACATGAAAGCAAAAGGAAGACCATGAAACAGAACTGGAGGGCCTTGCTTGGTTTCCTCCACCGTGGCACCCCCAGCGAGTGCAAATGCCGACAGTGGTATTAATAAAACATCGTGTACTTGAGCCCTTTCCTGTGGTCCTCTCTCCCCTTGGAATTGGCTGCTTCTCAGAGTCTGAGGACTTCTTGTCTTCTATTCTCCTTTGTCTTGGTGATTTGGTCGCCACGCAGGCAGTCACAGCACTAGGCTTGCCACCACCTCTGCCTGGCTGCTAATTGGGCCCTTCACTCCCGCTCATCCATCCACCCCTGTGCCTGGGGTCTGGGTGCCCATGTTCCTCACGCTGCCACCCTGCTGGCCCCACAACGTCCGTCGTCCCGCTTTGAATCTTAGTCCCTACCTAACTTCCTCCCAGAGTCCTCTTTTTTGACTCCTTGTTCTATCTTTTGCTTTGAGCCCCACACTCACTCCCCGAAAACGGAGCGCTCTTAGAACTTCCCTAGCTGTTTTCAGGTGAGAAAAACAAAGTGCGGAGTGGCGAAGTAATTTATTGATGTCACACAATTTATTAACGTGAACTCGTGAGCGAAGGAGTCAGGACTGGAGGCACCCCCGGCTGAGCCCAGGTCTGTCTGTGCGTTTGTACTACACTCCTCTTCCTGAAGCACAAGTTCCCTCTTCCACTTGTATTCAGAGGCGCAATCCACAAGAAAGGTACCTAATGGCCTCCCTTCTAATTCATGAATTGAGGACCCCGAGCCTGTGTTTGACAGAATTACCAAGGTTAGGTGAAGAGGCGCCAGGATTGAGATGAAGGTTGGGTGTGTTTTCTCCTCTTCATTGCAGCTGACTCTTCCTTTGGAGTGTACAGAAATAGAAGGGAGTGGTATGATTCTGATATAAATATGCCATCAATACTATCGAGGCCCCATGTTATCATTTGGAAAGGAAACCTCCTGAAAAGTTAGCATTAAGGCCTTTAAGTCTACTCTTCCAATAGATTCTGTTTCACTTATGTCTGGACACTGGGTTCAGTTGAAAGCGGATCACCTGCAGAGAAATACAGAGATGGCAGAATGTAGCCTGTTGCTTTCAACCTAACCCCGTGGCAGCTGCCAGAAAGCTCTCTTCTAGCTTATTTGATTTCAGTGTCTGACATCTATCTCCACTTGTGAATGCTGAATGAACTCCTTTCAAAACCTGTGCTTCCCAAGCCGATCCTTGCTTTCAAAAGGCTAAACCTAATCTTCTACACACGGTCACCTCGCCGCCTTCCTGCAGGAAATGCCCATGACGGCAGTAAGTCTGAAATCCTCACCCTCCTGCTCCTCGGATGCCTTTTGATCCTTTTTTTTTCTTTTTTTGGTCTGAAGTTGCCCACTGCCTCAAGTGTTCACTACATATGAACCAATCTCTCAGAGATAAAGATGTTAAAGCTCAAGGACAGTACTATCTTGCCTGAGGTCAGACAGCTAGCAGGTGACTGTGCTGGACTTAAGCTCAAGTCTCCACTCCATGACCAAGCCTTTTTTTCACTACCTTGTGTCTTTGAACCAGATGGTTTCAAAGGAGAAACAGCCTGGTGAGTGCTGGTGACCAGAAGATGTGACTTAGAGCCCCAGCCCCACCACTTGCTGGTGTGGGACAGTAGATTAGATGTTTTCTTTCCTTGGCTCTAAGGTGGGAATTATAATCCCTAATGTACAAGGTTGTAAGGTTGAAAGGAGATAATATGTAAAAGTGCCCGTCAGTACAAAGTTGCTCAAGAAATAGAAGTATCTGCTTCTACCCTTCAAAAATGCCCTGGAGAGGTCAGCTTTCCCTTCCCTTTGATTGTTTGAGACTCTACAATAATAAGCAGGGAGTCAAGGTCTTCACATACACACATAGCTGTAATGAGCCTGACTACCTGCTTCATGTTCTAGACACTAAGAAATAAATAAGTTACAACTAGACAAACAAAAAATGTTTGAAGGCTATAAAGAGGTTTTAGAAGTTTTTAAAAGTTAGTGTTTACCTCACTTAACTCAAAGTGAGTAATAGAATCCCACATCCTTCCATTGTGTAGAAAAGGAATAGATTTGAGGTTGAAAGTCTTATCCAATACACAGTGCTAACTAACATCGGAAGTGAGACTAGAACCCATGTCTCTTGATCTCTAGGCCACAACCTTCCAGGTACCACACGCACTGGAACGTAGGATTAGAGAAAAGAATTTGCATTTTACAAGAATTATTTTATCTATGAGAGAACGAAATTGGGGGCAGAATGAGATCCTGTCCAATGGACTTTTATTATTTAATGCTCAGAGGAAGATTGTACATCTTTGCAAATACTCTTGTCATTCCTTTATTCATTAATTTCCTGTGAGTCTTCGTAAATTTGTTGCTGGACTTATTCAACAGAACACTTTTTTTTTTCTTAAAGACTTGCAAGCAACAAGCATATTTCACAGTTGATGGAAGCTAAAACTCCCACCAACTCTGCCAGCTTAGTTGCCATGGTGATAAATGGTTTAAGAAAGTCTCATTTATTTGAAATATATTTAGAAATAATTGAGCCCCTTGAGAGCAAAATGTCCTAAATTCTCTCTATGCTAGTGCTTGATATGTTTCCTTCAGGGAACCAATAGCCTTTAAAGGAAACTTCTCTTGGTCATAGTAGCTCTGTCGCTCGTATACAGGCTCCATGCTTCCTTGATTGCGTCTGGGGCTGGCGGGACTTATCTCTGGCTCAGAGAACATTCTCCCAGCTTGCACACCACCAGGGATTAAGATGTTAATCCTGGTGGAAGATTTTCTCTGGAGTGACTGTGGATTCAAATTTGATGTTAATTAGACAAAATGTGATGAGAGCAGAAATGAATGCCAGAAGCCTGAGGAAGCAGGCTTGGGGAGAAATGTGTGATAAGGACTTGTTACCTGGTCAGCAGAGAAGGGGCCCGGGTAGTTTGTGCAGACATGATCTTCTGAACACACTCCTGTTGTAAAATAATCCTCACTCTTCTGAATTTCCTCAATGAGTGGCTGCTAAGGTCTCATTAACTATTATCATCATTATTATTATTACTAAGGAATTATTATTAGGCCCATTTGACACTTATGGATAATCATTTATTGGGGATATTCCATGTTCCAGAACTCCACTTATATGCATTAATTAATCTTATAATAACCTTAGTGAAAAATACTATTTATATGCTCATTTTACAAATGAGGAAGCTAAGATTGAAACAGACAAGCAATTTGCCCAAGGTCACAGGCACTGGTTGGTATTTGGGCTGGAATCTAAACATGCGCCATCTGGGTGCTGATGCCTTGCACTGCCCTATCATGAGCTTAGGGGTTTGAGCCAATTTTTCCTAATTCATATCCTTCTGAAATGAGCAGACTCTTGAATTCTCTATCTTAAGAACTAGGATTCCCATCTCTGTGATGAACAGAGGTAGTAGAAACCTTGATATCTTGAGGCTGTCAGCGCTTCTCCAACCAGGATGATTTGGCACTTAGCTTTGCATGTGGCTCTTCGCATCTGACTTCATGGTAATACACATCCTACTTTCTTTAGCCCCTCTTCCAGATTTTGGGAACAGCAAAGAGTGACCGTCCTCATTCGGCATCAATGGCGTGAACATAGCCTGGTGATTGAAAGCATGTGTTCTGCTTTCAACAATAGCCAAACCATGGAAAGACCCCAAGTGTCCATCAGCTGACGAATGGATCAAGAAGATGTGGTTTATCTATCCAATGGAATACTACATGGCAATGAGAAGGAATGAAATCTCGTCATTTGTAGCAACGTGGGTGGAACTTGAGGGTGTTATGCTGAGTGAAGTAAGTCAGGCAGAGAATGACAGATACCATATGTTTTCACTTATAAGTGGATCAAGAGAAACTTAACAGAGGACCATGGGGGAGGAGAAGGGGAAAAAAGAGTTGGGAAGAGAGAGGGAGGCAAACCATGAGAGACTCTTGAATACTGAGAACAAACTGAAGGCTGATGGGGGTGGGGGAGAGGGGAAGGGGGGGGATGGGCATGGGGAGGGCACTTGTTGGGATGACAACTGGGTATTATATGGAAACCAACTTGACAATAAAAACTATATTAAAAAAAAAAAAAGAAAGAAAGCATGTGTTCTGCAGTCAGGCTGCCAGAATTCAAAGCTCAGTTTTACCACTTACTGGCTGTGTGAGACTTCTGCATGCCTGTTTCCCAGTTGATAAAATGGGGAAGATAGTACTGCCCACCTTCAAGGGGATGGCCCCGAGAATTAAAGGATATACATAAAGCTGCCAGAATGTCAAGTCCACAAAACAAGACCCTTTGGCTTATTCTTCACTATGTCTCCAGATCCAGCATGCTATCATTACTCAATAGATACATATTGAATCAATACATGAAAACATATAAGACAATGAGCCCAAAATCAATGTCAGCCTTCATTAGTAGCAGAGTACCAGAACCTCATTTCTACAATAATTTTTATTTATAGCTGCTGCCTCCTTACGTCATTTCCCTGAGTTTCCCCTTGGAGAACTCACACTTGGCTGCACATGTCCAGGTTGTAGCTTCCACTTGTGTTTTTCTCAAAGCCACTGAGATTTGGGTTTTGTTGGTTACTGCAGTACATCCTAGCCTACCTGGACAAGTTGCACCTGGGAATGCTGTTCACTTCAGCCCCAGGTCCTTTCAACGGGTTTAAATGCCCTACTGGGCACAAAAATAAATCTGAATGTTCTTTCCTTTTTCCCTCCCAGAGACTGATTCTAAATCCTTGCCAGAGAGTTCTTCCTCCTCTTGTGTCTGGCCTGACCCTCCCCATAGGATTTAATAACTAGTTCCATGGAAACCTCGTGTGTCCAGGACAAGTTTTTATTGATCCATCCTGGATGGTCTCTGAATTTACATATGGTTAAGGATAACAAATTTGTTTGTTTTTTCCCCTGAGCATAATTTAGGTCGTGAAGCAAAGATAAAAGCTGAAAGGTTCGCTAAGAATTATAATTCCAATGTTCTTTGATCATTTCCAATTCATACTGAAACATGGCCAAACCTTTTATGATTTGGCTTGAGAGAAGCGATAACTCTATGTGATAACTGAAAGGAACTGAGGTACCTAATTGCTAGCACTAAAAGCTGCCCATGTTTTCAAGAAGATGCCAGTTATTTTTCTTGGCCAGAACTCTGTAGAAGAATTTTTCACACGTGGAGCAGTTTGTGGTAACATCTGGTCTTCTGTTTCGTTGAAAAGGGAGCTTTCTGTAAACATTTACCTATGGCTTTCGGTTGCCTGTCTCTTCTGGGTCACAGCTAACCTTTCTCCATGCAATCCATGTTCCTGGGTGTTTAACAAATTCACATAGAGAATCAATTGGAAATTTATTTGTTTTTCACTTTGTTTTTTACTCAATTTAAAGAAAGCTATTTCTTCCAAGTCCTCATGAAAGTTAATTTTGGATTTACTTCCACGTTTAAGAGGAAAACTCAAACTGCTGTCTTTAATATAATAGTGATACCTTGGTACTCTCCAAACCCTGGTGATGGGTTTGTGGTGATGCAGCCACTAAGCTCTGGTTCAGCCTCATTCAGGCTAGTGTGACAGTCCACATGTGGCTATGAATGTGAGAAACCTGCCAAGGGAGCCAAAGTCACAATGGTGGCCTCTTTCCTGCCTTCCTCTGTGCCACTGAATGGGCTCACACATCACTGTGGTGCCAAGGGGAAAGCCATGGACCATAAACCAGAGGGAAGGACAGGATGACGGTCCCTGTATTAGCATCACCAAAGCAGTTCTGAAAGCCACAGGGTCCAGGGGCTCATGTCAACCTACAGAGTCCCAATCTCCAGGGATGAGAGCAAGGTTCTGTAAGTAAAAAGATTCCAGGTGGTTCCACACCACAGATTGGCTCTAGATGACGGACAGTGGATTGCTGGAAATAGCACCAGACTTGGTGGCAAATGGGTTTCAAATTCTGGTTCCAATACTCAGGAGCTCTGCATCTTTGGAAAAGTTATTCAAGTCTCTGAATAACTTTTTCTGACATAATGCTGTCTATTCATTAAATTGTGAGAATAAAAATTTTAAAATAAAACCTATTGGCAGCAAGTAGTATGGTGCCTGATACGGTATAGTTGTACAACAATATAAATCTGAGTTCATTTACTCATTCATCCATTCAGCAATTTTATTGAATGCTACCAATAATAATCTCATCATCACCATTATCATCAGTAGTAATAGTAGTAGATCTAATAGTAGTAGTGCTGATTACTCTTTACCCAACATTGTTCTAAATGCTATAGATATGTTATCTTAATCTTCATACTGCCATTTTGTTTTCTAGATGTGGAAACTAAGGCATGGAGCTGTTAAAAAAAAAAGTTGCTGAATTTCCAGAGATAGTGAGTATTGAAGCTCTGGAGTAAGTCTCTGGCTCTAAGGTATGAGACCCTACTGACTTGCATTGTGCTCGGCTCTGAGTATACTACACAGCTATATATACCTGTCTAGGAGACAGATAATAAACAATAAACTAATCAGAGATTGTAAAGAGCAAACAAACAGGAAGTTGGAATGGGGAATAAAGAGGTGGGAGAAGACTGATTTGCAGAGATAGGAGAAGTCATCCCCAAAGGAAGGACATGTACCCCAAGACCTGGAGGATGAGAGGGAGGGACCATGCTACAAAGTTGGGAGGAGCATTTCAGGCCAAGGGCACAGCAGAGCACGCTGAAACCTTTGGACAGGACAACACTCAATGTGTTTGGGAATCAGTGTGGCTGCACCTAGTGCCCAAGGGGAAGAATGTCACAAACTGAGATTGAGGAGGTGGACAGGGGCCAGGACATGTAGAGGCCTTGGAGGCTGATGTAGGGCATGCAAATTTTGTTTGAAATGCAATGAGAGGCTGAATGGTTTTAAACCAATTTATGCTTTTAGAAAATCACTCTCCCTGTTGTTTGAAGATGGATTGGGTAAAAATGGGGCAAAAGGAAAAACAATTATGATATTACAACATAATGGTGATGGTGATTTACCCTAGGTGAAACAAAATTAGAAGTCTCCTTCTGAACATTTTAAATATGTGGTGATCATAATAAATTTGAGAAGCAATATCAAGTAGACTAGTAGATCTAAGAATAAAGCTCCAAGAAGAGAATAAATGTAGAAGGGAAGAGCATAGAGATAGTATTTACAGCCAGGGGTATGGATGCAGTCTACTGCAGGGTGGGTTGGGAGAGAGGCTGAAAAAGATGTGCCGAGACCTGGAAAGGCTTGAGATTCTCCGACATTTGAAAGTTAGGCAAAGGTAAAGCCCCCAGGAAAAAAAGGCAGAAGAATCAGCCAAAGGGGTCTGAGGAAAATCAGGAACATGACTGAGAGAGTGAGAGAAAAGGTGTTAAAGCCCTAGGAGTTGGTGCTCGTATAGACCCTGCTGGGAGATGAAGGATGATGAGAACAGGAACACATGCATTTAATTTGAAGAGCCCAGTGATCTTGAAAATAGCAGTTTCGATATGAACACAGATAAAATTCAGGAGAGAGCTGGCGGGAAAATGAACGGAAGGGGATAGAAAGATGGTGTTCTAGGAATTTGGGGTGTAAAAGGCAAGGGAGTAAAGGGATTTCAATAGCAGAAGGGCATTGTGAAACTGGGATTTTTTTCTTTTTTCATTTCTTCTTTGTTTCTAAGATGGGAAATACCAAAGCCTATTTGGATACTGGAGAGTATTGTCCAGTAGAGATGTTAACAGTATAAGGAAAATGAGGGAGGCACTGATGGAGCAAAGGACATTTTAGGGTAGCAGAGTGAGGGGCTCCAGACCCCAAGTGTGAGTTGAGGAAGAACTCTGACTCCCTGAAAGCTGTGAAGAGACTCGCTAGATGTTTAGAACTGCTCATTGTATAAGGAGAAGATGTCCTTTAAAGAGTTCTTTTTTTTTCCAGTGAAAAAAGAGGTAAATTTTGCAAGCTGAAAATAGGGCAGGGAGAGAGAGGTTCAGAGGTTTGAAGAGAAAGAGATGTGAAACAGTCAATGATGACAAGCAAGAGGCAAATCAGCAAGAACTGAGTAGGGCACTTAGTTAGGGCAGAATGTCCATCTGGAGCTAGTAATCATCAAAGTGGAGAGGCGCCAGCCTGTCCTGTGTGATTTTTCTCCAGTAATATTGGCTTCTTGGGGACAAGTCCAACAGAGAGTTTTTTAAGTCCATCCGGATTTTAGGATTTGTAAAGGGAAGTGTGATGGGGATTCATATCTCACCTGGATATGAAGGAAAATGAGGACAGAAGACTTTTTTGGTAGAAGACAATGATGTTAATAACAGAAAAGAATAAAATGCCAGTTATAAAATAAACAAGTCACGGGGATGTAAGGTACAGCATGGGGAATATTGTCAATAATAGTGTAATAACTCTGCATGGTGATAGATGGTAACTGGACTTATCATGGGGATCATTTCATAATATAGAAAAATATTGAATCACTATGTTGTACACCTGAAACTAACAGGATATCATATGTAAATTATGCTTCAGTAAAAGGAATTAAGTTATTAAAAAGTGAATGGCTAAGAGGAATTGCCTTCATACTTTATAAATAGGTCATCCTATATATGTGAAAACATTTCGAGTATATATCTGTCATACATGCATGGGCATTTGCTTGTTTAACCCTTATGTGTACTTATTATGTTCTAATCCTGAGCTAAGTGCTTTACAAATATCAACTCTCCTGAGCTTCACAACTTTCATAGAAACTCCATGAAGTACAAGCTGTTACTATATAATTTTACAAATAAGAAGACTAGGCATAGAGTAGTTTGGTAACAGTCTCAAGGCCACCCTCTTAGTAGATGCCACATGATTTGAATTCACAGAGTCACTGCATAGTTCATGCTCTTATTTATATGCATAAAGGTAATCTAATGAATTATTCTACTACTATGTTATGTCCATGATAAAACTTATGCAAAAAGATGAGTTAAAGATAAATAGATGTTCTAATGTTTTCCTCCCACAGCCCAATACATTTTTCTTATGCATCTGCCGAGCTAAATGCACTTTGGAGCCTGATAATTAAGATGTGGTGAGGACTGGGTGTTGAACGATTTGAACAACTGAGCCAGAGGCTATGGGATTGTGGTTAGAAAGCAAGATTAAACATTCATGCTTTCAAAAATGGCTTAGTTTGTACACATGACAGGTCCAGGGTGTGCCCCTAGAATTGTGTGGCTAAAGTGAGGTGGCAGAAAGTTTTTTGTGATACATAGATAAAGGAATTAAGAAGTCAGGGGATTACCTGGGCCACCCACACTGACCCTGAGGCCTCTGAGAATGAAAGCAGGTGGTGAGATGGAAGATGAAACTGTACCCCATCTCTTAACATCTTTACAAGAGGAGGGGGGACAGTCAGGAAATCAACTGATGACAGCCATTTGGAGGGTGGAAGGGTTATCCACAACGTGCAGACCCAACTGCTGAAATATGAATGATGGTTCATCCTGCAGGGAGTTTTAGATGTTAGATGGAGGGTTGCAGTGTTGACTATAAAGTACAGGGGCCTTAATAGGCAGAAGGACTTTGGAATGCTCAAGGTTGGGGGCGCCTGGGTGGCTCAGTCGGTTTAGCGTCCAACTTCAGCTCAGGTGATGATCTTGCAGTTTGTGAGTTTCAGCCCCACCTCGGGCTCTGTGCTGACAGCTCAAACCTGGAGCCCCCTTTAGATTCTGTGTCTCCCCTCCTTTTGCCCCTCCCATGCTCGTGTTCTGTCTCTCTCTGTCTTTCAATAATAAATAAAAATGTTAAAAGATTTTAGAAAAAGGAATACTCAAGGTTGTAATCAAAAGATGGTGGGCAGGAAGGCACCCCGTATTTGTCTGCGGCATCAAGGAAAGATTCACAGAAAAGTCAATACCTAATGTGATTTTGAGTTTTGGAAAAAAGACTATGTCAGCCAGATAGACATGGGGATGGAAAGCATTAAAGATGGAGTGCTCAGCATGGGTAGATATTGAAGCAAGAGAGAATATGATATGGATTTAATATTACTTGAATCAATTATTAGGGCATGGGGGAAGTGGGGATTGATGAGGCTGAGGAAGTAAGGAGAGGTCAGATCAGGAAGAGAATTATATGTCATTTTAAGGAAGCTGAGATTGATCCTGGATCTGATGGGGACCCACACAGAAAGAGTCTGAGCTGTATGCATTGTAGTCAGATTTGAACATGGAAGCAGTGTTGAAGTCTGTTTGGATAGAGTTAGGATGGAAGAAAGGAGATCAACTAGGAAGAGCTGAAATAGTCCTGGCAAAATGAGATGAAGGTCCAAAGTATGGATTAGAAATATAAGGTGAGGAATTATAGTAATATACAGGAGGGAAAAAATGGCAACCCTTATTGCTGGAGTAGTTATGGGTGAGGAAGAGGAGGAGCCCATGAGAACTAACAGGGTCCAGGGCACCTGGATGATCTGGGTGCTGTTCCCAAACACAGGAAACACAGGAGATTGGGCAAGATTGGGAAGTAGTGGCTCCTTCTGGGCAGTTGTGGAGTTTGAAGTCTCTAGCAGAGTTTCCAGAGGTTCCCTAAGAGAGTTGAATGTCCTGAAGAAGAGAGCCCACCTTTTTCATTGGCTTTGCCCAAAGATCAAGGAAGATTCTATCCCTTCTAGATGCCACTAGCAAATGTCTTCCTATGTCTTGTTGACTTGAATCGGACCGCCTGTCCCTCCAGAGTTAAACATGATGCCTAGATATGGAATACACTGATTTAAAACACTGATCTAAAAACAAAAACGAAACAAATAAAAAACCACTTCAGCCATCCCCTGAGCTGAGAGTGGATACCTCTCCATATGGCTGACTCTGGGGAACAAGCAGTTTTCCAAAAGAAACACCATCAAATATCCACTACATAGTCTACCATTGTCAGGCACGGGAAGAAGTAATAAATGAATCTTTGCTTCAGTACAGAACACAGGGACCATCGTAGCACAGATAAAGGATATTTACCTCTGTCCAGTGGGATTGAGAAAGTTTTGAAAGAAGAAGATAACTACATGCGAGTTCAGTTCTTCAAGACTGTGAAGAAGTTTGCCAGTAAAAGTTCCAGGACAAGGGGAGAGGGCATTCTGACACAGAAACAACAACAACAACAACAACAATAACAAAAACAAAAACCTCAAAAGCCAGAGGTCCAGAAGGCATGGCCTGATTGGACTTATCTGAGGAATTTCCCTGTGATCCAGAAACCATCCTGTTTTGGCAAAAAAAGATTCTTATTTCTTTTCTTCTTTCTTTCTTTCTTTCTTTCTTTCTTTCTTTCTTTCTTTCTTTCTTTCTTTCTTTCTTTCTTTCTTATGTTTATTTATTTTTGAGAGACAGAGCATGAGTGGGGAAGGGCAGAGAGAGAGGGAGACACAGAATCTGACCCAGACTCCAGGCTCCAAGGTATCAGCACAGAGCCTGATACAGGGTTTGAACTCATAGACCACGAGATCATGACCTGAGCCAAAGTCAGATGCGTAACTGACTGAGCCTCCCAGATGCCCCTAAAAGATTCTTATGCCTATGTAGAGACTTATATAGCATTGTCTTAATCCATTTAGTCAAATTTTATTATAACTTTTACTTTCACTCTAATTTTGACAGTGGAAAAGGGAAGGAGTATGTGTATTGCTGTGTTATTGAACATAGCTGCTGTCATCATAGGTTTTGCACAGCATGGCTCATTTTGGGACACAAAGAGGTTATATGACAGCTGTTTGATACTAGCTTTGGGAACTTGAGAAAGTTACTTAACCTCTCTGCACCTCAATTTTCTCATCTAGGAAATGAGAGATAATAATACCTTTACTGCAGGCTCATTGTTAGATTTAAACACTATAACCCATGTAAGGTACCCTGCAGATTGTATCTCTCCCTCCAATCAGAAAAATGATTATTATCATTATTGTTATTAGTGTCGGGAACCACTGGAAAATAAGCCCAGAGGAGCAATTTAAGGACTTTTGAGGAAGCAAGCTTAAAGTGACCAGCTTACAAGCAGATGAAACAGCAGGCAACGGCCTTCAAAGCAGACTGAGTGCACAGCCTGTCAGTCTCCTGGTTATAAAATACCCACAAGGACAAAATGCCATAGCCGCAAAAGACAGAAGTCAGAAAATTGCCTTCATCAGTAGCATGAACTGCATTTGGTATATGGAACTAATAATAACTGAGTTCCTACTTTGTGCAGAGCACTCACTCTAGGCATTTTTGTAAATGACCTCATTTCACCCTCCAAATAATCCTGATTTTTAAACCTTAGGAATTTGTCCTTTATAGACAAGTTTATTATAGATGAGGAAACCGAGTCCAGAGTGCCCAAAGCCGTACCAGCAGCAAGTGGCAGCAGTGAGATCACGCTCTGAGTGTAAGCGCGTGCTTTCTGTGATATGATTGAACGACTTCTGCGGTCGTTCTCTGAGTGTGTTCCCAGAGCAGCAGCAGCAGCAATACCTGGGAACTTGTTTGAAATGCAGCTGGGGACTTACTGTTACTGAATTAGAAAGTAGGAGGTGGTCCAGCCATCTGTATTTTAACAAGCCACCCGGAAGCAGATTGTGAGAAACGTGGAGTCAGATTGTAATGGGAGCATAGCAGATGGTGGAGGGAGAATTAACAGGAGAAGTGGGTTCTGAATTAGGTGGGCATAGCTGGCTAGGGAAAGTACAGTTTGAACCTGGAACATCCTAGGCTAGACAACAAAGAGGCATTCAAAGAATTACAGAGATGTGTCAAGAGAATGTAGAGGTCAGATTGAATGAGCTCTCACTGGCCAAATCAGGAATAATTAGAATACCAACGCAAATAAAATAATAAAGGGCTGAACTCCATTTAATAATAATTATAAAAGAAGAAATCATAAAACCATAAGGATATAAATAAATGAATAGGTTAAAAGTTTGATGAAAATGAAGTGTTTATATATTCAAAGTGTCTGACCTCAGAGATACTTAATATCAGAAGGGGGAAAGAATAACATTCCCATGAGGAAGTCTGGTAGACACAATCTTAAGCCAGAGACCAAAGTGAACATAATTAGTGACAGGACAAGTGGAAGTGATTTGCCTGCTGCCTGATAGAATGCAGTGAGAAGAACACAGCATTACTAGAACAATACTAGTCCTTCCAACACTAGGAAGTTTGAATGTAATCACAACGCAACATCACTCAAACTTAAATTGAGGGAATCTACAAATGATAGGCTTAGAGTGTCAGTGTCAAAAAAAGGCAAGGAAAGGTCAAGAAACTTCTCCACATTGAAGGAGACGAAACAGAGAGGTGTGATTCTGGACTGGATCCTTCCGCTATAAAAAACATCAGGGATGCCTGGTGGCTCAGACGGTTATGCAGTTGACTCCTGGATTTCCGCTCAGATCATGATCTCCTGGTTGGTGAGATCAAGCCTGTATAGGGCTCTGCACTGACAGCAGGGAACCTGCTTGGGATTCTCTCTCTCTCTCCCTCTCCCTGTGTCCTTCTCCTGCTCATGCATGCACTCTTTCTCAAAATAAATAAACATTAAAAAAACATTATTAGGACAATTGGCAAAACACAAATAAGGTCTAACGTTTAGATTGTCAGTGTTAATTGCCCGATTTAATGGACATTTTGTGGAATATGAAAAGTGCCCTTGTTTGTATGAACTACAAACTAAAGTACTCAGGGGTGGTGAGGTTTAATAATTAAGCCCTAGTGTTTGCCTTCATTATTGCCAGTGATGGATATTGTTGCAAAAATTTTTTAAGTAAAATGAACATAATAGAGTTTGACATTGTTATGTCAAAGAGATCACACAATGAATTAAAGACAATTTCCTAAGGTTTAAAAATGAGGTTGTGTGACTTGGGATGAAATTTATAGTAGAACTGTTGTACTCAAACTAAAATTCAAAATGGTCCATATCTCAAATAATTTATATGGAAGTGAAGACACCGTGTTCTGGAAAACTGTGTTAGATGACTTAATCAGTGGTTGTAATGTGGATACGGCCCTGGTGTTGAAGATGCACGTAAAACGTTTGAATGAAATCATTCTATGAAGTGCAATAGTGAAAAAAACTCAACTTTCTCAATTAATACATGATTTTCTATAGTTAATTATATATGCATATGTGTGCATAAGTGAGTTGATGGGCTAAAACTAATGAGACAATTAACTAGTTAATTATATTCCAAAAGTTTATATATATAAAAAACCTAAAAACCAAAAACCTCAGAGGGAATCTTTCTACCAGAAAAAAAATTGAAAGTCACCTTCTAATTGATAATCACATTATGTTTGTGAATATACAGCAATTTAGGATGTTGTACACTGACACTTGTGTTCATTGATCTGAATAAGTACACGGTAATGTAATATTGTAATTACAACCACAGAATACAAGATAACAGGAGACATCTGGGTGAAAATATAGGCTCTAGACAAATAGACCTGTATTTTCATCTCAGCTCAGATGCTTGCCAGCTCCTTTATATTGAGCAAATTGCTTTGGTAATCCTGTTTCCTCATCTGTAAAATGGAGCTGGTAATAGTCGCTACCTTTTGTTGGTGGTGATACAGCTAAATGAGAAAGCACATGTAGAGCTCGAGACGGAATCTTGGCACATCATAAACCCTAAGGATATAGCAGTTATTATTACTATTGGCTTAAAGTCGTGGGGCAGAGTATCCTGTCTTTGCCCTTTCTACAGTCTGTCTTGTATACTGTATACTTGTATACTTGTATACTGTAGTAGAGTAGTCCTTTATCTAAGGCACAAAAGGGGAGAAAATCAGAGTGTGAGAACCTGTGGAGTTGTCTGTGATCGTGCAGCAGACAAGCTTCAATCTTATAGTCAGAAATCTGGATGCATATCAGAAATGATAGCTATGTGAACACAAATAAAACATTATCTTTTCCCTTTCTTAATTTTTTAAAAAGACATGGCAACTTAGAGAAAAATTATGGCATTTTATGCTGAAATTTAGAACATATCTGGTTCTAAACTGTAGCACAAAGAATGTGTGCAAAAATGGAACTATACTGTTAAAAAGGAGAGAAGGAGAGGGGCATCTGGGTGGCTCAGTTGATTAAACATCCGACTTCAGTTCAGGTCATTATCTCACGGTTCATGGGTTTGAGCCCCGTATTGGGGGGCTCTATGCTGACAGCTCAGAGCCTGGAGCCTGCCTCAGACTCTGTGCCTCCCTCTCTCTATCTCATTCTCTGTCTCTCAAAAATAAACATTAAAAAATTTTTAAAAAAGAGAGAGAGAGAGAAAGAAGGTGAGATTCCAATCCAAGTCCTGGAGGTAAACTTCCCAGCTGTATAAACTGAGAGACATGAATTCACTTTTTTGAGTAAACAGTTTCCTCATTGGTACAGAGGGAATAATTATACAGGACTCTCAAGAACATTAAATGTAGGTGGCAGTCCCTAGTGATCCTGGAAAGAGGTAAGTGCTTCATGCATTTGAGGCCTTCTTTCCTTTCCTTCTATATGTGAGGTTGATTTAAGTCGAAAGCTCTTTTGACACCATGTGGAAAGATGAGCTATTTCAAAGTAGTTTAAATTTAAAAAAATCTGAGACAGTCTATTGTAATTCCCTCTATTTCAACAACCCATATCAAATGAATTATAATATTTTAATATCAGGGACATAAAAAGGAGTGGCGTCTATTAATGGGTATAATTAAGATACAAGGGTAAATTGACAGCAATTGTCAATAATTGAAGTCATGATCATCATAATAGCGAATACTAATTGAGCACTTCCTATGTACCATTATGACTTTACTTATAATAATTCGATGAATCACCACACTAACCTCCTAAAAAGAGTTGGAAGTTTTGATGGGGAATATGTGGCACAGCGTTGAGTGTGGGCCACTGTGGAAGGTGGGACACATTAGAAAGGTCCTTAAAAGGGAAATTACCTTCATAAATTAGTGAGTGTTGCGGACCTGGCCCTTAGCCACATAGGCTCATAAAAACACTCTCATATATATCTCCAAGTTAATTGGATTTGGAAAAGCTGATTCAGGCTTAAGAGGGAAAAAAAGAATCCACAAAAGTCTGAGGAGCAAATCAGAATCACAATTTACCCATTTGTGATAAGAAATAACTGTCAAACAAAATAGATATTTGTGTCAGCCTGACCAGTACATTCCCTCCCTGTAGGCAACTCTGTAGAAAAAAAGCCAAATAAAACTTGGTGAGTGAGGGTAGTTTGGTTTCTGATTAGCATCAGACCGTGTTAGTCCAACATATCTGTTTCCAGAAGGAGCCAGTCTTTCCAGGTGGACTTGGGGCCAGGCAGACACTCAGAGGATGTACTCTGCCAAAATTTGTTCTGTGAATTTCTACTTGCTTCTGATTATTTGGATATAAAATTAATTGAAGTTAATTCTATCGCTGTGATCTAGAATGTTTTTATAATGCCTTTTCATGTTACTGTTCTGAATGCAGGGATTGGCAAACTATGGCCAACAGACCAAATTCAGGCTGCAATCTGACTTTGTATTGCCAGAGAACTAAGAATACTTTTTACTTTTTTATTTATTTATTTTTATTGTGTTTATTTATTTATTTATTTGGAGAGAGACAGAGAGAGAGAGAGAGAGCACAAGCAGGAGAGGGCAGAGAGAGACAGAGAGACAGACAGACAAAATCTGAAGCTCTGAGCTGTCAGCACAAAGCCCGGATGTAGGGCTCAAACCCATGAATTGCCAGATCATGACCTGAGCCAAAGTCAGAAGCTCAACTGACTGAGCCACCTAGGTGCCCCAGTTTTTACTTTTTTAAATGGTTGGAAAACAACCTTAAAAGAATAATAATATTTTATGACATGTGAAATTACATGAAATTCACATTTCTTGTCCATAAACAAAGTTTTATTGGAACTCAGCCACGCTCATTCATTTATGTCTTTGTCTATGGTTGCTTTCATGCTACAACGGCAAAATTGGGTAGCTGCAGTGTGGACCTCGTGGGCTGCAAAGCCTACAGTATTTACTATGGTGTTTCACAGAAGAAGTTTGCTGACCCCTTGTCTAATTCATTGTATTGATTTTATTAATTGGCCTGTCAAAGAGTGGTTTTGTTTCTCTTCCATTCTTTACACTATGCAGTCCATTTCCCAACTTAGTTCAGGTTGCCTGATTTTATTGGCATAAAATCTTGATTAAGCCTGGAACTGGAATATAAAATTTATCATTAACTGATAACATGTCATTTATTGAGCAGTTATTATGTGCTAGGGGCTTTGAGTAATCCTCAGAGTCATTCTGTGTGATAAATGCTCTTATTCAATCCTCAGAGTCACTCTGTGTGATAAATTTTATTACACCTATTTTTCAGGATGAGGAAACTGTGGCCAGAATGTGTTTCCCTCCAGCACACCCTTGATTATTGGCAGAGCAGGGATTTGAGCCAAGGCTGCCTCACTCTAACACCTGTTTTTCTCTTCCCTATCACACTAGCATCTCACATTGATCAACCAAAAAGGAAGGTAACAACCTATTTTCTGGCGGAAATACATTAAAACATAAAACCAAGTTTTATTCATTGGTATGTTCAATACAGTCTTGACATGTTCATGGCTAAACATTCTCACTATCAAGAGTGACCAGTTCAAATGTGGCAGCAGAGACGAGGCAGATAATGCGAATAGGTGAAATGGACCATATGTAGGAAAAATTGTGTTCTTTTGTGTTTAGCTTTTAATTGTTTAGTTTCCTATTTTTATACAGACAAGGATATAAAGGCTATTATTTTTTTAAATAAGCAATAATGGAGAGTGGGAGATGTAGGCTTCCAGTTATGGAATAAGTAAGTCACCAGAATAAAAGGCACAGCGTAGGGAATACAATTAATGGTGCTGTCACAGTGTTGTGTGGCCGCAGATGGTAGCTACACTTGTGATGAGCACAGCATAACACTGTGTACACTGTGTAATCACTATGCTGTACACTGGAACCTAGTGTAACATTGTGTGTCAGCTGTACTTCAATAATAAATAAATGAAGGAAGGCATAAATACATTTTAAAAATTAAAAAAAAAAAGCAATAATGCAAGCACTAGGCTTGTGGTGACCTGTCAAGAGGAGGCAGATGCTACTCAGGATCAACCAGCTGCTGCTGTGAGGGAATTTAGAACCAGAGCTTCCAGGGCTGTTTTTTAAAGGGAAATCATAGAACTGGGTTGTTTCCCCCCTCCCCCCACTATATCATGAGAGTCTTAAACACTATGCAGGGAAAACAAAACAAAACAACAACAACAAAAAACACCCCACGAAAGACACAAAAAACCTTCAAAAAACAAAAAGCAAACAAACAAGCAAAACACAAAAAACGCCGCCTATCTTCAGGTGGAATCTGGTGGGCGGGCTGCCAGGCTATAACCTCTGGGTTCTAATTGGTAGCCAACCTGTCACTGGTATCCTTCAAACCTCATTGCTGTCAGTAGGGTAGTTTCCCTGACAGGATTCCTGCTCATATCTCCATCTACACAGGCAGGGGCTTTGTGCTCTCCAGAGGCTCTGAGGGTACAGGCAGTAAAAGTCACATATGAGGCTTTAATTATCCAAATGGCCCTTTTAGCGCTAAGTTCCGTCATAATAGTTGTATCTAACGGGCTTTTGATCTCTCAGGGTATGGTCTCCTGATTAAAAGTCTTTTCTCCTTTTAAAATTCCTCATCTGGCTTTGACGTTCTGCGCCAGCTAATCTGGCCAGCTTCGTCCACTTCCTTCTCAAGTCCGTGGGGAGCACAACAAGCCTGAGAAACAGTGTGCTCGTTCTCATTTGTGTTCTCCCGTTTCTAGATGTCTGTGTTCCCATCCAAGGGTTGTTGCAGCCTATACATAAAAGCCACTTACACTCCTGCCTTGTCTGAGAGCTTCTGAATAAACCCAAGCGTTCATTTCCTCCCCTTAATTATTTAAAACTTTTTAACAAAAATAGTAAACCAGTTTGAGCTGGAACAAATCTATTTTTAGAGCTACTGAATCAGCATTCAAAATATCTCTTGAACTGAACCTAAACCCGGCCGAAACTTCATTCTCTTTGGGACTCGGACTCAAACCATTTTTGAGAAGGGACCCTCAACAGTCATACCACTACCTCTAATTTAGAAACTTCAGCAGGGGGCTCAGAAGGTGTGTAGTGTGAGCCACGTGCCTATTTCGTGGACTTATCTGGGAAGATATTGTCCCATAGGGAATAAGGTAAGGGAATGGCTGACGAAAGGATAGAGATACCCTGTCACCTGGCAAAAAGGAGATGGGAAACGAGCATAGCTGACAAAACCAGTAGTTTTGGCATTCGGTATATTTGCAGAGTAATGCGACAGTGTCAGTACAAATGTACCTGTTCTAATTGAAAAGCTTGCTGCTTTGTCCATTATGATTCCCTCTCTCCACATAAAGATGAATTATTCAAAAGCTTACTGGACAGGAATGTGGGAGTCTGGAGGGGTTTCAGGAAGAAATTTCACTTAAACTCTGTTAAAAGCAAACATGGTTAAGTTCAATCAGTGTTTTTTCCAAGCCTTTTCCCGACTGACTCTATATCCTTCTAACTCCCAGGTCTCCTTAACATTCTTTCATATCTTTCCCGGATATCACTAATTTTTTTCCCACATATCATCCACATTGGCTCATTATTTTCTGTCCCTCTCTTCCATGGTTCCTTCTTAGCTCGTCCAAACAGATAGCTCTTGTTAATACACCAAAGAGATATAATTATAATACAAAAACAACAATAATACAGTTGTGTAATCAATTCATTTAACAAACAATTAATGTGAATTATAGTGTGCAACACATTATGGTAAGCACTGTGTGAAATTCATTACATAAACTCTGCCTCTGATAATTTTATAGTTCGGTAGGAGAATAACATACCTGGAGAGAAAAATATGATCAAATTAGATGTTGGGTAAAAGTGCCAGATAGGTACAGATTAAGTACTGCAGAAATAAATTAAAAGTTCGTGAGTTTTCTAAATGACCTTCCCTCACTGTGGATGTTTACCCCACACTTAAATCTTTGGATGAATCATGTCTTGCCAGGATAAGCATCTAAAAACACACTCCAAAAAAAGGATACCTCTTCCTGATGCTTCTGACTGCCTCCATTTTTCTGACTATCAAAGACACAATGTCTTCTCCAGAGATTGGACCAGCATACAAGATGGAAAAAGCATGTATCCGATGTGGCTTAAAAAAAAATACCCTGGTGCAAATTCTGGGTTTGCCACTGGATAGAATTATGACTAATAGAGGCACTCACAGATTTTCTTACCTCACTTCTCTGAAAGCCATCTCTGTGATGAGGATAATAGCAGAGTAGTTGTGATTGAACAAGTCCAGCGGAAATGTTTCAAAATGTATAAAGCACAAGGAAATATTAATATAATAGTAACTACTGTTACTATAACCAAAGGAAAAATTGGCTTAAACACAGATGAGAAAATAAAACTCTCAGCCTTAATCAGCAAAAAAACCTTCAAAATTGGAGGTGGGAGAGTCATCACATTCTGCTCTATTTACAATGGCTTTGTTTAGGTTTCCTTGCGTCTGTCGTCAGGACAATTTATGTTGCACATATAATTTTCCTTTCTTTGTCAGAGCTACATGCAACAGTTACCCCTCTGAGAACACTCAGGGTACACAGTGATTTGTGCATTTGAAAGCTATCCTTAAAGACTCATTTAGCTCCGAGGCAGAGTCACTTTCATGAAAGACATAGGATACTAAAAGAGGTGGTTGGCAGATACTGACAGAAGCAGTGATAACAGTAAGGCTTTGCCTATACATAATTTTTTTTTCTTAAAACCCATGTTCTGTCTACATAATACGCTGTTGGGATCCTGAGTAACTAAATAAATCTAGTATATAATGTGTTCTATATGTTAATCAATTGAGAGAGGGTAAGAAATAGGCAATAATTATTATAGCAGTGCCATGTATAGTCAGTAACAGTTAAGAGTTATTGCCACTGTACTACCATCCAAAATCTTATCATGATTTATAGCTTGATATAAGTTACTAGTCTTTTACAGCTGGAAATAATGTCAAGTATTTGTCAGGTTTATCTTATTTTGATTTCAGTCCTTCAAGCCAGAAAGTTATTTCTTCCTACTCTTTTTTTTTTAATGTTTATTTATTTTGAGAGAGACAGAGGGCAAGCAGAGGAGGGCAGAGAGAGAGAGAGAGAGAGAGAGAGAGGAGCGAGAGAATCCCAAGCAGCCTCTGCACTTCAGCACGGAGCCCGATTCGAGGTTCGAACTCATGAACTGTGAGATCATGACTTGAGCCAAAATCAAGTGTTGGATGCTCAACCGACTGGGCCACCCAGGTGCTGCATCTTTTTCTACTCTTAATGTCCTAAAGGAAAAGAGAAGTGTATAACTTCTCCCTCTGGGCTGTTTCAATATTTAACAAAGAAACTTTCCCTTTATTCTTAATTTTACTTTTGGTCAGTTTCTTGTATCTTAGAATCATAACTAAAGAGAAAGAGTAATGGACTGCTGTTATCTTTAAAATAACAGGTAGTGCATCCACAGATAATGAAATTATTCATCATTTTTATTTCTTACATTCTTCTTGACTCTTCTCCCAAGTGTATGAATAAACTCACTCTTGCTATGCCTTCTCCTTTGCTACTGTCTCAACTCTGACCAGGTGTGTATAAACCTGCAGTCATACCGTGAAAACTCCCAATCCTCTCACTTCCCTAGTCTCAGACATACTCCTTTCCAAAGCCTACACCACCCCACTAGGTAGATATGGCACTTAGCATCATTTGGGGGCACATGTGTTACCAATTCTTTCCCATTTCACCAAAACAGACTAATGGCATTATTTTTGGTAGTGGTAGCATGGTTGGGTGGTAAGAGGGAGAGATTCTCCCTCTCCATAAAATAAACATAGACTGAATAACATTAGTAAAAACAAAAAAATTTGGAGCACAGGAAATTGACCAAAGCCAAGCAACAACTTGAAACAGTTTAGTCAGGGGTAACTGCTGCTTCATTGGTAAATAGTGGTGAGTTTGTGGCCTTTTTGCAATAAAGGGTGGTCATTTCTACCCCTTACACAATTAGGTAGTTAAAACCTATTACTTTACCAGATAGAGAAAGTAGATTTAGTTTGGAGCTGGTTGCAGCGCAGCTAAGGATTCAGGAAGAATACAGGAAGACGTTGGTAATGAGAGCCAAGCAATCTGTAGAAGAACAGATGATAGATGTTCCATGCATACCCAGAGGACGGACAGACTACACATGTATATGAGAGACCCCAGGGGACCCAGCAAGCTTGGAGAGATGTGCAAACATGCTTTGCCTTTGAACATGTTTCTCACATTTAGGATAGCTAAAACTGAAAAGACCGATGGTCTCAAGCTTTGACATGTCACGGAGCCACAGGAAGCTAACTGCATTGTTAGCTGGCATGTAATCCAGCGCAGCTACTTTGGAAAACATATTGGCAGTTTCTTAAAAAGTCAAATATAAACCTCCTATGTGACCTAACAATTCCACCACCCAAGAGAAATGAAAACCTGTGTCTGCCGATCAACTTTATACAGATGTTTATAGCAGCATTATGCATTACCCCAAAGTGTAAAGAGCACACATGCCATGGACTGCTGAGTGGTAAGCAAAATGTGAGCTATCCATAAAAAGAACTATTGCTCAGTGATAAAGAACTACTACAAACTGCTGAAATGATAACAACAGAGATAAATCTAAGAAGCACCATGGTGAGCGTAAGAAACCAGTCACAGAAGTCTCCATTCTGTATGGGCCTGTTTGTATGATATTCTAGACAAGGGGCAGCAGTAGTGACCGGAAGCTGACTAGTGATCCCAAGAGGTCAGTGCTTGGAAACCTTGACTGACTGCCAAAGGGCGGCAGGGGGCTTTTGGGAAGTGATGGAAATATTATCAAGCTTGATAATACTTGTAGTTGCAGGGCCATATATATTTACCCAAAGTCTTCAAGCTGTGCACGTAAAATGGGTGAATTTTATTGTATGAAAACTATACCTCTATAAAGGTATAAAAATATGGATTAAACATTATTTTTTTATTTCCTAATAATGTCTATCAGCGAAAGGAGATGTCTAGAGACCTCTAATTTTTTATTTTCAATACCTTTTTATAATTTCTTTTTTTAAAGTTTATTTATTTATTTTTGAGAGAGAGAGAAGAGAGAGAGAGAGAGAGAGAGAGAGAATCCCAAGCAGGCTCCACACTGTCAGCACAGAGCCCAACGTGGGGCTCAATCTCATGATAGTGAGATCATGACCTGAGCTGAAATCAAGAGCAAACTGGAACAATGCTTATACAGCACTGAATTAAGACCTGCATCTCAGATATTTTATTTTACTAATATTTTATATTGCAAGTGTCATTTATTAAATGAAATCATTGCTGACATAACCTATTTACGATCTGCTATGAATCTGTAAACATTTTCTTCTGTGCTGCGTGAGCATTATCTCCCTTATAAGATATATGTGTAAAGAATATCCTATATTTCTATTGAAATACCTTTTTTAAAAACCATCATGATATAGCATTTGGCTAGGTTTCTTTAATTCAGTTTTGCCCAATTCCCAATGGATTACCTGTGGGAACTCAGGAAGTTATTATAATTTGTAACTACATCTAAGACTAAGGCTGACAGTAAACATATTGCCAGACCATAGGGAGCACTTCCATTAATTAAAAACATGTGAAACAGAAATGAGAATTAGAATATGAAAGAGACACTGTCATATGGTTGTCACCTAAGGGAAGGCAAATATTCTTGCCTGAAGTATAAAATATAAAATTCCTCACCTGCTATCTTTGCCTGTGGTTCAGAAACCCAGACCTTTATTATCCAAAAATCGGATATCAACCTCTCTATTACAGTAAATTATTATTTTCAAGTACTGAGATTTGTTCCCATCTCACTCCAAAATATCTCTAGTCAAGTAGCTTCAGAGACTGCACCCCTCTGAAAACAATGAGTCAGATAATAATAGGTAAGCACGGTGACGCTTGGCTTCATTGTCCCCTGGAGAGAAATGCCACAATGCATCTTGGGCATTAAAGATTTTTGTACATCCTATCAATCGTTTATGTTTTCTAAGAAGAAATAAAGATGTTTTTAAATTACAACTAATTAGGCAATAGGAAAGCCAAGCCACAAAACCTGACGGTTGGCAAACATTAGATCCGGATTATCCTTTTCTCATTACTTTGAACACTTGCAGGAAATCATATCATAGAAAATGATTTTATGAATAAAGCCAGCTTTTAAAAGCAGGGACATGAAACAATTACAAAAGAAGAGATGAAATAAAGGCAGAAATTCAAAGGGAAATAGATGTTCAAAAACCAGACAACCAAATCTAACACCTGAATAAAAAAACCTCCATTAGAAGACAGAATTAGAAATTCAGAATCTTTGACATAAAGGTCAAACTGAAGAAGCTGTATGATGATTTGGGAAAGAATGTCAAAAGAAAAATGTTGAATATCATAGTAATGGGAAGATAGCGACTGGAAATCCAACTTAAGAATTATGAATTTCTCAAGAAATAAATCACAACAATTGGAATAGGAGCAGTAATCAGAAGATACAACCGCAGAACATGTGGCTTGCATTGCAAATGCTGAGTACACAGATGTTAAAAAAAGAATTACTCAATTCTATGTGAACCCTAGAAAACATTGACTTGTGAATAAATAAACACTCTAATGCATTTTTAAAATAAATTAAGGAACTCATAATAAGATAACACCACACACCTATTAGAGTAGTTAAAATGCATCAAAACAGGCAACAGCGATATTGATGAGGATGCTGAGAAATAGCAACTCTACCACTTTGGACCAAGCTGTTCCAGCATTGGGTTTGGATGACATACGCAACCAGAGAGTGTTTTATTTTTTTTTTTCATTTTGGAATTTTTTTAAAATGTTTTATCTATTTCTGAGAGAGGGAGACAGACAGACAATGTGAGCAGGGGAGGGTCAGAGAGAGAGGGAGACACAGAATCTGAAGCAGACTCCAGGCTCTGAGCTAGCTGTCAGAACAGAGCCCGACGTGTGGCTCAAACCCATGAATCGTGAGATCATGACCTGAGCTGAAGCCAGATGCTTAACTGACTAAGCCACCCAGGAGCCCCAACCAGTCAGTGTTTTAGTACCTAACCATCTATGAGAGTTCAGGATCTACTAGACATGATCTATAATGTGAACTGTAAGATCTTTATGACCAAGAATGGAAAACTCTTTGTTAATGCCGTCTAGCATTTGTTTGATGTCACTACTTTTCACCTTTTGAGCCTGAAAGAGAGTTCTGGATTGATGCAATGGCAACAATACACTTGCCAGTTAAATGTGTTCAATAACCCTTCATCACCAAGGTCTCTGTCTGTGTCAAACCTGTGGCCACTCTATATGCACTTTGTTTACTCTTTATACAAATAAATATACTAGAGACTTCACATGCATATGCCTTTTAATATTAAGATTTCACTTTCAAAGCATCCAGTTTGTTTATATAGAAAAATAACAGTAAAGACTTTGCAAGGGGGGCGTTTGGTAATAGTCCTTCTTGCAAACAAACGCCACTTGATATATCTGTTATGTCCAATAAGGACAGGGCACAGGCCAGTGTGGATGGCAGATCCACATGTGCTGTCATCCAAAATCTCTCTTAGTGCCTTCAACCTGTTCCTGCTTTCATTCTGAAGCTCTGATTTACCTTTGTGAAAAAAAAAATCCCCACCAGCAAATGCTAAATGGTTCAGCTACTTTGGAGGATAGTTTGCCAGTTTCTTACAAAGCTGAACCATCTTAACATACAAACTGTTGATCCAGCGATTGCAGCCCTAAGTATTTACCCAACTGATCTGAAAATTTGTGTCCACACAAAAGCCTGCACATCCATTCTTATGGCAGGGATATTCATAATTGCCCCAAATATTCGCTTATTATTGGTAATAAATATACCAGACTAAATGCTAAATATGCCATACCAACATAAAACATCAATGGGGGTAAGTAGGTACAGGATGTATGATCACATGAGTGTTTTTATAATTTTGCTATAAATCTAAAGCTGTCCTAAATAAAAACTTTATTAAAAATTAATTATTTAAGTGAGGAAAATTTAATATTGATATAAGATTCTGCTTTGTATAAAGAAATTAACAAAAAAGCAATGAAGCAAAATCAATGCAATTTTGAGGGGGAAAGACATTGTTTGCAAATTTCACAGCAGATATTATGTTACTTCTGAAAGCAAGTATAATTTTTATTTAAATATAAAAATATAATGTTCAAATTCCTTTTTTCAAAGTGTTACTCAAACATATACTTTGGTGAATTAAGAATTAATGTGTATATGCAGCTGAAGGGAGCACTTAAGAATTAATGTAAAACACTCAAAAGTAGAAAAATATCTTTAGAAAGACCTGGAGAGGTTTTGTCATGTAAATTTATTCTTAAGACAAAGTAATTATTGTCAATATAATTATAAAACATTAAAAACATGAAATATATTCTTGAGTGTATAAGAATGTAATTCAAGTAATAATTCAACGTTAGAAATCTATGCTTAAATACAAAATTGTAATCACAGAATCTGTTACGTGTTAAGAGAGTTCTGATTAAAAGTAAATGTGTACTAATTACCTTACCAATCATAACAGTGTTTGAATGGATGGTACTTTCTCTGTGATATTTTTAATCATGAATACTAAACACTGGATTTTCATTAAAGGCAAAAGTAATCTACAAAAAGCTATCACTTTCAAAACATTAATGGAAGAAAGACTGATATTCCACATGGAAGACAAAAAGGAAAGAGAAAGAAAATTAAAACAAGGATATAAATTTGCAGAATTAATAGTCAAACACATTTTGTGATAATAATTGTAAGTAGGTAAAAATTCCTTAATAAAAGACATGTTTCTTAAAAAAATGTAAGATCATACTGTCTATTAACAAAATACATGTATCACAAGTGGTACAAAAGTTTAAAGGAAAGAAGTGTTAAGCAACCACAGATAAAACCAAGGACAGCTAATGCAATGTTGTACATCAATTTTATCTCAATTAAAAAAAAAATACACAGAGGGTAATGTCACTATCACCAAAAAGAGGATTCAAAGCAAATTTTACCAATAGATAGAAGTTCATTTGCCTGGATAAAGAGAAAGCATAATAATTATTCATATTTATCTCTAGGGAAATATGTATTACATAATCTTAGGATACAGGAAAATTGGGAAAAATAAATGTGTTGGAGGAAACTTTATTGCATCATTCATAGCTTTTGCTCAATTAAGGCAGCGAGCCAGAAAAAGAATGTTATTATTACTATTCAGGTCTTGATTTGTGCCGGATACTATGCACCATGCTTTACTTTCATTATCTCATCAAAAGATCTGTGTATAGGTATGATTAGCCTCTCTTTGCAAATGATGGTGCTGAGACTCTGAGACCCTGAGTAACACACAAGCCTCTTTAGCAAGAGAGAGACAGAGTCTGGGTGCAATCGTGGCCAGCTAGACTTCAGAGTCTGCACATGTGACTCCAATGCTCTGTGTAAATAATAACAACAATAATGTAAGCATGTGTGTTCCTAACTTTGTGTCCTTCAGATGAAGTTCTAAGTCTATGAGTAATTGTAAATTATATAAGGCTTTAACAATAAACAATTATTACAAAGAGTAATAAATAATAAATAACACATAAATAATTAGCAATAATTATATTTGCATAACACAATGGAAAAACCATTCTTAGAGTTTGTTAAAAATTAAGTAAATAAAATTATTTCACCAAGAAGAAATATCTATAGAAATATCCTAGAATTTGGGGACAAATGTAAAATTAAAAAGAAAAAAAGAAAAACAGTCACATCAAAAAATATGATGTGGTCAATTTGAAGTTAAAAATTAAACTCCTGGTTTTAAATGCTTCCATTAGTATTTAAAAAGAAGCAATATAAATTAATTGGCAATTTAATTCAATATATAAAATAATGATAAAATAATATAAATGAGAATTAATACATTGAAAAATATAAGATCAGGATTTATAAACTAAAGGGTGATTCATTTAAAAAGAACAACAAATAAAATTGATATAATTATTCCAAGTACTGTATATATAAGACAGAGATCCTCAAATACAGCAAACTGGCAATGAGAAATTAGCTACACAGGAGATTGAAAGCATTTATGTGTATAATTATCAATGTTTTGGTAATATATTCACATAATTTTGATGAGATGTGTATTATTTTCTAAGAAAATGTGAATTTAAAAAATTGAGTGAACCAAAAAGCATGAAGATATCAAGAACTGAAAAAAGGAATTTAAAACACTCGTTTAAAAAAAAAGGTATGTCCAAATTTCCAAACCCTTATGTTAATGTATTTAATCTCCTCTGGAGCAAATAACATATGAACTCTCCCATATAAAAATGATTAACTGTTTCAAATTCATTTAAAAAGAGACATAAAATTAATTTCAAATCCTGTCTGAAAAGGGGGAAACTATAAAGCTCTTTTATCTCTAAAAAGAAAATCTTAATATAATCACAGCAATATTTTAAAGGACTAATCATGACAGTTGGCTTCATTCCAGAAATACAGGGATGATGGAATACAGAAAACCTACAAATTTCTCATGATTTGCTCAAAAGATAAAACCATTTCATTGGTTGCATAAGTACAAAAATGTCTATAAGCCAATTGAGAAAACCTTAAACTAATGTCCAGCAATCCTATTTAAAAATATAACACAAGTGATTCCATAGAATCTAGAAACAGGACAAGGCTGAATCATCTCAACATATTCATTCAATGTTGTTCCTATAGTTCCAGCCAAAAGTAAGTGAAAATAATCAGAAATAAGAGACATATGGTGACAGAGACAAATTATCATCATTTGGAAGTTATCTGATTATTTACCAAGAATCACATGTTAAGTATGATTACAGTTATAAATATACAAATGTAAAACCTTTATCATATTTTATGAAAAATAGAATGACAATTATAACAAGAAAATCCTATTTACAGTAGCAACAATGTATTTAAAAGCTAGAAATACATTTTAAAAGGAATATGCTAGACATACATAACTACAAAATTTACTACGGACATAAAAGGAAACTTGAGCACTGAAAACACATTGATTATTTTTATGAGTTAATATGTAGATTTAATGTTGGTTCATTAAAAATCTCAACAAGACTAAAACTGACCAAGTAATTGTTAATTTCAAAAAGTAATTTATTCAAAAAATGATCCAATATTTCTTATATGTTTTTATTTCTTTAAATTTTGCTCTAAAATGTATTGCATTAATTCAAATTTTCAAACTGATTCTTAAGCTAGTTGTTTTGCTTGGTACTTAATTCCCTAGTTGGAAACTTTCCATGCTAGACTAAGCATTAATTGGAGAGAAAATCCAGGAACATTCAATTCTGGTCATCAGAAAGAGTCAATCGTGGGGTGCCTTGTTGGCTCAGTCGGTTAAGCCTCCAACTCTTGATTTCAACTCAAGTCATGATCTTACCATTTGTGGGATCAAGTCCTGGGTCTGGGTAAGTTTCCACATTGACAGTGGGGAGCCTGCTTGGGATTCTCTCTCTGCCCCTCCCCTGCTCACTCACATGCTCTCTCTCTCTCAAAATAAATAGTAAATAACATTTTTTGAAAAGGGTCAGTAAAATCATGTACGATGAAACGGGCACAATTTCAATTTTCCTTTCCCCCAGCCCAACCAGCAAGTCTCGTGCTCTCACTTCCCTTATTGTAGAGAAGCTGTAAAATCAGTGGCCCACTAATAGTGGAAACAATAGCTTAGGCAATTTGAATTATGGACCCAAGAGGAAATACCCTGCAAAGAGTTGGGAGTCTAATTCTAATCACCCCACCACTTAGCTGAATATCTCAATCTGAAGTATCTTATCTTTAAAGTAAAGGTAATACCAGTTACCTCTATACAGTCAAGGCATTCCACACCAGATGATCTTTTAGGTGTGTTTAATATTTATGATGGCAGAAAGACATGGTGATGACCTGGCTCTGCCCCTTTCTCTGGATTCCCATTGTTACTCTGTCATTGATGTGAAGGCATCTTACCCAAGGTAAGACCTACCACAGTCTTTTAGAAACTTGCCTAAAGTCATGACTTCTCTGTCCTGCATAGTAGTCCTGTAGACTCCTTTTTTTCCATTCCGATTCTTTTCCTGAGAGTCTCCAATCCTTGGAGACTCCTGAGAACTTGCATTGGATTTCATGAAATGTGATTAAATATCAAGAAAGTATATACAATAAAACTGATTCTGTTCCAAGAAAAGCAGAGAAGCTATCAAATTAAGTTCTGGGTGACAACCGGACACGTGTCTTAACTTACCTGTTTCCAATACCAGCAGATAACAAGATTCTTTACAGCTCCAAAGTAACTTCTGGAAGCCAAATTTAGAAAGATAAGGCAGCCGCATTTATATTGAGGGTAAAATGGTATTGAAAATGAAAGAGAGCTTTGCTTAGCAAGAACTAATGTTCTATATTCGTTTGAAATGTGTTTTTCTTATGTTCTATTGGAAATGAGGGAAAGGGACAAGGAGTCACCAGCTAAGTCAGACAGCTAGAGTGAGGGGTGTGGCAGCTGGGCAGCAGCCGAGGTCAGAAGAATACACAGAACAATGAGACACTGCAGCACTAGACTGTCTTGGGAAAGTAATGAGGTGGAGCAAAATGCATTGAACAGACCTCTTTTTGAGAAGATTGCTGGGTGAGCTCAAAAGGAACATTTGATAGACAGCTTGGGATGGAGACAAATGTGTCCAGTTCCCAAGTGGATGTCAAATAAGCAGCTTATTGTTAACACGATCAAAATAGAATATTGTCCTAACTAACCTTGCTCCCAGTCTCTCCCACCTCAATAACTGACCCCTCACTTATTAAGCCCAGAATCTAGTCAATGTCTTTGATTCCTCTTGATGTTATTGTCCATATCAAATCTGTCAGCAAGTCCTTTTTCCTTTGTCTCCAAAGCTGGATCCAATGTAGTCATGCACGTTCTGTGGTCTCAGTGCTTACCAGACTAATCATTTATTTATTTTTAATATGCATCTGGAAAGGCCTTTTTGTTTCACACACACACACACACACACACACACACACACACACACACACACTCTCAGCTCTTTGGAACTTTCTGAAGTTTTCTTTGCCATCTACTGATTATCTGATCAATTTCATAAATAATTCATATGTAACCGAAAAGCTATATTAATAGATACCTGTATATTCCATATTATTAAGTTTTTAGACCACCTCTATGCTCAGGAATGTTTTGTGTGTGATCTATCTCTGTGAGACTGTTAGTCTACGATTTTCAGTAGACTTCTCTTTCCCCCATAGTTTCTGCTTTATGATATTGGATGCTGTCACCGAATGCATAGAAGTTAACAATTATTACATCTTTTTCATAAACTGTAGCTGTTAGCAGCATAAAGTGTCCCTCTTTATCTTATTTAATTCTCTTTGATTTGAATTTTACTTTGCTAACCAGATTAGGACCTCTACTTTCTTTTTTTCTTTTTAATGCCTCTGGTAAATTTGAGCATCCTGTTTTGTTTTTTTAAATTTTTTAAAATTTATTCATTTTTGAGAGACAGAGAAAGACATAGCATGAACAGAGGAGGGGCAGAGAGAGAGGGAGACATAGAAGCCGAAGCAGGCTCCAGGCTCTGAGCTGTCAGCACAGAGCCCAATGTAGGGCTCAAACTCATGGACCACAGGATTATGACTTGGCCAAAGTTGGACGCTTAACTAACTGAGCCACCCAGACGCCCCTGGACTTCATAATTAAAGGAGAATTTTGTTAAATATAAAATTTGGCTTCATATTTTTCTTTTGCTGAATACCTTAAACATGCTTCTCCATTGCTTTTTCTAAGTTTAAAAGTTATCAGTGTATCATCCAAATCTGATTTTCTGTCCCTTATAAAAAACATGGCTATTTGTCTACATTCTCAGATTCTTTTCTTAAAGTCCTTTGGTTTAAGTAGGATATGTCTCCTTGTTGAATATTCTGGGGTGTGTATCCAAAGTACATGATGTGCCCTTTGAATATGAAAATTCAAGTCTTTTATTTTAGGAAATACTTCTTGAATTATGATTGCTTAATATTTATTCTGTTCCAATTTCTTTGGTGTCTCCAATTATATTAATATTTGATCTCCTTTGCTTGACTTTTATATGTATCACTTGCCCTTAAATCCATTTAAACTCTTCTTTTTTAATACATTTTCTTTGGGGGCGCCTGGGTGGATCAGTCAGTTAAGTGTCTCACTCTTGCTTTCAGCTCAGGTCATGATCTCACAGTTTGTGGGCTCGAACCCTGTGTCGGGCTCTGTGCTGACAGCACAGAGCTTGCTTGGGAGTCTGTCTCACACTCTGCCTTTCCTCTGCTCATGTTCTCTTTCTCTGTGTCAAAAATAAACAAATAAATAAACATTAAAAAATACATTTCTTTGATTTTTTTTTACCTTTCTCTCTTACCTCCCGTATTTCCCTTATTTTGTTGTCCATGGTGTCTGATCTTGCTTGTGTACCTTCTCATTTGGTCTTCATTTCAGAATTTTTCTTTTAAAGTCCTTCCACAGAGCGCCTGGGTGGCTTAGTTGGTTGAGTATTTGTTTCTTGGTTTCAGCTCAGGTCATGATCCCAAGGTCCCAAGGTTGGGCTCTGTACTGATAACATGGGGCCTACCTGGGATTTTCTCTCTCCCTCTGCTTCTCCCCTGCTCACTCACACATGCTATAAATAAATAAATAGTCCTTTCCTATGTTATGTTAGCTCTCATTTTGTATCTTTTTGTTGCCTAACCATATCATTTCTGTTCATTTAATTCTGATTAGTGCCATTTCTTAAAGCTTCAATCACTTTTTGAAATGTCTTTTAACATGGTTTTAAATATGGGTACATTTGTCTCCTTTAGGTCATGTTTCTGGAATGTTGTCATCATCTATCAGAATGCTATTCAGTACATTTTTATCTATTTTTCTTCTTACAGTTCTGTACTGGGCTATGTCATATTTCTTCTTTGTTTCCATGTTTCAATGAGATAGGTTTCCCCATAAGGGGAAAGGATGGGCCAAAGTGATTTCCCAGCTTCAAGACAGCAAGAAGGACTAGTGCCTGGTCTCAGTGTACCGCCAGCCTCGTCTCTCTCAGAGCTAGGTCTGGTTCAGGGGGTTTTCTGCCTCCATCACAGAGTTCATGAGGGATCAAAAGGCCTACCTTCCAAGGTGGTGTTCTCACCTTTAAATAGGATAATATTCCTGTTCAGTATTTCATGGGATCTGCTTACTCTGAGCCCCTTTTCCCCTTAGCCCTCTGTTGTTGTCTTTTGCTCAATTATTTTTTCATCACTAGTTGTTTAAGGTGAGGTTTAGATTTTGGGGAAAGCAGACTCAGATTGAAAGCACTGATCTGTGTATATGTACGTGTAACTCAACCCTTTCCCATCCCTTGGACTCCACGTAGGCATGTGCACTTTTTTTTTTTCCTTTTAATGTTTGTTTGTTGATTGGTTGGTTGGTTGGTTGGTTGGTTGGTTGGTTGGTTGGTTGTTGTAGAGAGCTCATGGCCATGAAATCATGACCCGAGCCAAAATCAAGAGTCAACTGCTTAACCCACTGAGCCACTCAGGCACCCAGGCATTCCCAAGGTTTGCCTGTTATTTTACTAAAGATTCAGTCTAAGGGATTTACACTCCATTTGGTTGGAGATGATCTGTAATGACTGAAAGCTACATCTTCATCATGATTCCACTGCTCCAGTGTGATATTTCAAGACTTTAATCAGGTCTCTTCAACCGCCAGCTTAAAACTCTCCAGAGTTTCCCACCAGCCTCAAAATAGAACCCCAGTTCTTTACTCCAGTCTACAAATTCCCACACGATCAGGCTCCTACTAACCTCTGTCATTCCATTTCTAATCACTCCCCTTGCTCCCTACAGCCCAGTGACACTAGCCCTCCTTCTGCTCATTGGACACACCAGCTCATTCCCTGTTGAGGTCTGTGCCTGGCACAGTGTCACCTCCTTGGAAAGATCTGCCCGGACTCCAACCCAAAGGAGCCCCACAACCACCCTCCCTCTTACCGTGCTAACTTAATGATCTTCCCATCCCAACTCGTGATCTGCTACTATTTCTGTTCATACATCTGTTCACGTTCTGTCTCCTCCATTAGGCTATACCCTCTGTGAGAGCAGAAATGTTCTGATTTGTTCACTGCTCTATCCTGATGCTTAGAACACTCCCTGGCACCCAGGAAGACAGAAAGTATTTATTGAGTGAATAAGGGAGGAACAGGAGGAATGGAGGGCTAGAAAAAGGCATAGTTATGAGAAGAGTATTTTGCTTTAGACTCAGAAAATTATGAATTTACACTGTACCTAAATCACCTATTTGCTTTATGACTTTATGAATCTCCCAATGAGTCAGATCCTTAAAATATAAAACAAGGAGGAAATGTCATGTTTTTCACATTATTGAGGAGAATATGAAATGAGATAACATATAGAAAAGCATTTAGCAGAGGAATTGGTATAAAAAGAAATTTCCTGTTTTCTCTTTTTCCCTCTTTCCCTCCCTCCTCTTTGCCAAATTTTTCCTTCTTTTACTTATACAAATGCCACGTCTTTATGGCCATTCTCAAACATGGAATTTCTTCTTCAAGAAAGAATCAGACTAAAACTTTTGGCACAAAGAATTCCTTGTGCTTGATCATGCATGCACGGTTCTCCTGAACTCTGCACTTGGACAGTGCTCCTGTATCTGTATTTGAAAATGCCTCTGCCTTCTGTAGTTTATAACTTTACTAGGATGGCTTTGATCTGGTTGTCATTGCACTCCTGGATAATTCCACTAGTATATGAAAAAGTTCATTTTGATACATTGCTCTCTTACAAGTATGGGAGAAAAACTAGCAGAAGTAAAAGGCTTCTTTCTGAATCTCTTGAACCATTTCTCCCTAACACCTAAACTTCATCACAGAGCAGTTCAATTACAATGAAATATCCCCAAACATGTCATCAGTTAAACATTCTTCGATTTGAAAGTTACTCCTTCATTGTGCAGTAATAGCACACATGTGATAATATCTTGATAGAGGAGGCTGAGAGCCTCAGTGCCATTAGAGAAAATGTTGCTGAGGCTGAGCTACAGTGGTCTCAGGAAAAAGGTATGAAACATAAGGTGCTAGAAGACCAGGTTGCCATTTCAGAACTAGTTCTATTTTTCTCCTCTGATACTACCAAGAATACTCATTTGCATAGTTTAAAGGCAGAAGGGGACTATTGTGGGAGTTTTCTTGAGCCTTACTTTCATTTGCATTGCTGTCGCCTTCTCTACGTTTTTGAGCTGGGAATTTAAGTCAGTTGTCTTCTTTCACTTTTATGGACAAATGTATTTAGAGTAATGAAGATTCATTTGATCATTCTTGTAAATGCCTATCACAGATTCTAATACGTAGTGGTTTTTATTGTCATTTTTAAGAATTATGTAATTTCAGTTTGTATTTCTCTTTTCATCCAGGAATTTTTAATAGGAAGTGCTAAAAATAATTCCTAGGTAGAAGGCATTTTCCCTTTGTTGCTGTTAGTTCTTTTAAGTATATTCTAATTTTACTGCATTGTGACCAGAGAGTGTTGCTTATGTCATTTATACTTTATGGGGGTTACTGATATTTTCCTTTTTTCTCAATATTCGATCAGTTTTCGTGACTGTGCCGTGAGCAGTTGAGAAAAATAACTAGTCTCTATTATTGTGGTACAGGGTTTGATATATATTCACATAACCTATTCAATTGATTATACTGTTCAGATCTTCTGTCTCATTAGTTATTTTTGTCCTCTTGCTCTGTCTTATATTGAGAGAGTGATAGTAGTCATCTTTTATTAGTGTGTTTCTAAGTATGTCTCCTTGTACTTCTTTATGGTTTCATTTCATAAAGATGGTTGTTCATTTACTTACACATAAAAATATTTTTGTGCTAATTTTTTTTAATGTTTATTTATTTTTGAGAGAGAGAGAGAGAGCCAGGGAGGGACAGAGAGAGAGGGAGACACAGAATCCAAAGCAGACTCCAGGCTCTGAGCTGTTAGCACAGAGCCTGCTGTGGGACTCAATCCCATGAACTGTGAAATCATGACCTGAGTCAAAGTCAGATGCTTAACTAACTGAGCCGCCCAGGCGCCCCAATATTCTTGTGTTAGTTAGGTCTATACTGTGGATTATAGCCATTAGCATTAAAAATTATCCTTCTTTGTCAGGTCATAGACTTTGGGCTTGAAGGCTTTGATATTAGCATTGTTACCCTGCTCTTTTTAAATTTCCGTCTGCCTGGTATTTGTGTGTCCATTACTTTATTTTGAGCTTTTCTGAATCATTTTGTTTTAAGTGTGTCTCTTGAATACAGCAGAGTTGGGTTACATTTTGTGAATTGAATTGGAATCTTACTTGTGTAATGCATTTACTTTGGTCTTTTGTTATGACCAATATGTTTCATCTCAACTGTATCACAATATTTTGATTATATGTATTTTGGTTTATTTGTTATCCTTCTCTCTCTAAGAGATGTGTATTTCTTTGCATACATGAACAATATATGCATTTGTTCTTTTATAAATAATATGTGACATATATTTGTGTGTCTGTGTTGATATATATATATATATTCTTATTTTTGGTAGTCAAGAAAATTTGTGTTTTTATTCTAGTAATTACCTTTGTATCTATACCTTTTTAAATGCCCTATATCCCCTTTTTCTTATTTGGCCGTTTACTATGTGGTGCATCAGGTTTTTTGTTTTTGTTTTGTTTTGTATTAGTTAATATCACCTATTTGCATATAACAATGAATTTTATCTATTTTCCTCTTTCCCTCTCCCACCTGCTCCCATCTGCATTGTTTCTGCTTTGTCACGGTATATAACATTTGTGTTCAATCCTTCTACCTCATCTCCACCTTTGCTTTATTCTTTTTTTAAATTTTTTAATATTTATTTTTGAGAGAGGGAGAGAGGGAGAGACAGAGCATCAGTGGGGGAGGGGCAGAGAGAGAGAGAAGGAGACACAGCATCCAGAGCAGGCTCCAGGCTCTGAGCCATCAGCACAGAGCCTGATGCAGGGCTCGAACCCGTGAACTGTGAGATCATGACCTGAGCTGAAGTCGGACGCTTAACTGACTGAGCCACATAAGTGACCTCACCTTTGCTTTATTCTTAAATACACATGTGTATATTCTACAATGCTCACTTCAGTCCTTTTGCTGAGCTTTCCCCAGTCATCACTCTGTGGAGGAAGCTCATCCCCTAGTAAAGTTTTCAGGAAGACATGATAGACTCAGCATTCCCCAAGTTCTTGTATATTAAAAACAGTTCACATATCTGTTGATGTTTGGCTTGGCTGGACATAAAACATTTTCTTTCGCTGAGTTTTCCAAAAGTGGTGTTCCATTGTTACTTTCCATGCTGATTTTGAAAGGAAATTATTAGTATAATTCCTTTTGCCTTTGTAAATATTTTATCTTTTTGCTTGGAGACCTTGAGGAATTTCTCTCTTTCTTTGAAATCTAATTGCTTTACTGGGATACATCTCAGAGTTCATCATTCTGGTTTAATCTTTCAGGTTCTCAGAGAGCTATTTCAGTGTGTAGATTCAGATTTTTTTTTTATTTCTGGAAAGTTTTTGTGAATTATAATTTTAATTATTAGCTCTCTTCCATTATTTTCCTTCTTTATGTGTTCCAATAATATGAATATTATTGCTTCTCTACCAGTCTTTCATTTCTATTACTTTCTGTTTGACTTTTAGTTTTTAGTTCATTCTTTATGCCATTTTAATTTTTTTGTTGTTTTCCTACCTTTCTTCAATGCCCTTTATTAAAATTTCATTTAAGTCTATTTTCTCTTGGGCACCTGCAATTTATTTTTTTCATTTCTAAGAAGACTGTCTTTTTCTTCCACTTCTTTCCTGAATTCAGTCACCTCTTTTATATTTTTCCTTACATTTTGTCCGTTCTGGGTTAGGTTTAGAATTTTTAATTCTAGGTGATTTTTCATTGCCTCAAATGCTTAAGTACATTAAATCCTATGTAGACTAACGTGTGAAGTTATATTCTGCCCCATGGTTGTTCCTTTGAGGATGTTTTCCTTACATGACATATGTGACATTTCATTTGTTTATTTTCTGCAATAGTTCTCTATGTGATTTTTCATATCATGCTTGTGCATCCTGGTGCTTGCTTGCTTGCTTGCTTGCTTGCTTTTGCTTGCTTTCCTTCTTTTTCTTCTTTCTTTCTTTCTGTCTTTCCAGATTAAAAAAAATTAATTATTTTTGAGAGAGAAAGAGATCAGGGGAGGAGCAGAAGAAAAGGGAGAGAGTATCTCAAGCAAGCTCCAAGTTTAGTGGGGAGGTCAACACCGGGGTCAATCTTGCAAACCTAAGATCATGACCTGAACTGAAACCGACTGAGCCAACCAGGCACTCCCCTCAAAGCCCTGGTACTTTAGTGGACTGTTTTGTTTTCTTTATTTTATTGCTGGAAAAGGGGCTGAGAGTCTTCTGATTTTAAGTTCCCTTTTGAATTGTTAAGCCTTTATCTTTCCCACATTTTCTTATTTCTTTTTCACTACCGAATTGCCAAAGGGTTATGTTTGCCTATATATCCTGTATTGCCAAAGGATGCCTTTGTTGCATCCCCAAATGTATGCCTGTGAAGGCTGTCTTTTAAATCACGCTTATCCTTTTGAATCACATTTGTCTCTTTAAATAGTATCTGCCCCTTTAAATTATAGGTGGCATCTGGCCATTCAAGTCACCTGGACTTAGGAATCTCTGCTCAGCAGTCCACCCCTGGGAATACTTTTAGTATTTTCAGATTTAGGATGGTTGTGGCTGATTCAAATAACCCCCAGGCTTCTTTGCTTGCCCTTTTCCTTCCCTACATTTTTCCAGATATGCCTGTACTCTGCACAGTTTCCCAGTTGGGCAGGAGAAGGATGGGGCTGCATGACGGCTGATACATACTTAGGGATGCATTGATGTTTCTCTTTATACTCACACTTTTGCAGTGTTGGCATCCTCGGTCTTCAAATAATGCTGAAGATATGGTTGTGTGTAGAGGTTCTGTGGGTTTTGAAGTTATTTAGGAGCATCGGAGGAGCAAATTTGGGAAGGCTGATTACTACACAGCTTCTATTGCCTTTAGGTAAAAGTTCAAACAGGCATTGTTGTAAACAGAATTTACTATAATGTAATCCAATTTATAGGTATTTCCTTTACAATGACTGTTTGTTTAAGAAAACTTTGCTCACGCTAAGGTCATGGAGATTTCTTTTTATGTTTATGAAGATACTCTTACTTGCTTTATGTTTATTCAGTAAACCTTGTTTTACCTCTCACGTTCTGAAAGACAATCATCTGAAATTGATTCTTTCCGAGGTGTGAGCCGTATTCTTTCCTCCTCCTCTTCTTCTCCCTTCCCTTTCACTCTCTTTATTCTTTTTTATGTGAATATCCAAATAATTCAGCCCCATTTTTTTCTCACTCTCTTGAAATACCACCCTTGTCAAATATCAAGTGGCCATATGTGTTTTGATATTTTTATAAATTTTTTTTAGTTCCATTTCTCTTTGTGTGTACCAGCCCAGAAAGGTAGTACTCACTGATATGTTATGTCCCACTCATTCTTTATTTTGGGGATGGGGGAGAGGATAGCAAGAGAAAGCCAACCCCAAAATGCTGAGATGAATTTATGATTTCATTTTTTTAAACTTCCCGTTTGGAAATAATTTAAAAATAACAGAAGAGATGTAATAATAAATATATAAAAATAGTACAAAAACAACTATACACCCTTTTACTCTAAATACCCCAGAATTTGACAATAAAGTATTTAAGAAAAAGAAAGGAAACCAACTTGACAATAAAGTATTTAAGGAAAAAATTAAATAAATAAATAAATACCCCAGAATGGGTTTATTAAGAATAAGAATATGCTTTTACATAATAATTAGAATACAGCTATCAATTTCAGGAAATGTAACATAATGTTTTTATTTAATATACAATTTGTACTATAATTTTGTCTAATTACCTGATACTCCTTCTAGCATTTGCCTTCCTCCAGTGGACTATCTAGGCTTGGGGCAGGCTTTTCTTTTAATCGTTATATGTCTTTTAATGTGTCATACATCTTTGTCACGCCTCCTTTAATCTGGAACAATAACACAGTCTTTCCTTGTCTTTAATGACATTGACAATTTGAAGAATACAACTTCCCTCTTTTTTCAAATAGGATGTTCCACATGTTGTTCATCTGATGTTTCTCATGATCATACTCAGGTTACACATTCTTGGCCATAGTACCATATAAGTGCTTCCTTATCAGGGGACCATATTCAGAGGCACACAATATTGATCCATCTTTCATTGGTGATTTTAATTTTGATCATCTAGTCAAGGTGTTGTCTGATTTCTTCCCTCTGTAATTCTAGGACCCCTTCACCACCTTGCAAATACTAAGGACCCTGAAGGTGAAGCTGTAAGGCCATGCAAATGAACTGCTTCTCAGAAAAAAACTCTTCCTGGATCTATCTTCCACGGAGAGTTCTTGATTGATCAATCTCTATTCTGATAGTTGAAAATGATGATTTTTCAGCCCCAGCACTGCCTTGACATCTGTCAGTTGGCACTCAGGATTTACTGTGATCAAGAAATCTCCCTTCTCCCCTGCTCCCTTCTCCCCATTTATTTATTTAACTATCTATGTGTACATATATGTACTGATGATACTTTCATCCTGCAAACATTTTTGGTTTTAAGTAGCCAAATTTAAACAATCTTTTCTTTATGTGTCCGTAATTTTAGTCATAATTAGAAAACATTTCTTATACCCAAGATAGAGAGGGACTCATCTGTGTTTTCTCCTAGTACTCGCATAGGTGTGCTGGGCTCATTCTTAATTTACATTTCTGCCCCATTTGGAGTTTGTTTGTATGTATATTGAATGGACCTAATTTTACCTTTTTCCGAATGGTTACTTATTTGCCCAGCACCATTTTTTTTTTTTTAAATGCTGAGGTCATGTCAGGGAGTTTTATAAAAAGCTAGATTGTAAATATTTTAGGCTTTGTGAACCCTGTGATCTCTGTTGATACTGCTCAGTACAGCTGCTTTCAGAATATGTAAATAAAAGGGCGTGATGTGTTCCAATCAGACGTCATTTACAAAGACGGGGTGCATCTTTTCTGGCCTGTAAGCTGTAGTTTGCTGAACTCTTGTCTGTTTTATTACATTCATTTGTCTGTCTATTCATGAGCCGGAACCATGTTGTGCTAATTACAGAAGGTTTGTAGTGTGTTTTAATGTCTGATGGTGATCATCTCCACTCAGAACCTCATCTATTCTTGAATGTATCTTTCTGTATAAAATTTAGCATCAGCCTGATAAGATATAAAAATCAAAAACTCATGGGAAATTTCATTAAAATTACATTAAATTTAAAATCAATCCAATCTCAATTCTGTGCCTTATTTGTCTCCTGTGCTTTAGTTCAGTTTCTTCTGGTACTCAGGGAAATATTGTATTTTTAGTGTAAAGGTTCCCAATGTACAAATACTTTTTACACCACTCTTAATCTCATTTTTTCTTTCTTATCCTTTTACTCCCTGATATTCCATTTCAAATACTATCCATTGACTCAATCTATGACTTATACATCAGTCAATGATGTTATTCTATTTTCCTTGTTTTCTTCCCCTTCTTCCACATTTAAAAAATTCTACTCTTCTTACTTTGTCAGAATTAATAATACTCACCTATGATTCTTTATTGTTCCGTATTGTTTTAGTCCTAGCTGTACGATTTAAAGTCTATTAAATCCTTATTGGCTGTCTTTTTACTGAATTTCTTCCCATCATCTTTTTTTTTTCCCATCATCTTTTGTTTGAATGAAGATCAGACTCAATAAATTGTTCAGGAAGAGCGCACATGTACAGTATTTGCCAAGTGAACGCAAGAAACTATGAAAAAAACTTTGTAGCTCTTATTTCCATTTTAAGGTAGAAAAGATAATTAATTATTCCAAATTGTAATATAGAAATAATATTGCATTTGGGGAACCTTTGCTACACCTACATCAGCTTCCTGCATTCCCTAATCCTGCGTGTTTGGTGGAGCTGGGGCCAGAGGCCTATTGCCTGGAATATGTTTAGCCTACTTTACACACTTAGTAAGCAGAGGCAAGCAAACCGACTTTTTTAGAATGTGAGCTGTTCCAAAGGAAAAACTACAAAACTGTATCTCAAATCCCAGATGAATATAATGCAACATATGGACGTCCTAGGTAGTGGTTCTCATGCGTGGCAAAATAATGTTAGGCATGATGCAAAGTTCTGATAGTCATTTCCAATAATTTCCTTTTTGTTAACTCTTATGATCATCCGTGAGAATTCTCTGGTATAATGTGCCTTCTCCCAACAAGCCTGGCATAGCATTATCCACAGGAAACTTTTTTGGCTTACTAAAAAATATTTTTTTAGGGACGTGTGGGAGGCTCAGTCGGTTAAGCATCTGACATCGGCTCAGATCATGATCTCACAGTTTGTGAGTTCAAGCCCCCCATCTGGGCCTCTGCTGTCAGCATGGAGCCTGCTTTGGATCCTCTGTCCCCCTGTGTCTCTGTCCCTCTTCTGTTCTCTCTCTTTCTTCCTCTCTCAAAAACAAATAAAATAAGCATTTAAAAAATTTTAATGTTTATTTATTTTTGAGAGAGGCAGAGTATGAGCAAGGAGAGGGGCAGAGAAAGAGGGAAACACAAAATCTGAAGCAGGCTCCAGGCTCTGAGCTGTCAGCACAGAGCCCAACGCGGGGCTCAAACCCACAAACCGTTAGATCATGACCTGAGCCACAGTCAGATGCTTAACCGATTGAGCCACCCAGGTGCCCCTCCACGAGAAACTTTTTACATGCTGGTTCTAGCCATGGACCATGGAAGATTCTTTCTCTTACATTCCATTCCTTGGACTGTTAAGAGACCAAAAGTAGAAGCTTCGGGGGAAACGTGGCTCTGGAGAAAGAACCAGATATACAGAGCAAGTGTGGTGTGTTTAGAGGCATACAGTGAGAGGAGAGAAAGAACTAAGAGGGGAAAGTGAAGGATCCTGGTAAAATGAAAGAGAAACAAGATGCACAGACCCTTCTTCTGCCAACCTTCCCCGCCCATTAAAGAAACTGCATGGAAGAGAGGATGATAATCTCTCAGAACAGGATGATCCCAAATATTAAACATTATCCAAAATACAGGCAAGGATAGCACAAAAATTAAGATTCAAATATACAAAACTACTGCAGAAAAGTCAGAATATAGAAGTTTCTGCTGATGCAAAGACTCTTCACAAAAGCATCCATTCCTTATTCTTTTCTAATAATCATCTCCATCCTGTAACCTTTTACTACCAGTCTCATTGGAAGCCTTAACAATTCAGATGTGTGTGAATATACCTTCCAAATAATAAGCGGCACCTCTGGACTCTCTGTCCACGTCTATTAATAAAACATATGAGCAGTTCTCAGAAAGAAGCAAATTTTATGATGGCTTCCACACACTATCTAATCAAATTTTATTTTTTCTAGGTCTGAACAACCATTCTTTTCCTGCAATTTTAATGAATGGAGAATTGCAGCCATACCTTGCATTCTGCTGAAGATGTCTTCAGAAATGATTTGCCTTTTTGGGGATAAGGCACTATTTCTGAGGGCTCTCAGAAATAATTATGTTCTAATGGAAACCTGGGGCCTCCTTCCAGCCGGTTCCTACCCACTAGAGAATCAACAAACAAGGAGGGCATCCCAGGGTAGAGTAAACACCATCATCTGCGAAGATCCAGTAACTCCTAAAACATAGAGTTCCTTGGGAAATGTTCAAATGGTAACATCCAGGGACATAAAAGATCGCTCCCACACTCTCCTAAATTTATGCCAAATATAGAACTTGGTACAAACTTGCAGGGAGACTTAGATCTGCCCAGACTCAGAATTGTTATGCTGAGGAGCACAGTCTGTCCCAAAATCTCAGGCCCCAGAAGAATGGAGAATGGCTCTCTGTTGTCTTCCTGTTGACTTCCTGAAATAAATCAATTGCTGAGTGGCATCCCAGCAAACTCCAGGCCACTAGAAAAACAAACAAACAAACAACAGCCAAAAATTCAACTCTGCCATTGAGAATTCATGGGCTACTTGAGAGATGGAAGAAAACTTTACTTTTTTTTTTTCCCAGATGATCCCAAACTGCTTATTTATTTTTCTACATTGTGACTCATGAGAGGTTAAGAGTAGGTAGCTTCTCACTACTCATAGCCTGACTTGAAATGCAACCAGGCCAACAAGATTCATCTTAAATGGATGCAATTGAACATTTAAACATTTGAATACTTAGGGGCGCGTGCGTCGCTCAGTCGGTTAAGCTTCCGACTTTGGCTTGGGTCATGATCTCACGGTTTGTGGGTTCAAGCCCTGTGTCGGGCTTTGTGCTGACAGCCAGCTCAGAGCCTGAAACCTGTTTCAGATTCTGTGTCTCCCTCTATCTCTGACCCCTGCTCATGCTGCCTCTCTCTCTCTCTCTCTCTCTCTCTCTCTCTCTCTCAGAAATAAATAAAAACATTAAAAAATAAGTAAATAAACATTTGAATATTTAAAGACTGTGTTGCCCTGCACGGGGAGCCCTGATTATGTTACTGCCAGACTGATTTCCAATTCTATTGAAGCTCCCTTTCCAGTGAAGAGTTTCAAGGGCACAGGCAGAGCGCTTGGGGGCAGTTGTTCTGACTGGTGTGTGTTTGCTCATTTGTTGCCTTTCTCAGGTGCCAGAACTGGCTGGAGAAGTGGAGCAAGGGCCCTCAGGATCTGAGATGGAGTGGATTGCAGTGGGCTGTGGCTGGATTCTTCCTCTCTCCTGCAACCCAGGCCACAAANAGAAAAGTCAATGAGTTCTCATGGCAACCAGATTTGGAAGAATCTGAAGTGGAGGCCAGAGGGCTTAAACATGCCAAAACAAAGAAATAAAATCTGTCCACATAACAGGGTAATTCCAGAAAGAGTTGCCTGGGGGCTCAAATGAAATCTGATTCCCGACTTTAGTGAATTTCCATCTTGATTTTATCTTTACTATTTTACTCTGTTCCTGAATTTCCTCTAACAGCATCAAGACTCTGACAAGCTAAGAAAATTGGTCTTGATTCTTGCTTGTGAACCTTTGTCCTGGGGCTCCGGGTTTTCTTGGTTGCCCACTTGTAAAGCACCCGACTCCCTTAGCAACCAAGTTACCCACACTGAAATTCAGAGCCAGGTTGACCTTGACCAGCCTCTTTAAGACCTTTCAAACATCTCTGATCAAGGTATTTCAAGTACTTGTACAGAAATAAAAGAGGAGAGGATTTGATTCAGAAGTATGAGCTTTTAAGCTGCCTGTATATGCCAAAGCATTTCAGACTGAGAAAATGTAGGTGGTGACTCTACTAACCTATCTGATTAAAAAATGTTTTATGGGGGCACCTGGATGGCTCAGTCAGTTATGTGTCAGACTTCGGCTCAGGTCATGATCTCACGGTTTGTGGGTTCGAGCCCCGTGTCGGGCTCTGTGCTGACAGCTCAGAGCCTGGAGCCTGCTTCAGGTCCTGTGTCTCTCTCTCTGCCCCTCTCTGACTCGTGCTCTGTTTCTCTCCGTCTCAATAATAAACAAAAAAATTTAGAAAACGTTTTATGAAAAATAAAGGACTCACTCATTTAAGACACCAATAATGGTCAAACTCACCAGCTCTGGTTGCTAACTGGATAATTAGCAGATATGGCCATCCACTGCAGAGTAAAACTCCTTTTAGTCTGACTGCCATCCCCTTTCCTTTAAGATGGAAACATCATTGACACCTACCGCTACAGGCTAAGTGTATACAATGAGTCTAGAATTTAACCACTAAATAAATATTTGTTGATAACTTACTGTCCATAAGACTTACCTTATATAGGCAGCAGTGGATAGGAAAATGAGTAAAATCAATCTTTACTATCCTATAGATGGATCTCTTGCCACCTAGAATTTCCTAAAAGATTTGTCCTACGTTTGACTCAAAGATTCTTGAAATAAGTACAACAGCAACGCTCTTGTCCACCATCGCAACATTTACTCCAGAGTTTCGGAATGAGAAAGGACCAGGTGGGACTCAAGGTTGAAGACCATGTTCCTTACGCTTAATTGATTTCCTGAAAGAATCTGCTCCTTACTTTACTCCCTTGTTTTCTATCTTGCAAAATGAATGTCCTGTGATATTTTAAGCCTTCAATTAGGATTAAAGTTCTTCAGAACAAACAAAAGAAAACTGACAAATCCAATGAGAGCAAAACATTTTTATGCATTCAAATGGGCTATCAGTGGCTTCACCCCAAAGTTCTGGCCAGTGGAAAGTGGAAAGGCTGCTATGTGCAATAAGCTTTCATTCTGAAACTAGACAATCCTGATAAAAGGAAGAAAATTTATCAGGGCCCGGAGGAGTTGATATGGGAAACTGAGCCGCTCTTTAAAATGATGCTTCCGTCTTGTATATGATTTAATTGTAGAGAGAAACAATAGGATTGTTTCCTTTTTTGCTCAGGTTCTCTTGATAGCTTGTTTTGGCAAGAGATTGACAAGCATTAGGAAATTGCAAAACTTGGGGTGCCTGGGAGGCTTAGTCTTCGGCTCAGGTCATGATCTCGCGGTTCGTGGGTTCGAGCCCCGCTTCGGGCTCTGTGCTGACTGCTGGCTCANGGCAAAACTTGGGGCGCCTGGGAGGCTTAGTCTTTGGCTCAGGTCATGATCTCGCGGTTCGTGGGTTCGAGCCCCACTTCGGGCTCTGTGCTGACTGCTGGCTCAGAGCCTGGAGCCTATTTCAGAGTCTGTATCTCCCTCTCTCTCTGACCCTCCCCTGCTCACGCTGTCTGTCTCTCTCTCCTAGAAATAAATTAAAATATTAAAAAAAAAAAAGGAAATTGCAAAACTTATATCAATGCATTGAAAAGAAAAATCTGCCCCATCTCAAACATATGCATGTGCCAGTGCCTGAGCCATGACCCTGAGAGTCTGTGGGCTGTACAGCGCACCTTTGGGAGCTGGGCTGTGATTTTATTATATGAACCAGAGCGATGCAAACCCCTCCTGAATGAGACTCAGAATCCTTTCTTTGACAACTTGAACGATGCTCTTCACAATCCTGCCTTTCCACTTCAGTCACAGAGTGAGTGGTACCATCTCATCACCTGCAGGGACAGCCTGAACGTGCCCATCTCCCCTCAAAATAACCCATATGCTAATGTCTAAACACCCAATACCTCAGGATATGACCATATTTTGATATACGCTCTTTAAAGAGACAATTATATTAAAATAAAGTGCAGAAGGGAAGACTTTGTGAAGATTCAGAGAGAAGGCCATTTATAAGCCAAGGAGTGAGGTCTCAGGAGGAGCGAACCCTGCTGACACTTTGTTCTAGAACTTCTACCCTCCAGATCTGTGAGGAAATAAAACTGTTGTTTAAGCCACTGAGTCTGTGGTGCTTTGTAATGACACATTACAGTTTGTAATTAGCAAACTAATATGCCAGGTAAACGGAAAACTCAATTTTTTGTTGTTGTTTTATATTTTTCAGCTCTGTGGTTCTTCATATTGTGATTAACAAATGCTATGCTATGTTACACTACAGATATTATAAGAATATAAGACAGGCACTTAGGAAACATTTAGTAGAAATTTTTAATAAATTAAAAACATGGGATAAAATATATGTAGCAAAGCTTGATTTGTGGAAAAGTATTAATTTTGTAGTGAAAAATAATAAACCAAAAATAATTATTGATTAGAAACTGATAGACTGCCATACTAAATGAAGGGAAAAGACTGAGTAGGGTAATAGTAAAACTCATAATCCTACAAGTAAGACAAGTAACTATTTTAATAAGGTTGAGAATAATACATTGCAATAAAGTTTCCCAGTCTTAAGTCATTCTTTACTTTGGATTATAGCCTAACAAAACAATATTTGTCAACATACATATCGCTCTGCTGATTATACTTACAACACATGTGGGTATAGGGTGAGTGTGAAAATTTGCTCGAGAGGAGACAAAACCTGAAATCCAAAATTAAACCTTCTCAGAAACAAAATATGTAATATCAAACAACACACAAAGTAGAAGTCTTTAACTTGGAAACCTTGAATGAAATTTGGTGGCTTTATGAAAAATGTATGTGTGTATATGTATACTTTCTAAGGAAGGGATCTAAACTTTTATCAGTCTTTCAAATAATAGTCACTTCCTAAGAAGATGAAGAACTGTATACCTAAAGCATAACTCCAGTTTAAAAAAAAAAAATCCCCCACATCTTAGCAAGATTCAGTGACACCTTAGAATTGGAAAATCTGGGACTCACCAAATTCTGCATTGCACGAACAATTGTTAAGTATCACATTTTTAGATTTGCATAGAGAAGAGCTGTTTTGTCAGAGATGCAGAGTACATGTTGCGTCCATGTGTTTGGAGGATAAATTCCAACTGTCTGCTCTAACTGACGTGTGGCCCCACCCAATGTCTCCAGGAAGGTATCACATAACAAAATCATACAACTTTTAATACCACAAAGCCCTGAGATATCATCTCATCCCGTTATTGTGTTTTATAAAGGAGAAAAGGGGGATTGGGAAAATGGAAATGTTCATGGTGGCCACTGGTATGGGACGGGCAGATGTCTACTTCCTGGATGTCCAGCCAAGAGCCCTCCAGCTCACGTCAGTAAAGGGCTGGACATCCCCTTCCTCTTCCACAGAAAGAAGTGTGTCTTTTCTAGACATCAAGCCTATTTTGAGGTGAGAAAGAGACTCTTGCAATTACTTTACAAGCAGAATTTCCTTTGTCCCCTTCCATTAGTTCTGCCCCCTGCCCAACACTAATCCATAACTACCGCATTATCAAGGGGTTCAGTAGAGGGACTTTTATTGTTTTGCTGTTTTTCCTGTGAGTTCTCTGAGCTTAACTCTCTTAGCAGACTTACAATTTGACATATCATATGGCCCAGGATAAGTCTCTATGGTGTCTTCATACACATTAGTCATTCTAAACTTCTTAGATTTTATATACTAGGTGGGAAGAAACATATACTCTTTACTGTTTCTAGCTTTATCGCTTTTTTTTAGTCTTAGCAAATACGTCGTCAGACCCAAAAAAGAAAGGGCATTACTGTAGATTTATCATCCCAAACCCATTCCAACATCTCTTGCTTTCCTCTACAATCAAAGTGAAAATGAAAATACATCCCCAGCCTACTGGGAGCTTATGGTGACAACATGCCCCATGTCTGGCCAATGAGAGCTAAGATGAGCCTATGGATTAGATGTCTTAGAAAGTTTTTTTTTTTTAAAGGATCAGGCTCAGGTACCATATTTCTTAAGTTCCTTATCTTCTTCCTTTTACTTTTGCCTGAAATGAAATTATTTTCTAGAAGTGAATCCAATGTCTTGTGATACCAAGGTAAAACCACGTTCTGAGGACAGACGAGCAAGAAGATTGGGGGGAAAAAAACCCTTAAATTCTTGACGTTATTGTTCAGCTAAAGTCTCAGCCTTGAATGCCTTACCCCTGGACTTCTGCTCTTAAATGAAACAAGTAAACCCATTATTCACATTCCATACTGCTTCTAACCAAATGCCATCCTAAATGACATAACAGACACTCTCATTCAATTAGCTGGGAATAAAAGGACCCAGAGACAACAATTATGCAAGATGTGTGCCCTCTTCAAACCATACTGCTTTGAAAATCCTGGAAGACATGGGAAAGACAGCAGATGAAAAGAAAAGTTTTAAAACTTTCTTATGATTAATATAGGGTACCTGAATGGTTATTAAGGGCTTGACTCAATACAAGACACAGCAAAAATAGCCCTGTTGAATCCTACATGTGTATGAGGGAAGCTTGAAGTCCAAAGCCACCTATCCTATTACTCTGGAGTCTACCTCTTTCTAACCCATGCAAAATTAGATAACAATTATATGCTCTTATGGGACTATTGCAAAATGGTTGCTTACAGCTCCCTCTTAGTGTCATAGGAAAAAAAATCTTCACAACATTTTCCATGTTTTAAAGTACAAAACATTCATTTATGGCCTACTACATGCAATGCACTGAACTAAGGGTGGAGCATGCAAAGATGGAAAGACATAGGTCTGACCTTGAGGACTCAATTTAAGAGTCATATAGTTCTATAGAGCACTGTAATGGTAAGTAGAGAAATATATACACATGTATGTATATATGTATATATGATACATATATGCATATATCAAAAATTATATAAAGATTTTTTTTAAATATTTTTTAAATTTATTTCTAGGAGAGAGAGAGAGAGTGTGAGCAGGGGAGGGTCAGAGAGAGAGGGAGTCACAGAATGAAACAGGCTCCAGGCTCTGAGCTGGCAGTCAGCACAGAGCCCGACGCGGGGCTCG
>NW_027532002.1:2956826-2957186 GCF_008692635.1 Crocuta crocuta
CAATAAATCATCAGCAAAATTAAAAACAAAGCAAAAAAAAACCAAAAAACAAAAAAAAACACTAACAACTTAAATTTGCTTTATTTTCAGATTTTTTTTCTATTTATTTTATCTTATATAATTATTTTCATTGGGAAGTGCTGATAAAATAGGATTAAATGACTGGGATAATAGTGTTATCCTTGTGATTCTTGCCCTTAAGGGGAATCCACTTGCAAGATCAGTAAACAAACAAACATACACTCACTCAAACAAACAAACAAATAAATAAATAGGCTTAGTAACAAATGGATTCTAACTTCAACAGATGCTAAGGGAGAGAGAAGAAGAAGAATGCAGCCATATGGGTTTGAAAGAGCT
>NW_027532002.1:2957245-3105430 GCF_008692635.1 Crocuta crocuta
TACTAGAGAAGAAAATGTTAATTAAATTTTAATTAAGCTCCTCTTCCCACCCCAGGGCTGTATGTCTTCACTTCACTTCACTTCTTTGTCACTAAAAGCAGGTGTAATACAGCAGAGTTCAAGCAATTCTGTCTGAAGGGTCCCTTTTAATCTTCTCTAGTAAATCTGAGTTGGGTCTTAGAGGGACACAATGTAGTGTGGCTCCCCTTTCCTCAACAGAAGAAAACAAAAATCTTACTATTGACTCACTACACAGTTTTGGATGTGATACTACTGAATTCATAGCACAAGTTTTTCATGTGTGCCTATGACATATACAGCCCATGACTTATCCCATACTTGATTTTTGATACTGATAACATCTCGTCCTCAATAGTGTTAATTGACTAGAGAAACCAGTAACCTTTAATTCCTGACCTTCACTGTTTTTTTTTTTTTAAGAATTTAGTTGATAGATATGTTTTTTCTCTCTGAATTACAGGTTTCCTGTCAAGCAAGTTAGTAACTTATTACCTAGATATATATTAGTCAATAAGTTGGTGAGAAGGTGGAAGTTTTGTGGCAGATCAGTTTTTAATAGAAGATACCATTTGTTTTTTAAAAAAATATTTATTTTTTTTTATTTTGAGAGAGAGAGCAATTGACAGAAAGGGTGAGAGCATGAGCAGGGATGGGGCAGAGAGAGAGGGAGAGAGAATCCTAAGCAGGCTCTCCACTCAGTGCAGACCCTGACCTAGGGCCTCTATCCCATGACCTCAGGATCACGACCTGAGACGAAATCAAGAGTCAGACACTCAACCAACTGAGCCACCCAGGCGCTCCAATAGAAGATATAATTTGTAACACAAATTAATTTATAATTTGTTCTACAATTTTGTCTTTTCACTTCTTTGAGTTACTTAACATGAAAGTAAATTACCACAGTTGAAATCACTTGTTACATAAAGAATCTAGTGGTGCTTCTTTGTCATCCTACCAAGTCTCTAATTTATATGTTGAGTGCAATATATTCTAGTAAAATGAGTAATTGGGAATGCAGTTATGTGCATTACCATGACACCATAATTTTTAAAAATATTGTCAGCTTCCCGAAATGTCGAACAATGCCACTTAAATTTCAGTGTGCAATTTTTACCTTATCTTGAAGTATCCTGAGACAGTAATTAGGTGGGACCAAAGTCATAATCATTATTTTCTGCAAGTAATGGATAGTGTATAATACATATTACCTTTCCAGGATGTCAGAGAATTTTGCTTTGACTTTGATCAGTGCAAAGTGCAGTCAGAAAATCTGTCAAAATTATTTCATTGACTGTGTTACTTTCTGGAGAAATCAAATTATCGAGGCATTTGGAAGGAGAAAAAATGAGGGTTATAAAGTGATGGATACTTGATTATAAAACATAGAGAGTCTATTAACATTTAAATGTTTTTAAAACTGCATTTCACACTAAGAACTCAAGTTCAACCAGCAGTTTTAAGCATCAATTCTTTGAAAAAAAAAATGCTTTACATGAAAACTAACCACTGACTTTCAAAATTGGACTGTAAAGAGCATTGTTATTCTTTGCTTTGGACCATAAACTAAAAACTGAAACTCGTTCAACTAGGAAAAAAGGAGAAATTGTGTGTGTGTGTGTGTGTGTGTGTGTGTGTGTGTATGCCTTGCTGAATAATTATATAGATTATATATTATATGTATATGTATATACATATATATGTAATAAATATGTGAATATACAAATATATAAATAAGCATCTCATATATACAGGGCCCTGTGCTAAGTGCTAGGGATACACTGTGAATGAGAAGGACATGGTGTCTGGTTTCATGAAAAAAGCCCAAAGATAAGCAAGTAAACAATAAGCAAAATAATGTCAGCTTGTTATAAAGGCTACTAAGAAATTAAGCAAAGTGAGTAGAGATATGGTGGTAACCTATTTAGATACCATGGTGTGGGGAGGACTTTCTTGTGAAGAGGAGACATTTGTCCTGAAGGAGGAGAAGAGGTGTTTCAAGCATCTGTGTCCATTCCTGGGCATCTGACCCAGTGATATGAGGATCTCATTGATCACTGGTATCAGATGGTGGATTCTATATTATAATCCAACACGGGTATAGTAAAGAGTCCATCTTGAATGTGTAACAACTCCAAAACGAGTATGAGAGGTCACTAGAAAGTGAACTCAGAAATGATAGAGTCCAAGATGTATGTCAGCTGGTAGTATTAACTGCAGATAAGGAAATCCCAGTTGTTGGAAAATGTTATTTGTCTGCATAACTGGACAAAAGAGAAAGATGCCAGAGCAGTGTTAGCCCTCCACCCTTACCTCCTGGTTACTCAGCAAGGCAATACAGCATGGCTACGTCATATTACAGTTGAAATACCCAGTTACAACGTTCACTGGCCTTTTGCTGGTTTCTAAAACTCTGCCTCCCCTCATTTTCATTCCAGTAACTGTACTGTTTTCCTTTTAGGGAACCTTCTTTTCTCTGTGGTGTGCCATATTAGTAAGGATGTAAATTACCGTTCCCAGCCTGACCTTCCCAAACCAGGCTCCGGCTCCCATTCAGGGACTTTGAATCTTGAGCTGAGTGAGAAAGGATGGAAAAATGTAGTTAGAATTCATGTATTCTAGCAGGAGCACATGACTTGACTGTCAGTAATTCCTGGTGTGCATAGCCAGAGAATAGCCCTGGTTTCCATGAACTTTTAAGCCTGATTTTTCTGTTCAGGGTTTTGTCTGTTCTACTAACCATGTAAGATTTTGGGGTGCCTGCGTGTCTCAGTTGGTTGAGTGTCTGACTTTGGCTCAGGTCATGACCTCACAGTCTGTGGGTTTGAGCCCCGTGTCGAGCTCTGTGCTGACAGCTCCGAGCCTGGCACTTGCTTTAGATTCTGTGTCTCCCTCTTTCTCTGCCCCTCCCCTGATTGCTCTCTGTCTCTGTCTTTCAAAAAATATAAAGACATAAAAATATTTTTAATAAAAAAAACTCATGGAAGATCCTGCCAATAAATTACTTTTTTGCTTCAATTATTGAGAATTGGTTTCTATTGTCTGCAACCAAAATTCTCTAATTCTTATGCTTCCCAGAGGGAAGCTATGATATCATTCCAGAATGAAGTACAGCCATAAACATCAGACAAATCAGGAAGTAGCCCTTATATTATAGAATCCTTGATATTAAAAAATAATAATTGAAATGAAGGAGGAAAAATCTCTAGCAAGATCATGATAATTTTGCATTTCAACAGTGATTTAAGAAAATAAAGACAGCATTTTCCATAATTATTATTAAAAGATGCAGTAACAGTAATTAAGCACTGATATGCATATCACCTGGAGACAAGGACGTAATGAGACAAGGAAGAGGAATAAAAAGAGGAAGTCCTGAAAACCTTCAGAAACATGGTCCAAACCAGGGGAATAGGGGCTTCAGGAGAAAGGCAAACATGAACTATTATGAATGGAACACATCACTGACTTCTTATCTCTAAAAACTAACAGTGATTGGACTAATCAAAGAAGGTGTTGGGGGGTGGAGGGCGTTCAGAGACAACTCCTGCCCTAGGCAGGTGTAGTACCAGAGAACATGACCAGAGGAGACTTCATTTCAATAGAGGGACAGATGTCAGCCAAGAAGACTTGAAGGCATAGAAAAAAAGCTTCCTATCGTGAGTATCAAGAGACCAATATCCTCATCTAGTTAGTGAACCCATTGGTTGGAGACAGCAAAGAACAGAATGGGTATTATAGGAATAAAATCAATGAAGGAGAAGACAAACAAACAAACTCTACAACAGTATGGAAAGGACAAAGAGGCTTAAATGAGAACTGATGATAAACACTGGAGATACTTTCAACAAAACAACCAACAGGAAATAAGAAAAAGTGAAAAAATTAAAAACACATGAAAATCCTTAACATATACGTGTTTAACAACGTGTCAAAATATGTCAGCCAAAAGCTGATAGAAATGCAAGGAGAAACAGATGAAGACACTGCTACAGTTGAAGATTTCACATCCTTCTCTTGGAAAAGGACAGATCCAGTAAGCAGAAAATCAGTTAACTTAACGACATCTTCAATCAAGTAGACATAATTGACATCTATAGACTACTTCATCCAACAATAGCTGAATGCATATTCTTCTGTAAGCTCATATTTATGAAGATAGATCACATTCTGAGCCATAACACACATTTTAACCAATTTTAAAAAATAGTAATTTTACAGTGTCTGCTCTTAAACCACAATGGATACCAAGTAGAAATCAATATTAGAAAGATAAGTGGAAAATCCCAAACCACTTGGATATTAAACAACACACTTGTAAATAACACACGGGGAAAAGAAGAGATCTCAAGAAAACTTCGAAATTTAAAATATTTTGAGCTAAATAAAAATGCAAACAAGGGGTGCCTGGGTGGCTCAGTTGGTTAAGCAACCTCCTTCGGCTCAGGTCATGATCACGTGATTCGTGGGTTCGAGCCCCACATCGGGTTCTGTGCTGGCAACTCAGAGCGTGGAGCCTGTTTCAGATTCTGTGTCTCCCTCCCTCACTGCCCCTCCCCTGTTTGTGCTCTGTCTCTCTCTGTGTCAAAAATAAATAAACAAAAAAATTAAAACAAATGAAAACAAAACTTATCAAACTTTCTGGGATATAATACAAATAGTTATTAGAGAGACATTTATACTATTGAATATGTATATTAGAAAAGAAAAAAATTTAAAAATCAGCCAATATAAAGTTCAACCTTAAGGAATTAGAAAAAGTAGAGCAAATTAAGTCCAAAGTAAGCAGAAGAAAATAAATAATAAAAATTCAAACCACAATCAATGACATTAAAAATAGGAAACCAAAAGTTGATTCTTTGAAAAGGATCAGTAAAATTGAGAAGTCTCTGATCAAGCTAAATAAGAAGAAAAAAGAGACAAGACACAAATCAATAAAATCAGAAATGAAGGAAAGGATATTACTACCATATCCTATAGACTTTAAAAAGTTAAGCAAGGAATACTTTTAACAAGTCTATGCCCATGAATTTGGTAATCTAGATGAAATGGACCAAATCCTTGAAAGATACAACCTGCTAAAACTCACATAAGAAGAATCAGATGATTTCAAAAAACCTACATCTATTAAAGAAACTGACTCCATGATTAAGTACTTTTCAAAACAGAAAGCACCTCTGGTTGATTATACTAGACATTTAAGGAAGAAATTATACTATTACCTATGATCTGTACTAGAAGATAGAACCCAGGAGAGTACTTCTTAACTCACTCTTTGAGGCCAGCATCACTCTAATACCAAAGCTAGACAAAGACATTATAGGAAAAGAAAACTACACATCAATATCTCTCATGAACATAGGTGCAAAAATCCTCAACAAAATTTTACCAAATTAGAGCCAACAATGGTAAAGAGAATTATACACCACAACTAAACAGCATTCATTCTAGGTATGCAAGGCTGGTTCAACAGAAATCAATTAATGGAATCCACTACATCAAGAAAATAAATAACATAGTCATATCAATAGATGCAGAAAAGCATTTGACAAAATCAATATTAATTCATGATAAAAATAAACTCTCCATAAATCAGTAATAGAGAGGAACTTGTTCAACTTGATAAAGAATATCTACAAAAAAAACCCATTATCATACTTAATGATGAGAAAGTGAAAGCTTTCCCACTCAAATCAAGAACAAAGCAAGGATATATTCTCCCATCTTGATTTTAAACACTGTGCTGGAAGTCCTAGCTAATACAATATGACAAGAAAAGGAAATAAAAGGTGTACAGATTGGGAAGGAAGAAATAAAACTTTTTTTCACAAATGGCACTGATGTTTATGTGGAAAATCCCCCAAAATCAACAAAAAACTTCTGGAACAAATACTCAATTATAGCAAACTAGAAGGATAAAAGATTAATATAACAAGATAATTTTATTCCCATATCCCAGCAAAGAACAAACGGAATTTGACATTAGAAACATGTTACCATTTACAATAGCACCAGACAGAGAGAGAGAGAGAGAGAGAGAGAGAGAGAGAAATACTCATGTATACATCTAACAAAATATATGATATATGAGGAAAACTACAAAACTGTGATGAAAGACCTCAAAGAATTTAAAAGCTAGAGAAATAGCCCATGGTCATGGATAGGAAAACTCAATATGGTCAAGATGTCAGTTCATCCTAATGGATCTAAAGATTCAATGCAATCCCAATAAAAAGTCCAGTAAACTATTTTGTGGAAATTGACAAATTTGTTCCAAAGTGTATGTGAAAAGACAAAACCTAGAAAACCTAGAATAGTCAAGAGAATATTGAAGAAGACCAGTCAGAGAGAACTAACACTACCTATCTTCAAAACTTACTGAAAAGCTATAAAAACCAAGACACGGTGGCCCTGGCAAAAGAATAGGCAAATACATTAATGGAACAGAATAGAAAGCCCAGAAATAGATGCACATAAATACAGTCAACTGATCTTTGACAAAGGAGCAAACACAATACAACGAAGGGAAGACAGTTATTTATTTATTTATTTATTTAATATTTTTTATTTATTTCTAGGAGAGAAAGAGAGACAGCATGAGCAGGGGAGGGTCAGAGAGAGAGGGAGATACAGACTCTGAAATTGGCTCCAGACTCTGAGCTGGCAGTCAGCACAGAGCCTGACGCGGGGCTCGAACCCACGAACCGCGAGATCATGACCTAAGCGAAAGTCGGATGCTCAACCGACTAAGCCACCCAGGCGCCCCGGGAAGACAGTTATTTAACCACCGGTGCTGGAATAACTAGAAACTCACATCCATAAAAATATCTATACACAGACCTGACCCTTCACACATTTTTTTCACTGACAAATGAAAGAAAACACTAAACATAAAAGTGAAGCTTAAATTGAGACTGTTAATTCTATTATCTGAAGTTCTTGGGCTAAATCCTGGGGATCACATCTCTCAAATAAAAGTGAAGTAGGTGATGTTGGAAACAGAAAAAAAAAAAATCTGCTACTAGAACTATACTGGGATTTCATATTTTTCAGGATTTTTCTTCCTGTTAGAATTATCAGAGATTTGTACAATTAATATAAGAAAAAAATCCTCATGGCCCAGGTGAGAAGTGATGAGACGTGTGGCAAACTAGATCATACAAATCCATAAACACAAATTCCATGTTTTTAATGTTTATTTATTTTGAGAGAGAGACAGAGAGCAGGCACATGTGCATGTATGAGAGTGGGGCAGAGAGAGAGGGAGACAGAGAATATGAAACGGGCTCTGCGCTGACAGTAGACCCTGATGCAGGGCTCAAACTCATGAACTGTGAGATCATGACCTGAACCGAGGTCAAACACTTAACCCATTGAGACACCCAGGTGCCCTAACACAAATTCAATTTTTAAAAGCAAATGTTATAAGACACACCAAAAGATACAGATGAAAGAAATTGATGAAGACACAAATAAATGGGAAGATGTTCCATGCTCATGGATCAGAGGAACTAATATTGTAAAAAATGTCCATAGTAACCAAACAACCCTAAAATTTATATAGAACCACAAATGAAATAAAAAAAGCCAAAGCTCTTGGCTGGACTCATCATAGTTTTTTATTTAAAACTGTATTACAAAACTCTAGTAATCAAAACAGTATGTTATTGGCATAAAAACAGATACATAGATCAATGGAACAAAATAGAGTCCAGAAATAAACTCAATCCTGTATGATCAGTTAAGTTATGACAAAGGAGTCAAGAATGTACAATGGAAAAGGGACAGTGGATAAACTGGACAGTCACATGCGAAACAATGAAACTGAACTCTTATATTAAACCATACACAAAATAAACTCAAAATAGATTAAAGACTTGAATGTAAAACCTGAAACCATACACTCTTAGAAGTAAACATAGAGGATAAACTTCCTGACATTGGTCTTGGCAATGATTTTTTTTTATCATTTGACAACAAAAGCAGGCAACAAATATGAAAATAAACACGTGGCAATGTACATCAAATTAAAAAGGTTTTGCACAGCAAAGGAAACCATCAGCAAATGAAAGAAAATATTTGCAAATCATATGTCTTACATGGGGTTAATATCCAAAATATATGAAGAACTCATGCAACTCAATAGCAAACAATAAGAATAATAAGCAATCAAATTCAAGAATGAGCAGAGCGGGTGCCTGGGTGGCTCAGTCAGTTAAGCGTCCAACTTCGGCACAGGTCATGATCTCATGATTCATGGGATTGATCTCTATGACCACTCCATGTTGACAATGGGGATTCTGTTTGGGATTCTCTCTCATTCTCTCTCTCTCTGTCAAAATAAAGAAATAAACTTTAAAACTTCATTTTTCCAAAGAAACATACAAATGGCAATAGATACATAAAAAGTTGTTCAACATCACTAATTGTCAGAGAGATGCCTAGGCATCACCTCACATCTGTTTGAATGGCTATTATAAAAAATAAAAGAAAAAAATAACAAGGCAGGGATGTGGAGAAAAGGGAACCCTTGTGCACTATTGATGGGAATGTCAACTGGTATAGTGACTATAGGAAACAGTATTGAGGTTCCTCAAAAAATGAAAAGTAGAACTACCATATTATCCAGCAATACCACTTTTGGGTATATGTCCAAAGGTAATGAAATCGCTCTCTCAGAGATTTCTGCACCTCCATGTTCACTGCAGCATTGTTTACAATAGTCAAAATATGTAAACAACTTAAGTGTCTATTGACAGATAAATGGATAAAGAAAATGATACATATATGAATTTATATGTATATTCTGTCACAGAAAAGAAGAAAATTCTACCACTTGCAACAACATGGAGGGACCTCCAGGTCATTATGTTAAGTGAAATAAGTCAGGCAGAAAAAGACAAATACTACATAATCTCACTTATATGTGGAAGCGGGAAAAAAAAACCCAAAGTCACAATAATAGAGATCAGATTGGTGGTTGCCAAGGGAAAGGGGGTGAGGGATGGGGAAAACAGGTAAAGGTGGTCAAAACTTACAAACTTCCATTTATAAGATAAATAAGTTCTGGGAATGTAACGTACAGTATACTGACTATAAATAATCACACCATATTGTATGTTTGAAAGTTGCTAAGAAATAGATCTTAGAAGTTCTCATCACAAGAAAAAAATTATTACCATGTGAAATGATGGATATTAACTATTTTATTGTGGTAATCACTTAATAATATGTACATATATCAAACCTGGAAAAAAGGGAGAGGAAAAACAGGGACACCTGGGTGACTTGGTTGAGTGTCTAATTCTTGATTTTGGCTCAGGTCGTAATCTCACAGTTATGAGATCAAGCCCCGTATAGGGCTCCATGATTGTGGTGCCTGCTTGGGATTCTCTCTCATCTCTCCCTCTCTGCCCCTCCCCCATGCTTTTTCTCTCTCAAAATAAGTAAGTAAACATTAAAAAAGAGAGACAATAAACAAACAAGGGTGTTGGACACTGAAATTAAAAAATACAATACTATTCGCCGTAATATTACTTAAAAAATACTTAGGTGTAAATCTAATAAAATATATACAAGACTTGCAAACTAAAAACTATAAAATGTGAATGAAATAATTTTTTTAGAAAGCGAAATAAATGGAGAGATAGAAACGACCATGGTTAGAAGATTCAATGTAACAAGGATGTCAATTTCCCTCTAAGTGATACACATGCTTAATGTCATTTGTATCCAAATCCCAACAAGTCTTTTTGTAGAGATAGACAATGTTATTCTAAAATTTACATTGAAAGGGGTGCCTGAGTGCCTCAGTCAGTTAAGTTAGGTCATGATCTCACAGTTTATGTGTTCAAGCCTTGCACTGGGGCCTCTACTATTAGTTTGGAGCCTGGAGCCTGCTTCAGATTCTGTCTCCCTCTCTTTCTCTGTTGCTCCCCACTCGTGCTCTGTCTCTCTGTGTCTCTCTCCTCTCTCTCTCAAAAATAAATAAAAACATTTAAAAAATTAAAAAATAAAATAAAATTTATATAGAAAGTCTAAAGGAATAGAATAGCTTAAATAATTTTGAAAAAGAACAGAAGAGGAATTGGCCTACCTAATTCAAGACCTGCTATAACTGGAATAATCATGACAGAAGGACAGACACATAGGTGAACACAGAAGAATAGAGAACTCAGAAAATATTTTCAATAGGCTTTTGACAAAGTTGCAAAAGCAATTCAATGGAAGAATGATAATTGTTTTTTTATTTATTTTTTTCAAGGTTTCAATTTATTTTACTTTTTAAATTGTAGTCAGTTAACACACAGTGCAATATTGGTTTGGTTTCAGGAATAGACTTCAGTGGTTCATCACTTCCATACAATACCTAGTGCTCATCACAAGTGCTCTCCTAGTACCCATCACCCACCTAGACCATCGCCCACCCACCTCCCTCTGTCAACCCATAGCTTGTTCTCTATCATTAAGAGTCTCTTGTGGTTTGTTTCCCTTTCTTCTCTTTATTCTGCCTTTTCCCACATGTTCATCTGTTTTGTTTCTTCAGTTCCACATATGAGTGAAATCATATGGTGTTTGTCTTTCTCTGACTGACCCATTTCACTTAGGAGAATACATTCTAGCCCCATCCATGTCATTGTAAATGTAAGATTTTATTCTTTTTGATGGCTGAGTAATATTCCATTGTGTATATATACCATATCTTCTTTATCTATTCATCAGTCAGTGGACTTTTGGGCTCTCTGCATAGTTTGGCTATTGTTGATAATGTTGCTATAAACATCGGGGTACATGTACCCTTCTGAATCTGTATTTTTGTATCCTTTTGGTAAGTACCTAATAGTGCAATTGCTGGATCATTAGGTGGTTCTATTTTTAGTTTCTTGAGGAACCTCCATACTGTTCTCCAGAGACGCTGCATTCCCACCAACAGTGCAAGAGGGTTCCCCTTTCTCTGCATCTTCACCAACACCTGCTGTTTCTTGTGTTGTTGATTCTAGCCAAGGAATGATAATTTTTAAATAAATATGCTGGAGCAGGTGGGACATCTCTAGGTGAGAAATTTAGGTTCTATCTACACTTCACACCTAATACAAAAATTAACCCATAATGGATCACTGATTTAAATGTAAAATATAGGGGCACCTGGTGGCTCAGTTGGTTAAGCATCCGACTTCAGCTCAGGTCATGATCTTGTGTCTTTGGGTTCAAGGCCCACGTCAGGCTCTGTGCTGACAGTTCAGAGCTTGGAGCCTGCTTCAGATTCTGTGTCTCCCTCTCTCTCATCTTTCCTGCTTGTGTTCTCTCTGTCTACTAAAAATAAATAAACTTTTAAAAATTTTTAAAAAATAAATGTAAAATATAAAATTTTTATTCACAAGTAGGCTAAAATTTTTCATCATGACCTAGGGCTGGGCAAATAATTATTTGACTTGACACCAAAAGCATAATCTGTCAGGGGAAAGTCAGTAAATTGGGCTTTATTAATATTAACAATTTTTGCTCTGTGAAGTTCCTTGCTAAGAGGATAAAAAGACAAGTCACAGAGCAGGATAAAATATTTGCAAAGCATTTATATGAGAAAGGACTAATATTGAGAATTCTCAAACAACAGCAACAACATGAAAAACAATCCCATTAGAAAATGGGCAAAAGACATGAAAAGACATTTCACTGAAGAAGATATACAGATGGCACAGAAGCACATGAAAAGATGCTCAATGTCATTAGCCATTAGGGAAATTCAAATTAAAACCACAATGAGATATCGCTAAACATCTACCAGAATAGATCAAATAAAAAATAATGACAGCATCAAATGCTGGCAAGGATGTGCAGAAATTAGATCACTCATGCATTGCTGATGAGAGTGTAAAATGATACGACTATTCTGGAAAATAGTTTGGCAGTTTCTTCATAAACTAAATGTGCAACTACCATATGACCCTGTGATTGTACTACTAGGCATTTATCCCAGAGAAATAAATCTTATGTTCACCCAAAAACCTGTGCACAAATGTTCATAACAGCTTTATTGATGATGACCGCAAACTGGAAACAACCCAGATGTCCTTCAATGAGTGAATGGTTAATGAACTATGGTACTTCCATACCAAGGAGTACTTCTCAGCAGCAAAAAGAGACAAATTATTCATAAGCACAACCACTTGGATGAATCTCTAGAGAATTACGCTGAATTAAAACATTCCAGTCCAAAAAGTTTACATACCCCTTAGAATAACATTCTCAAATTCACAAAATTACAGAAATGCAGATTAGTAGTTCTGGGAGGTTAAGAAGGGAAGTTGCTGTAGTTACAAATATCTTGACTGTCAGTGACAATATCCCAGTCACTTGACTGTCACTTGACTGTCAGTGACAATATCCCAGTATATTGTACATACTTTTGGAATATGTTACCATTGGGGGGAAGCTGGGTAAAAGAGTACTTAGGATTTCTCTCTATTATTCTTACAAATGCATGTGAATCTATAATTATCTCAAAACGTTTATTAAAAACTAATTTACTGTGCTCACCTACTCTCCATCCAGCAATTCTCCCAAGTATGTACTCAAAAGAAATGAGAGTTAAATCAAACAAATCATAGCATCTTATTTCATAAAAGCACCATTTTGAAACAATCCAAATGCCTATCAGCAGTAGGAGAGATAAATAAATTCTGATATATCCATACAAAATATTACACAGCAATAAAATAAAAAGAACACACTATTTCTATATGTTCTAACATGCGTGAATCTCCCAGTCATAATGATGAAATAAAGGAGCCAGACACAAAAGTGGACAAGCTGTATGAGTCCAATTTCATGAAGTTCAATATCAGGCAAAAAACAGAAACAAAAACAAAAAAACCTGACAATGAAAAATGTCAGATCAAAGGCTCCTGCTGAGGAGAGAGGTGCACAATCTGGGTAGTGAGGAAACAGGTATATCTAAAAGTCAAAATCCAAAAAGTTGTACCATTAAGGTTTGTACCCTTTGTGCAAGCTATACCACAATAATACACGTTTAAAAGATGTCAAATATTTTTAAATAGAACAAACTGAAAATATTGTGTTAATCAAATAACACATCTCTGTAGCCTATGGTGTAACTGTTTATAACCTGTGGTCTAGATGAATTTTTCACCTCAATTTAGAACTACTATAAAACGCAAAGACAGCTGGATATCAGGAATTAGACTAGAAACCAGGCCATCAATCTTCCATCCAGCAGTAGAACCGAGGGCAGTATCCAAGTAGCACAGAAGCAAACAGATGCTAGGGCTAAGAACAATTACCCTCTCTGCAGTAAGCTCCAAGAGAGGGTAAGTCTCATATACAAGCATGAGTAAATTAACGACAGAAAAATGGAGCTTAGAAAAAAAAGAAAAAACGAACAAAGTAACGAACAAAAAGCAGTAAAAGGAAAAAGTAGAGTTCATTCTAAAGATTTAAGAGAAAATCCCTGATGTGACTCCTCACTGGAACCAGAATGAGAGTGGGGGGAAGTTTCACTTCCTCAATATTATTGAAAAACCCTGACTTGGGTGCACACACGGGCGTATGAAAAGAGAGGTTAAAATGCCACACACTAAGATTAAAACGCAATGAAGTATATAACAAAATGAGCTGGATCTTATCAAGAATTAATGGCAGAGAAGTAAATATGCAGCAGGAAGCCGTAAATGCACCATTGCAGCTGGTAAAGGGTAGAATTGATACTGAAGACAATGTAATCACTGCTACAGAAGACAGTCTGAACTGTTTTCTCTAAGAATCCAGAAAGGACAAAGCAAGGAAAGTGGTAAGATCCCAAATGGAAGACAAAACCAATGGAAGTAACAGCAACCAACAAAAACCAGATTTGATATAGACTTACAGGTGTCGATCCAGGATGAAACCAGGACATTGCGAAAGAAGCAATAAGCACATAATTAGACATAATTCATCAAGAAAAAGAACAAAAAATCCAACTCTGTTATATGCAAACAAAAGTATTAAGCACGTACCAGACCAAACTGAACAAAATAGATGCATGCCTAAATATATGCTAGCCCAGTATTTGAATAAAATGGAATAATTTTTAAAAGTTCTTAGGAGCCTGCAGGCAGAAATTACAGGTTTTCTAGAAGCGGAGCCCACCTCACTGGAAGACAATACTACAGCAGCTACAGAACTTTGAAGGAAAAAAGTTGTGTCTGAAGAATTACAACTAAGCTTCTTTTTCTTACATGAAGGCAATGGAAAGATAGTCTTAGATGACTTTATGCAAGGATTTACCTTCAAAAACTATTCTTCAAAGGATGCCTTCTCGGACAGAGAAATAAATAAAAATAAAAAAAATAGAAATCCAACAAAGGGAACTTGGTGCAATCAAAAAACTGGGTGCCTGTCCTGTGAGGGACCAGAAAAATCTGTAGGAGGCAAATCACCCCCAAATTCACAACCATCTGTGTCTATTTCATATGAAAGTGGTGAGGATACATCAACCATGACCTAGAGATAGGGCTATAAAATAGAGGATTTCATCGCGAATTACCGCTTCTCATTACCATAATGACTCCATTGTTAAACAAAAAATAGCCCTTAGACAAAAACCCTCCCTTGGATTCAGAGATTAATTAAATATGATTTATTAAAATGTCAAAAGCAAAATCTAATCCTATAAACTGGAATGAAATTTAAACAAAATGTTAATCTATTTAAATGTAAGCAACTGAAATAAAATTGAAATTGTTTTCAGAGGATTGCATATTTGTTGTAGAAAAATCAAGAAATACAGATAAGTATGCAAAAGAAAATAATATTCTAACCAGGACTTCAACTCTCAAAGATCCTAATAGTTTCAATGTGGAAGTATTCTTCCAGATTTTTGCCAGTATGTATTAATATTCCAAGATAAATGCTTTAAAATTTATAGTTATACCTACAGACATGTATACATGAATATGTAAAACTAACATTTTGTGCCTTGACAATATAATGCAAACAGCTATTATATATCAGTACATATGCTTCCATAGCATCACCTTTGTAAGTATCAGAGGAAGTACCCAAGAGGATGGGAGCTCTGGTTGACCCATTGCAAGCTGGGCCCAGGCAATTGGGGAGATTGCCTTTTGCATCTGGACCAGTTTCAGATTTCACCAAAGAACTCCTGAGCTTGCAGACCAACTGTAATAGAGTATTACACTGTGTATCTATAACATAATTACTTGGCTAAAACCTAAGTTTCTCCCCCCAAATTACACTATTATAAACAATGCCATAATCAGTAACTTTGCAACACAATGCAATATCTCTGAAATAGACCTGATATACATTGGTATACATTGACATATGTATATCAATTGATATAAATTGATAAGAACTTCATATATAGTAAAAAGGGTATCATAAATCACTGAAGAAAACCATTGTTTATTTTACAAGTGTGTGAAAAAATATCTACTTAGGGGGAAAAAACCCTAAAGATTATCACTCTGCTCTATGGACCAAACATACTGCAGATACTTTAAATGATTAAAAATAATACAGACAGATAAAAATCAGCAGATACGACAGCCAAATATTTATGCAATCTCTGAGTAGGAAATGCTTCCTCCCACAATGTAAAAACTGGAAAATGTCACACACAAAAAAAGTACTCATTAATTTAACATAAAAATTTAAAAAGCTGATGGCTGAAAATGTAAGCAAGGTTTAAAAGGAGATAATAAGCACAATACTGGTTGTTACACCTGGCCAATCCTCTTCATGTGCAAAGGATGTTAAAAAACCAGTAAAAAGATATTTGTTTCCAGGTTCTCATAGAAAAATAGTGGCTGCTTAAATTTTGAGCTTTTCACACATTCTTAAATAATCAACATAGAGAACAAATAGAGTCATGAAGGGCCTGCTTCTGCAGCATGAGTAGGACACTGAAACCACAGGTCAGTTGACATGGAGGCCAGGAAATAAATCTAGAAACAACACAGACTAATCCAGAGCCCTCCCCTCAGTATCCATCGGGCATGTCATTCGTATCAACCAGGCATCCCCCAGAAGGAGATGGTCACACCTGGCTAGGAAAATGTTGCAAACAGGTTTGAGATCCAGTAACCCTGAGCTCGGGCTAATGGGGAATTGTGATAAAGGACCTTGGAAGATTCATGAGAACAGATAAAGCACATAAGGACAAAATGTTGGCAATTGCTGAGTCTAAATAATGGATATATGACTAATCATTGTATTTGTGTATACACCTTTTAAAAATCTGACCAATAATTAAAAAAATTAATTGAAATAAATTTTCCATCTCCATATGAATAAAAATGCAAATTAAAACAAAATTCAATTTTTTTTTTTCCAGTGGAGTTACTGGATTTACGAGTTCAAGGATATTCAGCTGTAAGGTTGGGAGTATAAATTGTTCAAACCTTGCTGGGAAGCAATATAGCGAATTAGTAATACCCTTCTGAAAAAAAAATTTAAATGAGCATTTCAAGAGATTTTTAAAACATCATACCTTTGATCCTATAAATTCACCCCAGGTGAAAGCTATAATCATATATCTGAAAGAAGACCAATGTACAAAGATGTTCATCCCAGCAGTGTTCATGATAAATTTGTCAACATTCCAGATGTCCTAGAGTAAGAGAATGATTTTCTTAATTATAATATTTTCCATATAGTAGTTTTGATATGATTTCTGGCAATCAAAGTCACGTTTCCAAATGGTGCTGATGATATGAGAAAACACTACTACTAAAGCATCGAATAAAAAAGAGCAAAATAGAAGGCTAAACAAACATAAAAGATGGGTAGTTCATGTATCTGATCTGAACAGCAGTCTTCTAGGCATGATGAGCTTATGAGTCAATTTAATATACTCTCCTATATATATAAAATAATCTACAATAATCATATATTACCATTATAAGATTAAAATAAATATAATCAATATTTAAAAATATCTCTCTTAATTTGCATGATTCTGCTTACTTGCTATAGTAAACATAGGAATCCCACTCTGGAGTCATTTGCAGTTAATCCTTTTGTTCTGTTATAAATTCCTAAAGTTAAAGAGTCTCTTCAAGCATTGTTAAAGAGATATTTGTGCAAGAGAACCCATTTGATAACGCCATCAAGATCCTTAAGCCCATGTGGGCATTGTGTATATTACTATTATCCAAGGGGGAAAAAAGACAGAACCTGCTTTTAAGGGGAAACTCATGCTTCATATCAAAATTCCTAAAAATGTGCAAACGCTGGGACTCATTGGTAGCACAGGTAGGAGTTTTAAGAAACTGGGGTTAATTTTAAGAAAAAAAATAGATGCATGAATTTTTAGGTGTATTTATAAACATTTTCTACATAGGGTTTTTAAGAGTATAAAAATAAAAACAACCTACATTTTTATCAATATGTAAGTAGTGGAAAAATCTATGGTGAATCCATAAAATGAAATACTATACATCAATTTTAAATGATCTTAAAGATTATTTATATAAGCACAAGCTACTCAGACAGTCTATCAGAGCCAAAGGCTGTTTACAGAAAGATGTATGATCCATATGTACTCATAGTTATTTATATATGTAGAAAAAATATGGAAGAACATTTACAAAAATGTTGATAAAATTTGTATCCTGATATTTTCTTCATTATCCATTTGCTTATCTGGAAATCTCACAATTCCTATCTTGAGCATGTATTCTATTGATAACAAGGAAGAGCATAACTTAATTGTTTTGCTTCTAAAAGATTAAAAACAACATTGATAAGGTTCATTGGAACCTACTAGGGAATGAATATTCAGCAAGTGGACACTAGGGGATTTCGGTGAGGGCTGTGGCAAGGTTGTTTTAAAGACCTTCCTATTTCTTTTCAAACTACCACCAGCTTCCGATTCTTTCCTTCCTTGAGACTGGGGAGTTCCGCAGAATCTAGTTTGATTCCAAGATGAGATGTTTGCACAAGGCTGAGTGACCCGTAGGTGAGAGAGGATGTTGCTGGGGTGAGATACCAAAAGAAACACAAGGCAAAAGGGACTTGCAGTGCTGATTGCCACAGTTTCTGATACTGAGTGCATTTACAATGTTATGAAAGCTCGAAAATGTGGAGAGCTAACTCATTGACTGACCTGACATATTGATGAAACAGATCAGATGCAGATGATTCGTGCTTAATCAGAATTCTCTGGTTTTATTTATAAATGTTATCAGACTAGTGACATTAGAAGGCAGTATCCATTGTGCTAGGGCCCCTTCTCATGCTCTCTCCATGTGTGAAAGAGAAGTGACAGGGGCCTACCTCACCTACTAACTCTTGCTCTTGGCACGTTCTCTGGACACCAAGGTGCTGTGATTATGCTTAGATTGTGATGGTAGCTCTTAATACTACAATTCCTCCCCTGTACTCACCTTTCTCTACCGCAGGCTGGGCAGAAGCAGCAAAAGGGACCCACCCATATTCATAACCAACCAATCAGAATTCACCCAGGGGAACAGCTAATTTAGTTTAGCCCCTTGAGAGATAAAGAGGAAAGAGCATATCTCTACACACAGAATATTTGCAGAACTTGTTTATTTCCCCCAAAATTATGTTTGTAGGCAAGAGGAAGGCAGAGAAAATAGAGAAATATATGGTTTAACTAGAACCCAAGAATCCAGAGTCTTGACATGGACTAGAACAAAGATGCTTCTGTTAAAAAGGTTTAGACCCTAGATCTTCCCCCCAAACATGCATACACATATCATGTATCTGTTTACATTTATTAAGGGCTTGAGAGAGGTCCCCATGGAAAGCTTAAGAAAAAATGGTCAGGACCCCTATGAAAACATGGAGACCTACATGGTAGATTACAGGGAGGGAAGTAGGGAAGTGGGGATGGCAAGTTCCAGAAGAATCCAGGAGGGTAGCTGGCCCGTGGCAACCCTGGGAGAGAAGATACTGTAAGAAGAAGGGGAAATTTTTTTTCTTTTTTCTTTTTCTTTTTTTTTTTTTTACAAATAGTTTATTGTCAATTAGTTTCCACATAACACCCAGTGCTCATCCCCACAAGTGCCCTCCTCCATGCCCATCCCCCCTCCCCCCAACATCCATCAGTCCTCAGTTTTTGTCAGCATTCAAGAGTCTCTCATAGTTTGCTTCTCTCCCTTTCCCCCACCATTTCCGCCCTTCTTCTCCCTCTTGTTCCTCCGTCAAGTTCCTCCTAATCCTCCTATACGTGCAAACATATGATATTTGTCCTTCTCTGCCTGACTTATTTCGCTCAGCATAACCCCCTCAAGGTCCATCCATGTTGCTACACATGGCCAGATTTCATTGTTTCTCATTGCCATGTAGTATTCCATGGTATAGATAAACCACATCTTCTTGATCCATTCATCTGTTGATGGACACTTAGGCTCTTTCCATGTTTTAGCTATTGTGGAGAGTGCTGCTCTATGAACATTGGGGTACAAGTGCTCCTATGCATCAGCATTTCTGTATCGAGAAGGGGAAATGTATACCTTGTGCCACAGGTAGCACAATCATCTGAGCAAAGGCCTGGATTGGGGATCTAGATATGGCATGTGGCCAGGCAGGGGCTGGAACTTATCCAATGCCACCTTCCTTGGCTGTCTGAGTGACTCTGCAGTACCTGGCTCTGTGTAGGTGAATAAAATGTATGATGATACTGGGCACTTGGGCAACTTCTCAGCGGGACACATCTTGTATGAGAAAAAAAAAAAGGAGAAATCTATGTCCTTTTCATTTGGAAAAGAAGGATCATTCTCTCACAGCACCACGGAGATGGATAGGATAGCAATGAATTTCCTTAATAATGGGTATCAAGGTACTGTGGCAGGTGGTAAACTGAGGTTAACAAGAACTAAGATCAGAGACAGAGCAGAGTGGCCACTCCTGCAGAATTCTGCTCAGAGGGACAAACCCCAGCCCCTGGCACAGAGAGGTGAGTATCAAACATAGGGAAGCAGGCCCCGGGGACACTTCAGATATCTGGGAGGGAGAAATCTGTAAACAATTGCAAGGCAAGTAGGTGGTTAGGGGGATCAAGAGCACCTTATTTAAGGTTATGAATACATTCTGTCATTTAAACCCAGGTTGGTGAAGCAAGACACCTATCAGTTACCCTACAGAGATCAATGATCCCAACTTATCTCCCTCTCAACCCAAATTGAGGTTCCAATTTTCATCATCAAATGCGTGTTCCCAGTGTTGAAAATTACCTCCAGCCTGTGTCCTTAATATTTCCTTCAGATTATAATTGTAAAAACACTATGATGAGGAGTAAGCATGAAAAATAATGGGGGAAATGAGAGCAGTTTATGTGAGAATTGTGCCAGATTAAAGATGGACATCAGTCTTTGGCACTGCTCCCCACCAAGTGGGAGGATCTGTTGAACCTCTCTTTGACTTCATTGGCCACAACTGGACAGCCAAATGCTATGTCAGTTCTGGACCTAGCCTTGAAGAAAAGACTAAAACTGCTTTCTAAGTCTTTAGAAGTCGAGTGGGCATGTATGAAACCCAGCTACCCTACTGGAGATATCTCCCAGAGGACCCTGAAGTTACACCAAGGCAGGGGTGAACTAAGCTTTCAAGCCACCCTCACCAAAACCCCTGCGGCGTGACTGAAGTCTCTTGACTCTTTCAGACCAGACCAGCTGAATATCACTGGAACATTGCAGTCATGATCATGTGAAACAGAAGAATTGCCCAGCAGAGCTTTGACTGAATTCTTGGCCTATGAAATTGTGAGCTATAATATGAAGCATTGTTTTATTAAACCTACTAATTTGGGGAATTGTTACATAGCGATAATACCTAGTAAAGGAGTATAGGCTCCACATAGTCTATCCAAGACTACCGAAGACCCTCCTCTTGCCTCAAAGCCCCTTGGGTTTTTCCTATGTGTATGTTTATTGTATAGATTCTCCTGAGAGATAGAAGCTCCATTTCTTGGAGAATGCTAAGGGGATGTAACCAGGAAGCACAGAAACAGCTCCTTCAGTGGTAGAGAAGGAAGGCCCTTAGCGGGGCTGCTCTATTGCCTTTCTCTTCTTAGAATGTTCCCTGAGATACTTCAGTCTGCATATCTTCATACAGGAAGGCCTGCCTTGTTTCCTCAGTGAGCAGACCCTCATTCATAGCCTGTTTTAGTCAATTAGAAGAGATGAATCTATCTGATGAAACTGAACAGGGGAATCCAAAAAAGCCCTAAGCATCTAGATTGCTTTTGGTGCCTATTATATCACTTTTTGTTCTGCTGAAAATAGCCTACATCTATGTAGGTCACTTTCTTACTTGTAAATTGGAAATAATAACATCTACCTTCCCAGTACCTCAGGAGTATTGTGAGATTCAAATAAGATGATGTGGGTGGAAGCTCTTTGTAAACTTTAAAATGTTGTGTACTTGCAATTTGTTATCATCATTACCATTACTATTCAGGAATTAGTAAATTATAGATAGTGTTGGGACACGTGGGCTTAGCATTGTGTGATCTTAAGCAATTCAGTTAACATCTCAGCAATTTTCTCATCCCTGAAATAAATGTTTACTAAATAATATCTAAGGATCTTTCCAGCTCTCAAATACTAGGACTGTGACTTTTAAGAGCCCCTGTTTGGTGTAGGCAAAGTTGTGCAAGGTATTCAAAGACAGAGGTGAGTCTACCTTCACTGACTAAAAATCTGTAATGTAATTGTTAAGATAAATCAGATTTTAAAAATAATAATTCAAATTAACCTTTTTTTTGCTTATTTATTTTGAGAGAGAGAGGTAGAGTGTGTGTGAGTGAGCATGGGGAAGTCCAGAGAGAGAGGGAGAAAGAGAGGATCCCAAACAGGCTCCACACTGTTAGTATGGAGCCCGATGCAGGACTCGAACTTAGCAGGAACTCAGAGCAGGAACCCTGAGATCATGGTCTAAGCCAAAATCAAAAGTAGGACGCTCAACCCACTGAGCCAACCAGGTGCCCCTCAAGTGAACCTTTTAAATAAATACAGATTCCCTGGAATGTGAATGTCCTTGATGGGAAATTTGCAAGCTACTAGAGCATAATGTGATGGTATTTTCTACTTACCCATCCTGACCCACTCTGCTCTGGAAGGCTGACTTGCATGGACCACATCAATGTGCTCCCTTGCTTCATGGCACCTGATTGGGTTCTGCTAGTGTAGCGGCCCACCAAGAGATGGAAGGAGAGAGAAGAAAGAAGCCAAAGTATTTATTACCTCTGCTTCCTCTCTATGGGGTCATCTGGAAATGTCTGTTTCTTTGACCCAAGGGCACAGTGTCTCTCAAGTCTGCCCTCTCCACATGACACTATCCTTCCAAGTTCTGGAAACTGCTCTCTGCCCTTGCCTCTTTGCTGTAGGGATGAAAACAGCTCAGCTATAACTAACCCTGGAAGACTTCACAATCCACTTCTTGGGGTAGGCAGCCTCCAGGATGGCCCCCAGTGATCCTGTTTCCTAGTAATCACACCCTTGTATAATCCCCTCTTCTTAAATGTGGGCTGGATTTATTATTGACTCACTTCTAACAATACACAGGAGACATAGGATGACACTTTTGAGATGAAGTTATGAAAAGGCTGTGAATTCTATCGTGGCCATTTTCACTGGAATCACTTGCCTGGGGGAAGCCAACTGCCATGTCCCAGAGCAGCCTATGCTTCACGGCATGGGAGAAAGGCCTGCCCACAACTATGTAAGTGAACTTGAAAACAATCTGTTTGTCCCCAGTCAAGTTTTCAGATGAGACCACAGTACTAGCTAATAGCTTGACTGTAATCTCACAAGTGACCTTGAGCCAGAGACAGCTACCTCAGCTGTGCCTGCAAGGTAATAAATATTTGTTGTTTTGAGCTTCTAGGTTTGGAGGCAATTTGTTATGCAGCAATAAATAACTAATGCACCTTATAATTTCCCAACATACTGGCTATACCTCTGTAAACGGTCCTTTAATTGTCTTCTTCAAATTATCCTAATTTGACTATGCCAGATGTTTCCTGCTGGGATCATAAATAGAAATAATATTTCCAGGCATATAAATAAATTAAATTCTCATCTCAGGTTTATTTCCCCTAAGACATAAAAAGAATAGATCACGTCTGAATATAGAAATTTCCCTGAGTCTTTGAGGCCTCTAGGTCCCTTGAAAGAATGTGGATTTCTTTTCCAAGGGTGGTAGATGGGGAAATTTGTGTTTTTAAGGATTTAAAAGAAAAGTGGTTTCTTAGCATTAAGATGAGAAAAGGAGATTGCAACTTCTTTTCCAAGAACATCCAAAAACACTGGAGTGCAGCACATTCCGTCTAAGAGACTTCGGACTAAATAGCTAGTGAGTGGGTGGGTTCTTCATGGACTGGGCACTTGGTGTCCCTGGCATGGCTTCCTAAACAAGAAGAATGAGAATGTTCTTCCTGGAAACCCATCCTCCTGTGTGGGACCTCACAAGCCTTGGTAGTCAGCTGAGAGACAGTGAAAAGTCAGAGGGACAGTGACATTATTTGGTGGTGACAGGGATAACAAAAAGGGATCTTTAATTCTTGGATTTGGAAGTCAGACTGCCAACCACCCCCCCTCCCCTCATCTCCTGAACTGTCTCCACAGACACCTTGGACTATGTAAGGTTTCAGGCTTTGTTTTCTTGACAGTCCAGAGAAGGTAGAAGTGAGGATCATATCAATTCTTCATTAAATTAAGGATTCTTTCAAAAAAAAAGTAACATTACTTGCACTCTGAAAATTGGGGAATAATTGATAACTTGTTATAAAGAAAATAAATGTGATTACTGTACAAAGTTAAATAGCGGAAGAAACTTCCCAGGTGCCTCCATCCAGGGAGGCTAAGCCTGAAATGTTACAGAAACCCCAGCAGCATGGCTCCTAGCAAACCTCACAGGGCAATAGCATCCATTACATCAGCAGATTTCTGTGTGTGGTTCAAGGCTAGGCTTTGAGTCATCTGCTCATCAAGGTGCTTAGTACATACTTGACAAATAAATGAATAAACAGAGAGAGGAATGTATCTCAAGGCTGGAGTGATATATAAAACCACAGGGTCAGAGTATTAATTTAATATATACATATATACTTATGTATATACACGTATGTACATATTACAAATGTAGGAACTCAAAGTTGTAAAAAAATTATTCTCTTCTGCAGGTATTTTATGTATGCCAAGATTTATAAAGTCAATGCTTTGGGGAGGACGCTAGTAGAAAAAGGCTGTTCAAATGAGCCAACCGTTTCATGATCTCAGTTGAGAAAGCTCAGTGCTTCTTTCTTTTTACAATGCAGGCCTTGACAATGGAATCAGAATATAGCAGACCCTGCCTCTTGCTGGGTAGTGCTTGAAGGGTCACTGCTCACATGTTCTCCATGCTTCTCCCTTTTCTACATTTCCATGGTTCACTTCTCCCTTTTATGATTCTTTCTTTTTTTTTTTTTTAATGTTTATTTATTTTCAGAGAGAGAGAGACAGTGTGAGCAGAGGAGGGACAGAGAAAGAGAGAGGGAGACACAGAATCCGAAGCGGACTCCAGGCTCCTGTTGTCAGCACAGAGCCTGACATGGGGCTCAAACTCACAAACCATGAGATCATCACCTGAGCTGAAGTCGGACCGCTTAACCAACTGAGCCACTCAGGTGTCCCTATTACTATTTCTTTATTTAGAGATATTCATGTCCACATTCCATTATCCATATTTCTGAAATACCCAAAGCTCTGAAAACCAAAAGTTGTAGGAAGTTTAGGGCAAACCTAACTTGAAATAACATGAAGCTATTTATAATCTTCATTTATGTTCCCAGTGTGAGATCCATACTTCCATTGCACAAATATTGATGATTTTCATGTTGCATTATGCTAAGGGCATTATATAACACGTGGTATATGCGTTGTGTTACAAAAAACAATCTGAATTCTGAAGCAAATCCTGCCCCTAGGGTTTCAGCTTTACTATAACCCAATCTTCCAAGCTTGGAAACTATTTTGTCTCCTTAAGACGACTTTGCAGTTATCTGCCTTGATCCTTTATTTGTTGGTTTTGAGATCTAACTCCCAGAGAATCATTTTTCTTCCCTTGTTTATCATTTTAAAGAAACTCTTCGCTGTAATCCTCGTGAACTGACAATTGTGGGCCAGTAATAGATGTGTGCAGGAGAGGTGGGGTTTTAGCAAGGAGGAGAATGAGGGGGGAGAACATCCTCAGGACTAGCTGAGATTTCAAGGATGAAGAAAGTTCTTTCTTGGATAAAGGGACTCCAGGGTTCCAGGCAGAGAAAACCACCTAGAGGCATGAAGAAGCACATGATGCCCAGAGAATTGAGGGCAGCTGACTTATTGTTGGGACTCGAAGGAGTTGACAAGAGGCCATGTGACATGTGACCTTGGGAAGGTGGAGGAGAGTAATTCAAGGGTTTCTCACAGCAGATGGAATCCTAACCCAGAAAGTCAAGCAGTCAACAGCATGAAGACGACAGATTAGAGGGGGTTGTGGAAGGAGCAGTGGCCAGAAAAGGCTCTCCTACAGATCTAGGAAACAGTCTCAGAACTAAGGCAGCGGGGTGCAGACTGGAAGAAAAGAGAAAGTTTAGGACAGAGAATCCAAGGCTGTAATGTTCCTTATCGCTGTGTGGGGGCGGGATTAAATCAAAATAGTTGATTGTTGCTGATGAAGCCAATTTCACTAAGAAGAAGGTCAAGTTTGGACAGTCTTAACAGCAGATTACTCCTTACTTTGAAATGAGAAGAACTGAATTTTATCGGAGTGGAGAGGACCAGCACACTCTGATGGGCAGTGCATGGAATTTTAGGTTGGTTGACCTGAGTGCTTATTATAACCTGGAGCAAAAAACAGTTCCTTCTCTAAACCTTAGTTTCTTTATCTGAAAAGTAGGGACAGTATCATCATTATAGCAGGATTTGTGGGGGAATACATACAGTAGGTAAATGAGGTTATGCACGTAAACATTTCTGCCATGTACAAAGTGTACAAATGACTACTGATTATATCAAAATGAGGAAAGTTGGAGCAGAGAGGTTAAGGGCCTCCCCAATGTTGCAGAGCAGTATCAGACTAGGATTCTGATGAAAAATTGCTGTTGCCTCCCCAATACCTCTGAAAAGAAGGCACTGTGGGCTTAGCCTCATATTATACTGCAGGAGACAGAATATGCAGTGCCTTGTCCATGCCATTCTGTTTTCTGTTAACATAATTTACCAGTAGTAGAAGATCATTTCTTTGTCTTGTGTAAGCTTTGTCAACATGAATCTTAAGTATACAATTGACCACCAGCCTTTAAATGTCAAAGATATTTGGCAGAGGGACATACTGCAATTAAAAGTCTGCTTGACGGGATAAACAGATACAATTTCATTCAGGGTGGTTTTTGTCTCATTTTCCTTAGGTAGTTAACTTGCTGCAGACACTGAGAGGCAATTACTTGATTCAATAAATGGTTCCCACCCCAAGTTATGGATGGCAATGCATGCAATTTGTTTATTATTAAGTTGGCCAGAAAATCCTAATTTATGTGTCTAATTGGTTTCAGCTGTTTGGAATGCCCTGTCAAGCTCATGGTATGTCAAGAGCGTTTTTTGGTCAGTTCCAAGACTCAAAAAATGGCTGATCCCAAGTCACTGCTGATGACCTCACATTGTCATTGACCAGCTGGATCTAAAAGGCCACCGTGTATTTGGCAAGCTGGTGGTTACTCTTTCACGCCTACAGAAAAGGCAATCTCATGTGAATGTTGGGCAGGCAGGGGTTACAGTTCTACTCTGGCTACTTATTATCTTGTTGACCTCTTGAAGACTGATGACTTAACTTTCTGCAATGGTAGAGATCTTACTTTGTACATGTAAAATGAAGATGATGATACATTTCTTGTAAGGAAGTTGGCAAGCCGGCACATGGTAGGTGCTCAGTTAATGAGATGTTTCTTGCCTCAGACAGATAGAATATGAGTGTTTTTGTGGGAAGAGCCCTAGAGCTCTTCCTCCGTTCCCATCCTCTTTCCCATCCCCCTCTGGGATCTTGTTTGCATCCTCCTTCATCCTCAAGAACTTAGGATAGGCTATTGCTCCTTCTCTGTAGGAGCAGGGCATAGCCTAGACGTGGCTCCTAAATAGCCCTCTATGTCTAATAATGAACTAGAACCAGGCCATTCTGAAGAACTAGTTCTGAAACCCCATATAGTCCTCCTTGGATCATATTTTCGTACAAATGGTTCATTTGGCTAAATTTTTACTGAGACCACTTAGACACAACTTCTACTGTTTGATTTATTTTGTTTCATTTTAAACCTAAAACAGGTCCATACATTTGGTTCATATACTTGTTTTATGCTTTTGGTATAAAAATGAAGTAGTGGCAATACTAGGCTACGAGTCCCTTGTGTTAGGGGCCCTCCTCCCTAGCTTTGCACACACCATCTTAGACAGGACTTAGCATGAGTAGGTGTGTAGGGAGCATTTCTTTTTTTTTTTTATGTTTTTTTTTTATGTTATTTATTTCTAGGAGAGAGAGAGAGACAGCATGAGCAGGGGAGGGTCAGAGAGAGAGGGAGTGACAGACTCTGAAACAGGCTCCAGGCTCTGAGCTGGCAGTCAGCACAGAGCCTGACGTGGGGCTCGAACCCACGAACTGTGAGATCATGACCTAAGCGAAAGTCAGACGCTTAACTGACTAAGCCACCCAGGTGCCCTTGTAGGGAGCATTTCTGCTTTGTCTTATCTGACGTTTTCCTGCCCCTGGCTACATGGCTACAAGTGTGGGCTCCACTCCACTCATCAGGAGTCACTGGACACATGGTTTGTTTTTAACAGTTCTTGGATTTTTATTTTAAATGGCTCTGTTCTATCTAGTAACTTCCTAGTGTGACTCAGCAATTCTCAAATGACACACAAAATCCTCTCTGAAATGCATTACAAGTTTATCTCTGAATAAAACTTAGGATAAGCAAAGTGCTTAAAAACCAAACAAAGATTCAATTTAAAGGGTTTGCTCAGCTCGAGAATACACTGGAGATTGTTTATTGGAGGGAAATGACCCAAGAAAAGAAGGCCAACTAATTCCATCCTATCTCTTCTTTCATCTCCTTCCACACTGTTTTGGTATGCACGTGTAAAAGTAATAATTGCTAACATTTATTAGCTATGAATAGTTAAGACACTGGGAACTACTAATATGTACCAAGGCCAACCTCAGTATTTTTAGGTTCAACTCATTTGTCCCCATAATAATTTCATGAAGCAGGTACTATTATTGTGTCTGTTTTACTGGTGAGGAAATTGGAGCACAGAAGAGTTAAACAACTTGCCCAAGGTCACAATTAGTATATTGTACAGACAGAATTTAAATAGAAGTAGTCAGATTTTAACTCTAAGCAGAAGGAAGAGTCAATATCAAATATCTTATCCAAAGAAAACAGGATGGTAACATCCACTGGAAAGACACACTTGGTCATGGACTCCCAAGCAGAAGTACAGCCAGGGGCACCTGGGTGGCTCAGTCAGTTAAACGTCTGACTCTTGGTTTTGGCTCAGATCTTGATCTCAGGGTTTGCGAGCTCGAGCCCTGCATCAGGCTCTGCACTGAGCCAGACCCTGCTTGCAATTCTCTCTCTCTTCCCTTCTCTGTCCCTCTCTCCCTCCCTCTCTCTCTCTCAAAATAAATAAATAAACTTAAAAAAAAAGACAGTCATGCATTTCCATGTCAAATGGTAATTCCCTTCAAGTTAATGAGAGTGACTCATTCTTCATAGGCAGCATAAAGTTGTAGATAAGAAAAATTCTCTCTCCCTTTCCCTCAGCATAACACCCTCAAGGTCCATCCATGTTGCTACACATGGCCAGATTTCATTGTTTCTCATTGCCATGTAGTATTCCATGGTATAGATAAACCACATCTTCTTGATCCATTCATCTGTTGATGGACACTTAGGCTCTTTCCATGTTTTAGCTATTGTGGAGAGTGCTGCTATGAACATTGGGAGAGAGGCAAACCATGAGAGACTCTTGAATGCTGACAAAAACTGAGGACTGATGGATTTTGGGGGGGGGGAGGAGGGATGGGCATGGAGGAGGACACTTGTGGGGATGAGCACTGAGTGTTATGTGGAAACTAATTTGACAATAAACTATTTGTAAAAAAAAAAAAATCTGAAAATCTCTATTATCATTGTAAAATATTATATACGTATTCAACGTGTACATTAATACTTATTTGAGTTATATACTTATTAATTATATATGTACATGTATATGAGTACCATGCATGTGTATGTGTGTACCTATACTTACAGGGATATATATTGATAAGTATATAGATAGATATGGATGTATAGGACATGCCTCAGACAAATATATATTCGTCATGTATTTACATGTATGGGTAATATGACTCAAACTAATTTAAAATTTTTTAATGTGTATTTATTTTTGAGAGAGAGAGGGAGATAGAGTGTGAGCAGGGGAGGGTCAGAGAGAGAGGAAGATGCAGAATGTGAAACAGGCTCCAGGCTCTAAGCTGTCAGCACAGAGCCCAACATGGGGCTTGAACCCATCAACCATGAAATAATGACCTGAGGTGAAGTCAGACGCTTAACTGACTGAGCCACCCAGGCTAATTTAAATGTGCCATTGAAGAATTCTGTTCCAAACACCTCTTGTTCACCTCTTGGCCTTATCTCTTCATTAGAGCTGCCTCTACAGGGACAAGTTCTGAACAGCCTTCCGCCAAGTTCCTTACAGTTGCGGCCTAATATTTTCTTGTTTCAGGCCCCTGTCATTTCCTGTCCTTCAGCATCTCTAGAACAATTACCACTCACAAATGAAATCTGGGGAAGCAGACATCTTGTAAAAGAACCCTGACTGATGAGACTGACAGCTAGCATACAAAAGCTTTCCCCTTACTTATCCAGATGGATGATTCTGAGATAGCACTTTATAGGTTTTCCCAAGGGCTCATGCTATGAGGTGACCAGTGGTCCGTTGGGTGCCCAACTTCTGGTGCAGGCTTGTGCTAGATATCTCTCCTTCCCCCACCCCTTCCTTGTCCCTTGCAATCAAATTCTCAGATAAAACTATTCACCATAAAGCTTCACCTCAGATTCTGCTTTGGGGGAGATCAGGCTAAGACATGCATTATTTAACGTATATTTTCTCGATTCAATTATTTGTTTTATTGCTAAAATACAGTAAAAATTAGAACTTCAACAAGTAATGTTGTAAGTTTCATTGCCTGTCGAGGGTCACCGTTTCAGTTTATAGCTCTTAAAAATAAGAACTTTCCGTACTAAAAGGTTTACAGCCTGGGAAACATTTATTGCTGGCCAGCAATGGTCTGGTGATCAGAGCCAGCGAAATAGTGATTTGTGTCACATGTTTCTGGAAAACAAATTGAAGTCATTCTCTAAGCCAAATCCCAGTTTCAAGAAAAATTATATGATATCATATACAAGTCCTGGTGGGGACATTATGACTTTCAAAGGCCATGCATTTTACTAAAAGTATAACATGCTTATGTGAAATATTAATAGGAGTGCAATTGACTCATTCCAAATGTTAAAAAAAAAGAAGAAGAAGAGGAAGATGATGGAAGCCCATGGAGTGATATATTGTGGTCCCCTATCAAGTGTCAGTTTCTTTTGTTGAATCAAGTTTGAAATCAGAATGCTTCTCTGCGTAGCAAGCAAACTAAGCCATTTCCAAGTGGCTATTAATAATTTGGGCAGTGGAGAAGGAGAAAAAACAGGTCAAAATGTCATCTCGAGGCATCTTCGTTATCAGTTGTTAGGATCATCTAGGGCAGAGTTTATCAACCTCAACAGTATTGATATTCTTGGCTGGATAATTTTTTGTTGTGAGGAGCCTCCTGTGCACAGTAGGATGCTTGCAGCATCTCTGGCCTTGGCTTACTAGATGCCAGTAGTATCACCCACACCCAAGTTGTGACAACAAAAAAAGTCTGTGGACATTGCCAACTGTCCCCTGTGGGACAAAATCACCCCCAGCCAAGAACCATCAGCTTAGGGTGATGCAGATGCTGATTGGCTGGTGCAATGAGATACTGGCAACACAGAACAGAGCATTCAAAGTCTTTGAAGAGGTTCTTCTGAGAGAGTTTGGAACAGTGAAATGATCAAACCAAAGTTTACTGATACCCAGCATTGTGGAGCTGGCAAAGATGAGTAACCTAAAACAGTGATTCCCCAACTTTGGCAGTGACTGGGTCACCTGGAGAACGTATTAAAAGAGATTCCTGGACCCCACCCCCAAGGAACCTGATTCACTAAGTCTGATATCTTGATGAACATGATTCAGTGAGTCTAAGAATCTGCATTTCTCACAATCTCCTAAGCAATGTTGTGGGTCTGTAAACCACCCTTTAAATAATCTTGGGCTAAAAGTTAGAAGACCTTGACTTTGAGAAATTCACTTATACTGTATTGGTTTCCTTTTCCAGTAGAATGGGATATATATGTGGACATAGAAGCAGTAAAGGGAAGAGGGGCCAGGATAATAATATATAAAGAAGACACTGGGGGAAACTAGGGAGGCCAAGACATATTTGTGTTGAAAGCGATGCCATGTGGAGTCTCCCACTAGATGTGAACTGCATGTCTTATTCATCTCTAATATGATAGCTGACACATAGTATGTGCTTACTTCAGATATTTCAATTATGGTCCTTGTACCCAAGAATACTTTTCAGCTAAAACAGCTCACCTATACTGCCCTGCTGAATGCACAGCCCATTCTGAACATGAGATCTTCTCCACATCTGCCATTGCTGAGCAGATTAAAAGTGGTGCATGTGACCAAGAGCAGTGAACTCATTGATGGTCAGCATATGTGAGGAGGCAGGAGCTGGGCCAATTGGGTTATCTCCTGTAGAAGTATGAACTTTAAAAAATGAACCCAGTAAGAGCCATCAGTTGTGGTAGCTAAATCTAATGTTCCTAAAAAAAAACTGAGAGACCACACAACATGCAAGAAAAAAAATACAAGGAGGCAGAACAATGAGAGATTAGCTTATATACATATATATTCACATGGAAATGTAGATAGGAGGTTGTCAATAGATTCTCCATATATTTACATGGGAAGCTCTTTCCTGCTTTACCCATCATGGCTCAAATATGCTCCGGGGAAGCAGTCTCCCACTCAATCTAAGGGGCTCAATCCCCACAAGCTTTTCTCCATGATAGTCTTCCTTTTAATTTTTTCCTGAGACTTATCACTGCTGTGATGGTTAAATTTTTGTGTCAACTTGACTGGGCTAAAGGCTGCTCAGATAGCTGGTAAACCATTATTTTGGGGTACGTCTATAATAGTGTTTCCAGAAGAGATTAATATTTGAGTTGAAGTACTGAGTAAAGAAGATGACCCTCACCAATGTAAGTGTGTGTCATCCAACTCATTAAGGGCCTGAATACAAGAAAGGGTGTACTCAATATAGACCACTGAGGTGGGTAAATGGGTTTACAGGTGTTCATATATATACTAAATCCATTTCTATTAATTGAGTTCCCACTTATGTGGACCATATGGGTAGGAAAATGATCCAAACTATTCCAGTCACAGTACTCAATTCCTCTGTTGCACCATTACTTGGACCAAGGGATGAGCATGTGTGATGATTAGATTTATGTGTCAACTTGACTAGCCTATGGTACTCAGTTATTAAATTATACACTAACTCTATATGTAGCTCTAACAGTATTTTGTAGATATGATTGATATCTAAAATCAGCTGACTTAGTAAAGGAGATTATCCTTTATAATGTAGGGGGTGGGGCTCATTTAATCAGTCAAAGGCCTTCAGAGCAAAATCTGGGGTTTTCCAAAGAAGAAAGCCTCTCCCAAGACTGCAGTACTAACTCCAGCTTAAATTTCCAGCCTGCCAGTCTGCCCTACAAATTTTAGACTTGTCAGCACCCACAGTTGGGTGAGCCAATTCCTTAAAATAAAACGTTGGACACACACACACACACACACACACACACACACATATGTATCCCACTTGTTCTGTCTCTCTGAAGAACTATGACTAAGCTGAGTCAATCAGAATCCTTCTCCAGGATTTTAAAAATCTTCCTTCATCTCTGATTGCAAATCTTCAAGGATGTGGTAGAGCCCTGAGCAAGTAGTCTACAAAGGATCATTTGGTTTGAAAACAAGGAAGTCCACATGGAGGGGTGCAGAGGTCAGAGGTGAAGACAGAGATTCCTGGCAGACAGAGAGCATCAGAACCCTGTTCCAGGGGTTTCTGAGGTCAGTTGTAATCCCTTTCTTCCTATAATTGGTTTGTGTGGGCAGAAAACTTTCTGGCTTAAGCTGGTTTGAAATGAGCTTCTGTCACTTTCGAGCAAGTTTTGTATTGGCAGGAAGTCAACATTTGGGTTCCAGTTCTGTTTTTTTTTTTTTTTTTTTTCCTGCATGAGTCTCTTGAAACCACTTAGTAGGAGGACCTAAAGTCTTTGCAGATCATGGGGAGTGAGTGATGACTACACCTGTCCTGATATCCCGTGCAGATAACCGATTCAGGCACAAAGAAACATTGTTTTCATGCCTCAGCAAATCTCCAGATAAATTGATATTTCGGCCTTACCTCCTTGTAATGCACTTTTCCATTTTCAATTTTCTGCCTAACTAAGTCGTGTCTATCCTGTATGACCCCACTAGTGTCACAGTTGATTGGAGCCAGGCTCAACCTCTTACCCAAAGAGAGGGATGTACAAGCTGGCCAGTGGCCAATCACTTCTGAGTTCTGGCTCAGAAAGATGGGCTGAGTGAGTCAGATCCCAGTCTTGGGAATTTGGATATAGACCATTTTGAATCTGAGACATAGGGCTAGGTGGTAAGTGAAACTTCATGATGTTGAGCTGAGGACACAGCAATTCAAAATACATGTGTATAACACACAAGAAAGAAGAAGAGGGGAAGAAGACGCCAGTTGGTAGAGAGAGAAGCATTTAGCAGCTGTGCAGTGAGAAGCAGGTGCCGTGCAGTTGAGTGAGTTCCAGCCCTGTTCTCATGAGGTGCAATGATGCTGAGCTTCCTGCCAAATAAAATAAAGCTTTCTTTGTCTGACTTATTCTGAGATTACCCTCCGTCCCTTACAATCAAACAAGGCCACCTGGAACGTGTTCACTGTGATTGGAAAGTGCTTATCACGGGAAGAGCCCCAGACTGCAACACTTTAACTGGAAACAGAACAGGAAATGCTTTTTAGATGGCAAAGCTTCTTAGTAAGAAGCATCGACTTGCAAAATGTAAATTCCAAATCATCTGTTAACATTTACAGAGAACAAACAACACTCAGAGACCTTATTTCTTAATTGAATGAATTTATCCCTCGGTGAATACAGAACTGGTATTTTAGATAAATATAATATCTATGTATGTTATTATGTAGTCCATACATTTCATTTTGGTGGGAGGAGGACACTTGGAGAGGTAATGGGTATGAGGACAGCCTTGATAGTGGTGATAGCTTCCAAGGTGTATACTTACCCCAAATTCATCAAGTTTCCTGCAGTAAATACGTATGGCTTTTTATATGGCATAAAGTGGTTAAACAATCAATTTTGCTATTGTCCATTAAAAAATTTTATTGCTTTTTATTTATTTCTGAGAGAGATAGAGAGAGAGAGAGAGAGAGACAGCGTGAGCAGGGGAGGGTCAGAGAGAGAAGGAGACACAGAATCTGAAACAATGTCCAGACTCTGACCGGGCTGTCAGCACAGAGCCCAACATGGGGCTCAAACCCACAAACCATGAGATCATGACCTGAGCCGAATTCGGATGCTTAGCCAACTGAGTCACCCAGGCACCCCAACTGTTGTACATTTTTAAAAGGAAAAAAACCCACAAATAATCCCGTTTTACTTATTTATTTATGATCTGCCCGCCCCTTTTTTTTAAAAGTAAGTTGTACACCCAGTGTGGGGCTTGAACTCATGACTCTGTGATCAAGAGATGCATACTCTACCAACTACCAGGTGCCCCAATATTCCCATTTTTACAAGACAATAAAATTTAGGGCACAAAAGAGATTGATACCCAACTATAACCAGATATTTTAAAAGAAGAAAAACCAATGTGGTAAAAAAGGCAAAAAATTGTCCTAGTCTTAGAGGAAAGTGAAAAGAATGTTGAAACATACTGAGAATGTTAAAGAAAGTCATGCAAATCCTATAACAGGTTGTGCTGTCATTTTTTCCCTAAATGGAGAATGCCAGTTACAATGTCGGCCCAGAGACATAATCTGGGACTAATCAGAAATCAGCATTAACCTGCACAGCTTGGGAATGGCCTTCTCAACAGGTGCTTAGTTTGTGACTGTCCATTTGTGCAAGACGAATGAGTGCAGGGGCCATAATAAGGCCATGGCATTTGGTTATGATGATGGCCTCTGACGGCCAAAGCAATCCATAAATTATAATTGAATTACAACTGAGAGCGGGCAGTGTGTGACACAATTCATTCCTGCCACCTCATTCTAAATTCAAGCCTAATACTGTGAATGCAGGAGCTGAAAAGCGGAAATGAGGAATACCCTACCCACCTTCAGCTTCATTTGTGGATTCTACTCTGGAGGTCTTGAGGACCAGAGCTTTACAAAACTGCCACTAGATAATAAACTTCCCAGTGGACAGGTTTTCATAGATTTTAGTAGTGGTCATAAGTGGTAGTCAGCAAAAACTATCCATTCATTCATTGATTTGTTTCATAAATGTTTTCTTGTTACTGAACTGTGTATTGGGAATTGCTACACAGAAGCTCATAGTCTTATGAAGGAGGTTTCACATACTATTAATCTAGGACAATGGGCAGTAGTATTAGAAGTATGCTCACAGGGTTCTACGTAAATTCCTAAGAGGGATTGTGTAAAACAACCTAAATAGGTCAAGGAAGACTTCCCAAATTTGATGGATAGTACCTAGGCCAAGTCTTAAGAATGAGCAGGCATTAGGGGTGCCTGGGTGGCTCAGTCAGCTAAGTGTCCGATTTCGGCTCAGGTTATGATCTCATGGTTCGTGGGTTAGAGCCCCACTTCGGGCTCTGTGCTGACAGCTCAGAGCCTGGAACCTGCTTCAGATTCTGTGTCTCCCTCTCTAACTCCCCCTCCCCCCACTCATGCTCTGTCTCTCTCTCTCAAAAATAAATAAATATTTAAAAAAACACACCCGCACACACAAAAGAATTAGCAGGCATTAGCCAGGCAAAGGAGAAACTAAGACATTCCAGGTTCAGACACTAAATGAGTCAAGTGACAGAGGTGAGAGGCAGCATGTGCATACAAGAAAGTCATACAGGCTTTCAAAAGGCACAAGAGTGCTGGCTCAATTTAACATCCAGCGTCAATTACCACTTTAAAAACTGAGCACCTAATATGTACTTATAAATTGCTAGACTTTCAAAATTGGATGAGGTATGAAGCTCACCCTTCATGATTTAGCAAGCTTATAAATATAATTCTGTAGCAAAATGAATTAAAATCTTCTACTTACAAGGCAGCAGTTTGTGACAGAGATGATGGGCTGTGGCAACGAGTCCTCAAGGAGAGGAAGGGGTTATGGAGAGCCAAGCAGCACCATGGGAACCGTGCATACTTCTAAATTGTATGACAGGGTGCTAGTCTAAGTGGAGATCAAGAGTGCTTGTTAGAGCAACTGAGGCACAAGCCCCATCCTGAGAGGTAGACTCGCATAGGGCAAGGAGAAAAGAGAAATTGAGATGATACTGATTAGTGGCTTCAAGTATGTCCAGAGCCTGCCCCTGCATAACAGATCTCAGAGGCAACAGACTTCATGAACTTGTGGGTTGGGAGTTCCAACAGGATTTCTGTTCTGATTTGGACTATCTTTGGGGATAAATGGGTCTGAGTCTGGGCCCGCCCTGATGGGAGTGGGCATATCCTGGACGCGCTAGAAAGAGTCAGAGGAAAGGAGCAATGGTCTCAGACTACCAGCAAGGAACAACTATGTAAGAACACCAGCAAGCAGGCCTGTCTCAGAAACAACCACTGACAGGTAAATGGACTCTGAGGCACCAGGCAGGAATGTCTAGGGACACGGCACAGGACCACACAAGAAAGAGAAGTGCTAAGGTTGAACTACCATGCCCCACGCAGGTGCTTTAATTCCTTCTTAGTGATTCAGAGTGGATTTTCCAGTCTATAGATTAGTCATGGCCATTGTTTCCTCTTTTGTTTCTTTTTGCTCCGCCTCTGGGTACCATTGCTTATCCAAATCACAAATGAAGGGAAAGAAAAGATGAAATTTTCTGAAATAGTTTGCATTTTCTATAAAGGTTGGAACAAAGAAGGAATGTGAACCCAGAGCTGAAATGACTTTTTTCTGGCACTGAACACACAGGCAGAATCACCCCATGGATGGCCCAACGGTTCACAACTTATGAACAGTTCTTGGTACTAGCATACGGGGTCAACCAATGGGGGAGGCTGGTGCGAGCACCTGGTGGGGCTGAAATGCACCCAAGTGTTTGGTATTGCCTGTTTATTTTTGTGCGACAAATCAACCCAAAACTTAATGGCTTCAAACAGCAATAATTATATATTATCTTATGGTGTCTATTTGTCAGGAACTCAGGAGCAGTGCCTTTTAAAGCTGTAGTCAGAGGTCAGCTAGGACTGCCGTCATCTGAAGCCTTGATGAGGGCTGGACAATCTATTTCCTCCAGGGTGGCCCACCCTCATCGCTGACAAGTTGGTGCCGGCAGTTAGTGAGAAACCTTCCTTCCTTCTCTCGTGGGCCTCTCGACAGAGTTCTTACAATATGGCGACTGACTTTCCCTAGAATGAGCAATCCAAAAGACCAAGGTGGAAGACGCAATGTCTTTTACGACTAGACTCGCCAGTCACATGCCATTACATCTACCGTAGTCTACTAGCCATACAAGCCAGCCTTGTTTGGTGGGGGAGGGGACTACACAAGGGCATGAATGTCAGAGATGAGGATCATTAGAAGCTGGCTACCACAGTTTCTAAGTATTCCATAGCCTGTTACCTCCTGACCATACTTCTGATGTTGCATGCTCCCTTTGCCTGGAATTTTCTGCTGCTTTTTCTTGGCGTTCAAGGGCCAGCCCTGTTTCCTTTCTCTAAAAAATCATTGCCAACACTTGCAGACAGCACTTCGCACGTATATCTATTTTAGAGCTTGTCTGTCTGTGGACTTGTTTGTCTGCTGATGGCTGATTAAGTACACTCAGAACTGGCACAGACCTGGCACTCAGTGATGCTAGATGAATGGGTGAAGGAATGAATGCTTATCATCACATCAAAAGGCATCTGTGGTCTATAATTCTCAGTTGCCTCCTGAGACTTCAGGATAGCCCTTGATTGTCATTATAGGCCAAATTCTCCCACATGAATAGTTGAGGGGAGTAAGAAGTACATGGTAGGACTTGACTCCATGTAAATTTTTCTAAGCGTGATCTTCCTTACAAGTTTCTTAATTATAAAATTCCAAGAGAGGCATGTGATCATAAAACTCAAAAGCTACCCAAATATTATTTTAGATATGTCCTCGTCTCACCAAATGTTATCAAGTAAGCCAAATAAATAAGAGAAATTGTAAGCCAAGAGAACATAAACTAAAAAAAAAAAAAAAAGGAGTGGGGGTGGGGGCACGGCCATGAGACAAAAACAATCAAATGAAGTGGATGTCATTTGAGAAGGGGTATCAAAATTACCAAATTTGCAACATAAATTATTTTCCACTTGGTTATTGTTCTTCAAGCTATGCTTTATTTAATTAATTCATGAGGGAAATCATAATGAATCTGCAATTTAAGAATTCCTTTTTAGATTTTTTTTTTCCCCCTTCAAAGTGTATGGTAATTTGGGTAGAATCTTGACTACAGTTTCCTGTTTAAACTCTCTAAGTGAAAAGGTCTTACTCAGCAAACAGTTGACAAAAATAAGTTTCAAGGTAATTCACCATGCTTGGGGTAAAGCAAAGCAGGTAATTGACTCTGGCTGGGCACAGCATCCGTGGACAAAGCAGTACTCCATGACACTCAGACCAGAGGGCCCTGGTTCTCCACCTAGGTGCCATCTTGGTAGTCAATCCATTGGACCCTTTGCTGAAATTTGTGCATTTGGGGAGCTTGGCTTTCCCAACCTGACAATGCCTGTGAAGCTGTGGCACAAACAATCACTCTCATGCAGGGGCAGCCACACTGAACTCCTAGGGCAAGCTTCTTAATGTTGTTGAGCCTCAGTATCCCCATCTGTAAAATGTAGATAATGCTATCTACTCCATAGGGTAGGCTATAGCACACACTATAGATTTATTAAGTATACTTAAAAAGGGTGGCTTAGTCAGTTGAGCATCTGACTCTTGATTTTGGTTCAGGTCATGATCGCATGGCTTCTGAATTTGAGCCCCATGTCAGGCTCCGCGCTGACAGCACAGAGACTGTTTAGGATTCTCTTTCTCTCCTTGTCTCTCTGCCTCTCACCCTGCTCATGTTCTCTCTAAATAAATAAATAAATAAGTAAATAAATATATAAGTAAACATTGAAAAATAAATACATATACTTAAAAAGACATACTCTTAACACTCCATGCCTTCCCTTTCTCTTCCTTGCTCACCATTCTCTCTCTCCTAACTCTGTTATTCTACCTTGGCCTCCTTATACCAGGCTAGCATTTTCTAGTAATTATTTCCTTTAGGGAACTTTCTCTGGGTTCCCACCCTTTTTAAGAACAAGTTTGCTGTGCTTCTATAATATTCTTAGCACTGGGCGCTATATACGAACATTAATGATATAGGAATATAGTTGCCTGTTCACTTAGCTGTATTTGCCCATTAAAATATAGAGCCCAAAGGGCACAACTTATGCCAAACTTGCCTATCATTGTGGTTCCAGCAGAACCTAGAACATTATCAATTGTAGGGAGTCAATAAATGTGAAAAGAGAAAAAAAGAAAAGCAAGAAAGAGGGGTGCCTGGGTGTCTCAGTCCGTTGGGCATCCAGCTTGGGCTCAGGTCATGATCTCATGGTTCTTGAGTTTGAGCCCCACATCAGGCTCTGTGCTGACAGCTCAGAGCCTGGAGCCTGCTTCAGATTCTGTGTCTCCCTCTCTCTCTCTGCCCCTCCCCTGCTCATGCTCTCTCTGTCTCTCAAAAATAAATAAATGTTAAAAAAAAAGAAAGGAAGGAAGGAAGCAAGCAAGCAAAGGAAAGGAAAGGAAAGGAAGGGAAGGAAAGGAAAGGGAGGGAAGGGAAGGGAAGGGAAGGGAGAGGAGGGGAGGGGAGGGGAGGGAAAGGGAAAGGGAAAGGGAAGGGTAGGGAAGGGAAGGGAAGGGAAGGGAAGGGAAGGGAANAAAGGAAAGGAAAGGAAAGGAAAGGAAAGGAAAGGAAAGGAAAGGAAAGGAAAGGAAAAGCAGGAAGGAAAGGGGGAGGGAGGAATGGGGGAAGGAAGGCAGGCAGGAAGGGAGGGAGGAAGGGGAGGAGGGAGAGAAGTCCGCAGACAAACTGTTAGTTCTCCAAGTCCTGTTTGCTAGAGACAGCAATGCTTGGGAACTGTGCCCCACACCAACATACCTGCGCTACCCGGATAGTACAGAAACAAAGATATTAAGCTGAAGGAAAAAGCAACAGAAATTGGATGAGATGGTGCCAGCTATAGATTTATTGTGCCCTCAGGATGCAGAGTCCTAATTAACAAAAGCAAACACCTCATGGAAGGAAAGAAAGAGTGCATCATCACCAGAGTGAAACTCACATACCTGCACGGTCCCAGCACGCCTCTTGGATCTCCTGTGGGGCTTCCTCTTAAGGTGTGTGGAGGAGACCTTGAGTTTCTGGGAACAGCATCAAAACAGACTCTAAATCAATTGCTAATCTGGAAAATGTTATCCGTCTTCCATATGCGCTAGGAATGACAGCTCTTAAACTCAGGTGTCCAAATAAAAAATATTGCATCTCTTTATTTTATAGAAGCCAGCCAAATTTTATTCTAGCACTTCCCTCATCCGAGGACTATTGTGACACTTGATCTGAATCATCTTCAGAGTTAAGCCTGGATGGATTACTGGTGATGGGTTGGGACATCTGGTATCTGGTTCTAGGCACACCTGGGTTACACTGGAGATGCCAATCATCCCGTCTGCTTGGACCATTTCTTTCTTCTTTTATTAATTTAAAATTTAAAAGAAAATTTTATGTTTATTTATTTATTTTGAGAGTGAGAGGGAGGCAGAGCATGAAGAGGGGAAGGTCAGAGAGAGGGGGAAAGAGAGAATCCCAAGCAGGCTCCACACTGTCAGCTCAGAGCCCCAGGCAGGCTCGATCTCACAACCATGAGATTATGACTTGAGCCAAAATAGAGTCAGATGCTCAACTGACTGAGCCACCCAGGCATCCCTCCTTGGACCCTTTCATAGCACCACTCGTGGCTTTATCTGCTAAGACACTGCACATAGTGTTCCTTTCTGGGGTCTGGGCCCCATGTCAGGATGCGTTTGGGAAGTCAGGCTGATCCTCACTGCTCCAGGATGCCTGGACCCTACCTTTCTCTTCCCACAGCCCAGGTGTTTGTGGACTGCGGGAGGGCATGGGTGAGCCCCGCCCTGCCTTCTGCTTCTGCAGCTCACTCTGCCTCTGCCACTAAATACCCTTGACCTCTTTATTTTTCCACAGACCCCTAGACTCTTTGTAAGTGCTTATAAATAAAAAGCCACTGGGGAGGCTGGATGGCTGAGTTGGTTAAGCAAATCTTGGTTATGGCTCAGGTCAGGATCTCACAGTTTCGAGTTTGAGCCCCACATCAGGCTCTGAGCTGGCAGCATGGAGCCTGCTTGGGATTCTCTCTCTCTCCCCGCCTCTCTCGATGCCCCTCCATGACTCATACTGACTTGGTATCTCTCAAAATAAATAAGTAAACTTAAAAAAAAGAAAGAAAGAAGGAGCCAGATATTCTAGACAGTGACTTTTGCTTTCTGCCCTGTCATGTCCCTTAACTGTGCCAATGGAGCACAGAGCAAACAGCTTGCACCAAAAGAAAGGGAAATAAGACAGTGAAGGCAAAACCAATAAAACAAATGAATGCCTGAAAATATTGTCCATCCATACAAAGTCCCCAAAGCATGAGGTTAATGTGGGTTTTGACACCCTGTGGAGATAGAGCACTGGGACAATTGTGATTTCCCAGGACACTGAGCATAATCTTCATCAGTTCAGTACCCAGAAGTGGGTTGTGATGCCCAGACCATCTATATGTGGAAACCCGACACAGAAGCTGGCTTTGTATTCTAGGGCTAGACCCAAGGAGGGGGCCAAGTAGGGCACAAACAATGGCTAAATTAACTCAGTGCCTCACATGCCTTTTTATAGCAGGCAGCTGCCATTGGGGAGCACCTTGCTGGGAAAATCTACCCTTTTATGCCAACTGAGCCCATGTATTTATGAGGGAGCAAAACTTTTAGCAGCATTGTGTAGAAGATGCAGAGGGTTACCAACTTGAGAAATATAGTTATTGATCTCTGCCCTTTACCCAGAGCTGACTGAGGGATGTGTTTTCTTTTTACATCAATGTGCTAGACTTCTCCTGGTGTGAAAAGTGGAGGGATGCTGATGCTATTGCCGTCTGAGTGCGTGAATGGGCTTGTGAAGCCTGGGAGTGTTTGCTGGAAGAGATAAGTGTGTGAGCATGTGTGTACATGCACCCCCCACCCCCCACATACATACAGACACAACCACTCAAACACAGAATCACGCACATACTATCACACACACACACACACAAACACACACACACAAATGGTCACACACAGGCACAGCCACACACAGAGAGACACACATACACCAGCACATGTAGTTTCACTGGGTTGGTGAAGGTCTAGGCCAAGATCAACCTTACCAAGTCTTGTTTAAGTATTTAAAAGTATATTTTTCTGACTTCCTTCTCTATAAAATGGTTCCTACTTTCTTTTTTTTTTTTAATTATTTTCCACCTTTTAAAAAATGTTTTATTTCTTTCTGAGAGAGAGAGAGACAGCGTGAGCAGGAGAGGGTCAGAGAGAGAAGGAGACACAGAATCTGAAGCAGGCTCCAGACTCTGAGCTAGCTGTCAGCACAGAGCCTGACGTGGGGCTCATACCCATGAACTGTGAGATCATGACCTGAGCCGAAGTCGGACGCTTAACCGACTGAGCCACCCAGGCGCCCCAATGGTTCCTACTTTCCAAGACTATTTTCTTGTTTGCCTTATGTTATTGGCTTTCTGAAGAAGGTAGTCCAAATAAAAAGCAATCTATTGCATTTTCATTATGGCTGATCATACCCGTGTGCTTAATTGTGTGGTTTCTTAGCACACACTCGCATCTTTTTTCCCCAGCATCAGCCCAGACCTGACCACAGAAGGTGCCTGAAACCAGAGGTGTTTTACCAACGTCGTGATTTGCATTTAGAACTTTTGTCTGGGAGACCTCTAGTATTAGTCTCAAATTACATCTGATCTCATGTAGTAAACCTGTGTTTGGTTAATGTCCACTATAAGCTGGATTCTTTGCCTAAATGTCTTATGCTCCTCACCAGAAAGTCATGAAATTGAACACATTTTCTTTAGGGAAGCTAAAAGACTTGGCCTGGTCACCTGGCCAGCCAGTAGCAGGGTTGGGATCCAAACACAGATATTCCTGACTCAGAGGTGGTATTGCACTGGGTCTTCCCACATGGCCCCATGTGTTCATGAACTTGAGAACTGGAAGGTACCTAAAGGACATCCAACCTCTTCAACTTTTAGATAAGGAAGTGGAGGGCCAAAAAACATGAATTGATTTACTCAGTGGAGTCCCACAGAGCATTACTGGGTAAGCCTGGGTCACACTCTTGTACTTATAACAAATAATTATCGCTCCCCTGCAGAGGGCAAGGAGCTATGCTAGATACCACAGTGCAAACAGTATGTGGAAGGGGTGGGTCCTGCCCTTAGGCCGTCATTATGAAGAATGAACAGAAAAATGAAGAATCAACAGCAATAAAGTGCTGTTACTGAATAAAGTGCTCTCCCAGAAATGGGAGGGAGGAAGGAAATGTCACAGAATGGCTTCTTATCAAAAGTTCATTTTGAGCTCAGTCTGATGAGCAGAAGAAATGAGCTGGTCACCAAGGACTTTGCCTCGGTCAGATTCACGGATCTGCTCCCTCTTGTTAAGACACAGGCTTAGTGGGCTCTCCTTTGCCATCAAGTCACTGTTGGAAGAGCCCTGTTATCCCGGGTTTACAATAGGGTAAGAAATTCTTGAAGGCTGTCCGGTAGTGGATGAAACATCCACCACTCCCCATTGATGAAGGGAGAAATTTGTTAGGAGGATTGCAGGCCAAGCAGCGACTGTTGAAATGTTCCGTTGAAAGGAAGTGGCTTCATTTGGTCTCATTTAATTCTGGAAATAGCTCAAGTAAGAGGCTTACACAAAAGGAATTTTCCTGTGGATTAAGTTACATTGTTATCAATAGCAAAATACCTGATATCTTGATTTAAAGTACAAATACATTTCTGGCAAACACGTCTTGATCACGTAATTAACCATTTAATCACCAATGTGTGGCCTACTTCTATGGGTGACTATATTTCAGACAGGAGGGGTCAGGTTATCATCCTCCTGAAATCAGACTTCTCATCACCCTCAACATAATGTCCAGACCCCTTAGAAAGGATCCAGAGTCTATGTTTGAACTTCTACTACCCCCTAGAGTCCTCCCCAGCATCCCTCCTATCTCTCTGCATTCCTAGGTTGACAGGTGTTCTGCACAAAAATATCAAAATACAGCCAAGAAGGAGGCATTGGTTGTAGTTTCAAAGTACTGCTTTGTTTGTTTCAATAAATAATGTGCATTGTATACCTGATCAGCTTTTTCCATTTTTAGGATGACTTCTCTAACTTTAGAGCAACTCTTTGCATTGTTGAAGAAAACACAAATCTGAAAGATTTTTAGATATTGATTTTTATAAACAAAGGAAAAATCCTGAATTGTTCCGTTCAGTACTTGGTTTCACAAGTGTATGCTACCCAATGATCCTGCTCTGTACTGAACACCACACAAGAATACCTGAGCCACAGAGTGGCTGGGTGTCACCAGCCCCATCTCCTTTTTTCTGGGCATGTAGAAGAGAGTATATTTCCCAGTCTCTCTTGCAGTGAAGATGTGCCCACGTGACTGGTGCCCAACAGTGGAATGTAGGGGGAAGCAATGTGTACGACTTCCAGGTGAGATCATGAAGCCCCTCACATGGTCCTCTTTTCTTCTTTCTCTTTTACTGCAACTCAGGATAGACTGAAGGAGCCTGAATTCCCAAGTTACCATAGTAACTGCACAACCCTCCAAGGAGAGTGCCATGTGTAAGAGAAGGCTTTACTATGTCATGAGATTTGAGAGCTTCTGTTACTGCAGCATAGCCTAGCACATCCTAACTAGTACTTTGTCTTCTCTGGCCCCACCAGACATGACACAGCTGGACTGTGGCTGCCACATGGGATGGGATGGGCCTTGCCAGACCCCCTCCCTCAGAACTCACTTCCCTAGCTTTCAGGAATGTTACCTACTCAGGGCAGATATCCAAGTCCTTCCCCAGGCATTGGCAAAAGGAATTGCCTCACCAGAGCTAGAACCCCCACCCTCACTCTGGGGCCAAAAGCAGGTCCATCCTATGATTGATGGTTGAGGGCCTCAGTGTGAGACCCCTTTGCAAAGCCATCCCAGCTCTAGGACCCCCCATGGGATCTTCCAAGTCCTCTGCTACAACTGCCTGCTGGTTTAACTTCAGCTCAATCCGGCTTCCCTATTCCCTCACTGGTGTGGTTCCCTTGTTGATTACATCCTGATCGCCTTCCTTCATGCACGTCTTCGACTCAGAGTCTGTTTTCTAGGGAACCTATGCGGGACACCTTTAATTCTCATAACATGTGGTCCTTTCTTTTGTTGGGTAATGTTACTATGCTGTCCCTGCTGCTCTGAACAGTTCTGTCGCTCCCCATGCCTGCTGTGGCAGTCATATTGGCCATTGGCATCATCTTCAGTCCAACTATCATGTTCTTCAGCTCTGCTATTGTCTTCAGGCATAACTCCTCTAACCTATCCTTCCTCCATCAGAACACTGAGCCCAGCTGTTGTAGTTGTGGGCTTTGTGGCTGCCCTCAGACAGTAAACTCACTGACAGGCTCTGGGGAAGCCTACTACAGTGGTATAACTTTGGTACATATTAATTTGGAATGGCTCTTTCTGTCTCAAAAGATTTGGAAAGGAAGAGAGGTATTGTATCTTGTTTACTATATTATTTTTATTTTCGCTCATCTCTGGTCTGCTCAGCAGGACTCAAAGTCTAAGTTGCTGGAGGGCAACCTCTCTTTAAGGAAAGCTAGGGATGCTTGAGTAGCTCAGTTGGTTAAACATTTGACTCTTCATTGCAGCTCAGGTCATGATCTCATGGTCAAGAGATCGAGCCCTGCACCGGGTTTACACTTGAGCATGGAAACCGCTTGGGATTCTCTCTCTCTTCCTCTCTCTCTGCCCCTCCTCACTTGTGCTCTCTCTCTCTCTAAATAAATAAATAAACTCTTTTTTTAAAAAAAGAAAAGCTAAATGCACTGAAGCTATGCTGTGGGGAAGATGAGAAACAGAGTGCTTTTGAAAGATCCCCAGTGCATGGAAGAGAATGGAAGCCGTGTGTTTTCCCAAATACCTGAACCTATAATTCCATCCCTGGCAGCCAGATGGGGAGAGGGCTGCTGTGGTACCTGAGGGGGACTAATGTCCAGAATGTGTTCTCTTGGGGGTGAGGAGAATGCGTAGCAATAGAATTGATATTTTATGTCCTTTGAGTCTAGAATTTTAGAAGTTACAAAGTCAGATTTCATTTCTTTTTAAGGCAATGGTGTAACATGTCTTATATAAGAGAGTTTGTGGCTGAGGATTTACCCTTAATACATTAATGCTTAAGTCAAACTAGAGTGAACCTCTCTGAGAGTGAGAATATTTCTTTAACTGTGTGACTCTCTCTCTTTTTATCCTAGCTAGAGGTTTCTGAAATGAGTAACACTTTCTCAAAGGCTTGACAGTCCTCCTCCACTCCTTTTGTTCTCCTAGAAAAACATTGTTGAATACAAAATGCCTTTCCCCACATCTGGCATATTGTACTGACCTTGGGAGCACACATCTGAATATCCTAGTTGGAGGTTTATTTACAGCCTGCCTTATAATTAAAGATAGATAATTCTTTATCCCCTTGCAGCTTGATAAAATGTATGAGACTTAGGCGTTTGGGTGGGTAACTGTTGGTTTTGGATGAAGGAGACAAATAGATGTGCAGCATGTTCACAAGACTCACCTGTCTTGGGAGCCTCTGTGTCATCTAGTACTATCAGCACCTAGTGATATTGTGCCCACACACGTCATCAACACTTGAGAAAATGATGACAGCCCTAGCCGCTTATGGGACATGAGTGCCTAGGATGAAGGAGTATGAGTTAGCCAGAGACTGCTGACAATTCTGCAAGATGGAAAGCCTAGCCTATTGCAATGTGGGGAGTTTACCCCTTTAAGCTCTACAGAGCAGCCCCTAAATTCACTTCTGTGATGCCATGATAATCAAAGGTGTTGTGAGGTGAATAAAATGGGACCACCCAAGGTTCTGTGAGGAAGATGAGCTTTGGACTTCCCCATGTGGACTTCTCTGGCTCTGTGTTCCTTCTCCATCATTCTCAGCCTGGTCTGGCAAGATACTGAACTCGGAGGGCTACCTCACAGGCCTCCTTGCCCTCTGGCTTCTGACTGGGAAGAGACTTCTCACAGGAGGAGACACTGGCAGGGAATTGGGGAGAGGGCTGGGAGTTTATACTCTCTGCTCCCTCCTGGGTCACAGGTTTGCAGTGAGTACATTCCTCCATGGAAGGTGACAGTTCCTGTTGGTGACCCCTCCCTTTACCATCACAGCTCCTTCTGGGTTTTGATGACCTCTCCATTCCCTTGCCTAGTTGCCTTTAAGAATAGTCATGGCTCCCAAATGTTAACTGGGTTCCTCTAACCCCATACAGGGTCTCTTCATTAGACTCTCAATTTACCCCCATTCTGGTGTATCAACACAATACGATATAACATATTATCCTTAGACCCCCCACAGGGCTGGGTGCCTACAGGTAGGTGGCAGTGAAAAGGGAGATCTAATAGTTACAACCTTCCTTAGACAATCCTGGCTTTATATCATATCATCATATCATATCATGTCACATTATAATATCAATTCATATTACATTAGCGAACCTCAATCTTACAACAGAATTTGTCTGCCTTTATTTCCAAAGGTGTCTATGTGCTTCAGAACCAATTTTTTTAGAGCATTGAAGCACAGGTGAATGTTTCTTTAAATATTAACACATTCTTCTGGGTTTTGACACTGTTCTAGGCTATTCGCTACCCCAAGTCAATCAACCCTGTTACTCACCATGCTTATCCTGCCTCCATACAGTTTCTCCCTCGAATATCTCTTCCATCCAAGATCTCCACCTCCCCTCTGAATCCATCTGTTCAATGAATTTTGAATGTCTGCTAAATTGTGTGTCTTCTAAATGCTAGATCCCTCAAAAAAAAAAAAGAGATGCACAAGAGCCCTTTCTAAAAAATCCCTTCTCCTCTCTTCTAGGCTCCAGAACCCCTTGAACTTGTTTCGCTGGGACCACTGTCTACCCTGTACTCAAGAGTGTTGCCCTCACGCCTATCTTCACCGTTATATCATGAGCTTCCAGAGGACAGCAAACCCATTTTGATCTTCCCCAACTCTTTAAGCACCACACACACACCCATACCAAGTAGGTAGAATGTACTTGGTTAATGTCTGGGGAATCAAAACGAATTGCCAGCAAGCAAATGCCCTGAGAAGCAAATGGAAGAATGGTTTGACAGGGATTTTTGTCAGATGTTCCAGATTGAGAACCCAGGGGCTCTGGCCAGTTTGAGCAACTTATACTTAAGACAGTGATAGTATAAACCCCAGGAAGAGAGCATTTCTGAGAGAGCTAGAACAGAGAGATTGCCCGATCCGAGCTATCCCAATCACAAAATACATTCTGTTCCCTCACCTCCTCTGCCCTACTCTTCCCTAGAGCTCTAAATAACCAGCCTGGACAGCTTTAGTCACTCTGGGAAATGTATGTAACTGCTGATAAAGTCTAGCCCAAACATCCCTCTCACACTGTGCTGACTCATTTGCCCAAAATATGCCTGACCAGTGAGGCAGAAATAATGATTCTTACTGGCTTTTAACTACCAGGCTCCCTAGCTCTATTCCCTTTAGTCCTAGGGGCACATTCTAATTTGGTACAGAAAAGAAAATAAGAAGCATGCCTGCCAATTCTCATCCTAGAATGACTGAAGAAAGAAAATGTATGCAGTTATGTTAAAGGTCCATGTATTTATATGGAAGTGTCATTCACAACCTCCACCCCCACTTCACACCCAGCCATCACTCCCATCACCATAGAACTGTCTTAACCTAATTGCATCTTGGAGTTCTGCCATTGTCCTATATTAAAAGAAATGAAATTAAACACCACTGCAAAAAGGAGATTAAAGATAACATCTTCTTTACAGAAACTTTCAGAAATCCCTTTCTGCTTCTCTATGGGGGTTGCTTAGATCGACAAGCAACGGATTTGATTTATCTTATGTTAGAAATACTGCAAAAGGTGTCATCCATCCAGGGTTCCCCTTCTATACTGGAGTTGAGAAAGGTTACAGCCAGTGTTTGCGCTTCATTTGCAAGAGGGTAGGTCTCCAAGAGTCATAGTTTTGTATAACCCTCATTTCTGGTTCCATTTATATTCATGGTCCTCTGGCCCTTTTCTTTGTCTTCTGCTCTCAGCTTGTCTTGGTATATCTTCTGTATCTTTGCAGATGTCAAAATACTTTGTAGAAAAGGAAAGGGTATACCAAAAATTTAACGATCACTCTGTTTGAACTCAAGATAGGTAAGTCAAATCATCTAACTTAACAGCAATTACTCTCAAAGTGAGAGCCAAGATATAGGAACACGTATTTTGCATCCTCATATGCAGAGACCAGAGGAAGAAGGGAAGAATCAATCCACATACAGTCATCATGCTCCCTCAATACACAAAATCATATCACCTCTGTTTTCTCTTACACATGACTGGTGTCAGGAAAGAACTGATTTTCTTGATCTGCTCTTTGTAGAAATTAAGAAGGGGAACACAGGTGCACATATTAATTGGAGTATTAAGGGACACCTGTGCAAGATGTCGTAAGGGTTAGATGTTGGCACTGATTCATGCAAATGAAAAATGGAATCCATTGAGTCTGTCTTGATACCTTATCATTTAGAGCTAAGCTGTGCTGTGCACCCTTTTTTGAATCTTAACAGAATAATTTGGAAAATCTAAGATCATAGAATGCTAAATCTGAAAAGACCTCTGTAGTCATCTATGCCAAGCATAAACATGTGTATGTGTGTTTATGTTTTTTAAACTTAGTTGTAAAATTAGCTTATACTTGATACAAGTATGTCAAATTGAAAAAAAATGTCAAATTGCCCTAATGTATAAGAGGAAGAATATAAGTCTTATCCTTCTACTAATTCTTTTCAGACATGCACCACTAATAGGAGCTTTCATTCATTCATTCATTCATTCATTCAAAAAATATTTATTGAGCACCAACTACACATTAAGCAAAATCAAGACAGGCAGGAAAAAAAAAAATAACTGGATACAGAGAATAACTTCAGTTAGTCACAAGTGCTTCAAAGAAAAGCAAATTACACGGGAGCCTGGGTGGCTCAGTCAGTAAAGTGTCCAACTTCAGCTCAGGTCATGATCTCAGTTTGTGAGTTGGAGCCCCACCTCGGGCTCTGAAGAGCCTAAAGTCTGCTTCAGATTTTGTGTCCCCCTCTCTCTCTACACCTCCCCCACTCACACTCTGCCTCTCTCTCTCTCAAAAATCAGCATTTTTAAAAATTTATTTAAAAAAAAGAAAAGTACAGTGGTCTAAAGTACAGTCCATGTAGAGTGACAAGTTTGGTCTTTTCAGACAGAATGTGACTACATGACGAAAGGAACAGAAAATCTAAGCCCTGCAAGCAGGAGTGTGCTAGGTATGTTCTAGAACAGCCAAGTGGCCAATGTAGCTAAGGTGCTCTGAAGAAGAGGAAGATTGTACAAGATGAGATTAGAAATGTCAATAATAGGCAGATTTTGTAAGTCCTACAGACACCGTAAGCAGACTCATTTCTTTTCCAAGTGCCAGAAGAAACAGTTGGCTGGTTTTAAATGGGAGAGTGCAATTTTAATAGCCAAAAAGCCGTGGTGTGGGGAGAGGTGATTGAAGAAGACGCCTGAAGATTAATTTTCAAGGAGGCAGCACCCAGAGGGAAGAATTACTCTATATGATTGTTTCTGTAGCATTTAGGCTAATTAACTGTTTCTTATTGCCTTAAATCCTACAAGAGTATTAATAAAAACAAAAAATAATAAGCTGGCTTAGAAGACTCAACAAGATCTACCTAATATATCATGCCAATACATGAGTTCACAGTCAGAGTAGCCAAGTGAGGCTCAGGGACAATGGCCAGCAGATGACATACTCAGCAGACTCAACCCTCTGCATATGTTCTTTATGCAATAACTAATATTTATGTATGTTCTTTATATCGGTTTTATTTTCAGATAGTTTAAGAGTCATAAGAAGTATGAAAAACATGTACCCTTCATGTACCCTTCACTCAGTTTCTTCCATGATCATATCTTACTTCACCATAGCACATGTCAAAACCAGGACTGTGGCATTGATCTAATGCTGTTAGGTACGGACTTTATTTGGATGCCACTAGTTTTTACAGGCTCTCTTCTTACATTATTTACTTTGAGGGAATTTATAGTAGCATGACATTTTATCCCATGTGTAGATCCCAGTAACCATCACCACAATCAGGTTACAGACTGACTTATCGGCACAGAGAGACGGCCCGGTGTTAATCGTTCATTGCATCCATTGTTAAAAGCCAGCTTGTGTCTTATTAATACACAAAACCTGGATAGGAAGAATTCTTCTATTTGTGCTTTTTTTTTTAATTTAAGCTTTAGCTTACTAAAATCTATAAATCTACTTTATATACTGTTTCTAGACCTTTAAACATCACAAGTATATAAATATTTACACCTTTTACAAGTTATCTCAAATATTTAAACATTGATTTAAAACATAAGTAGCAAAGTATTCCAAAACATTTCTGTAGAATCAGGTCTAATTTGTCAACTTTTTAATGGATTCAAACACCTTGGATTTCAAAAGATTTCTAACTTTATTCTTATAGGTTTACTTACCTACTACAAAAGCCATGATACTATGATTGTGATTCACTTTTTCACTTTTTTCTATATTTATGTTATACCTCCCCAAGGTTACAGTGATTTTGCCAGACTCAAAAGAAAACACCATCTCAACAAATCTGGTAGAATGATGAGTTCTGGAGATAACTAACTGATTCTTGTCCATAACATGACATCTGGTTGTGTCTAGGATCTTACAAACTAGAAAGGTGTTCATAAAACTCTTTCTTTACGATCAATGCTCACTTGCAAATGGAACTTTTCAAGTTCATACCTTTAAACAAAACAAACCACACCTCCCTCCAGAAAAAAAAAAAAAGAGGAAAGTTTCACTTTCTTGCACCCTGGCCTACATGGCTAACCCCATTATCTTCTGAAATTTATTCACAATTTTGATATAGTCTGTTAGCATTTTTAGAGATCTGGGTATACCTTTATTCAAATATTATTATGATTAAAAGCCTTATCCATGGCTTTGTGATTTAAGAGATGAGAACCTAGTCTGTGAAATCTACTTTCCCCTTGGGTCCATCAACTTGATGCATTCTTTGGAACTCTCTTTCCACCTGAGCTCTGGGTTCCCATCTTTCCTATCCTTAATAAAATCCTTTCTTCTCCCGAAATATCTTGTTTGCTCACAGTTCCCAAAATGTGCCTGTTCCTGCCTACAGATACAAATTCAATATGTACTTCATCTAAATAATACTTACCCACCTGTATCAACTACCTCATAAACATTACAAGGAACAAAAATAAGCATATATAATAGGCACTACTTTTATTTTACAGCTATCTTTTAATATACTTTATTAAATGGAATCTGCTTTCATTTAGGCTTTTTGATGATGAAGTTGCCACACCTTGGCAACTATGTGCCCTATAAGCAACACTAGGGCATTTTCTGAGAGCATATTTGTGTTCTGACCAAAACAAGATGTTCTTCTCCCAACTTGATTATTTTTTCAAACCCAAGACATAGAGTTAGGCACTCTTCAAGGATCTTTATTTCCTTTAGTGACAAATAGCATTAAAGACCAAATCTTGTTTACTTAACAATGTACTACGGGTTTTGTATAACATCAGAGCACATAGATTTAAATCCTCTTGTTTTTAAATATGGTAACTTTCAGTAACTTATGATTATAATGAATTTTAAGATGTAGAAAAATGCCAATTAAACCCGAAATGTAACTGCTTAGAAAAAACTGTCAGTTACCGTCTCTTTCTCTCTCTCTCTCTCCGCATATATGCAAATGTAGGCATACATTAAATTTTTTGAACAAAAAACAGAATGCCAAGGAAAAAAATAGTTTAAGTGATTCAAATAAAAACCAAAGTCTTTATTAGTTGATGTACGTCAGGGAGAACCTAAGAACCAGATTAGTCCCCACACCAAAGCATGCCTGGAGTTCTACAGGAGAAGGAAAAGGGAGGGATATGTGTCCCCGTGGTGTGGACTGCATTGCTTTTTTATTTTATTTTATTTATTTATTTATTTATTTATTTTTGGTCTTTTCTGTTTTAAATCTCTAACTGCTGTAAAAACCGTGGTTGCAAGAGGTAAAGAATGTTCTAGTTTCTGATGCTTCTTGCTCAGGATCACTGCTACAATACCATTTGAGCAACTGTCATAACAATTCTTTCAAGAGCTATTTTTGCAAGCTTTGTGGTTTGCCAAGGTTGGAGGGAGGGAAAGAAAAACAGGGAAATAGCAGAAGGAAAAAAGAAGGAAAGGAGGCAAGGGTCAGAGCAAGGAAGACAAGGGTTTGTTGAAATTCATTTACAAAGCTCATCCTAAGTTATTCAGTTATTAAATATAATTTTACCTGAATTTAANGAATTTACTAGAAGACAAAGGAATGAGCAAAACTGAAACAGATAATAAACTTTATATCATTATTTCTTCTCAACAGAAATATTTCCTGAAAGATCCCTAAAGCTAAGGGAATTCGCCTTTGTAAAAAGTGGTAAGAGTAAAAAATCCCAAAGTGTTCTACTTATATTCATTTTGGAGAACATTGATTACATCCCCACTAAAGATGAGGAAATTAGCATCTCAGCTCTCTCATGGTCCTCCTGCCCACATTCTTACGGCCATTGTATCATTAATTCTCACAATAACATCATCTAGGTCTACATGTAAGTGGATCTGACTTTTCATGAGCAGGGCTTTTACTGTGAGTTCTCCATTTTGGAATTTTTAAAGTTTTATTAACCCAGTAATAAAATAACATTGAGATTTTTTTTTAGTGTTTATTTTTGAAAGAGAGAGAGACAGACAAAATGCGAGCAAGGGAGTGGCTGAGAGAGAGGGAGACTCATCATCCCAAGCAGGCTCTAGACTGTAAGCTGTCAGCACAGGTCCCAAGTCTGGGCTCTAACTGAGCGAACGGTGAGATCACCACCTGAGTCGAAGTAGGCCACTTAACTGACTGAGCCACCCAGGTGCCCCTAGAGATTTTTTTCATAAAGGTTCATGAGTTCATTTTTATTTTTGTTTTTTTGTTTTTATCTAAAGTCTCATATAATTAATCATCAATTTATGTGGGCATAATATCCTAGAGCTATATAAGGCAAAACAAAATGGCCTTCTAGAACATATTTGACAGGCAGAACTCTCTACAATGATGGAAATATTCTATTACCTGTGGCTATTGAGCCCTTAAAAACATGACCAGAATGAACAAGAAACTCAACTTTTCATTTAAAAAAAATTTTTCAATTAGTTACCCTTCAATGGCCACATGTGGTTGGTTGCTACCGTAATGGACAGCCCAATTCTAAAAGATAATATATAAGACTATTTTCATGAGCTGCAGTGGGAAAAAGATTTCTTAAACAGGACACAAAAAGCACGAAGCATAAAAAAATGTTGATAATTTCTATTATATTAAAATTAAGATACCATTAAAAGAATAGAAAAGAAGCCACAGAATGGAAGGAATTTGCAACGCCTTTTGGGCAAAGGGCTTATATACAAAACATAGAGAGAATTTTTTAAATTCGGTCAGAAAAACACAGACAAGGCAAGGTACTTGAACTATAAGTGTTTTTTTTATAAGGCTTATTCAAATGGCTCATAAATATATGAAAAGCTGCTGGACTTTGTCATCAGGAATATGAAAAGAAAGCTGTGCACACACCGGAATAGCTAAAGTTAAAGAGACTGACATTACTACGTGTAGGTGAGAATAAGGAGCAACTTGAACCCTTATATATTGCTGGTAGAAATGTAAATTGGTGCAACTTTGGAAAAGATTCTGGCATTATCTATTCAAGCTGAACACACACATTTTCAATCCTAGGTATAAAAAGGATAGGAATGTTTGAACACATATACAAAAAGACATATACAGGAATAATCACAGAGTCATGATTCATAATGGCCCCAAACTAGAAACACCTTGAATGTCAAGGGTAGAATGAAAAATTGTGTATATTCACCTGGTGAAATGTTGTTAAGCATTTTACAAATAGAACTATAATTACATGAAATAACAAGGCTAAGTCTCACAAATACAATATTGAGCAAAACAAGGTAGACCTAGGATAATGATTCCACTTTTGTGAAGTTCAAAGATGGGTGGAATTAAACTAGAGTATTAGCCATCAGAATATTAATACCTTGGAATAGAAGGGAAGGGCTTCCCTTTATGGGGCTGCCATGAAGTGCACTTTTGAGATGTTATTAAAGTTTTATTTCTTGACCTGATGTTGATTACACAGATGTTTATCTCATGATATTTTTCTATGAAGATTTACATTTAGGTTTTGAATATTTTCCCCTATATCTATTATTCTTCAACAAAAAATATTAAAATTTTTTTAATGTTTATTCATTTTTTAAGAGTAGAGAGAGACAGAGCTAAGCAGGGGAGGGGCAGAGAAAGAGGGAGACATAGAATCCAAAGCAGGCTCCAGGCTTTGGCTATCAGCACAGAGCCTGATGAGGTGCTCAAACCCATGAACTGTGAGATCATGACCTGAGCCATAGTCAGATACTTAACCGACTGTGCCACCCAAGCGTCCCAAAAAATATTTTTAAGAAAGAGATCTTGAACCCCAGAGAACAATTAGAGAGTGACCATTTCCTAATTAAATGCTCTCATTCTATTGTTTGCCAACATTGGCATACATGCATAAATACATAAATAAAATTTCATTTTTGTTTGTTTTTAGTTAGTAGTGATTTTACTGGATATTTTTATTTGCCTTCTGTGAAATGCTTATTCATAGCCTTTTCTCACTTTTTATGGGGTACTCCTCATTTCATAATAATTTATGAGAACATTATCCAGTATGGATGCTCTCCATCTATCTGGCTATCAGGTTGCAAACATTACCTCGGTTTGTCATTTAATTTTGTTTAGGGTATAACTTCTCCATGCCAATTTTTAATTTTTATTTCTATTAAGTTAACTTCATCATATTGTTTCATTTTTGGTTTCTGAGCTTTTTTTATTTGCTTCTAATAGGTTCAGGGAGAGTGACTGCTCAAGGGTGTGCATACCAGAAGATGTGTCCATTGGGTGGTATCTTTGCAGACTGTCTACCTCAGTGGACATCTTCGCCTTGGTTTTGGTCTTGTTTATAATAAGAATGTCTTAGGTTTTACATTGATATTCGTTGTTGGTTTCTAGCTTTTATCAAGATAAAAGGGGATCTACATAACACAGAGATTTGTTCTGCTTTGTTTATCAGAATGGATGCTTAATAGTGTCAAATATAATTTGGAATTTATAAAGATGATCCTGTGGTTTTCTCCTTTAAAATATTTATGTAATGACTTCCATTAATTGACACAATGCCTATCCTTGAACCCTTCTTCCATGTCTGAGGTGAACCTTCTGTCCTAGTCTGTTTGGGCTGCTATAATGAAATACCAGAGACTGGTATCTTCTATACTGAAGAAATTTATTTCTCCCAGCTGTAGAGTTTGGATAGTCCAAGACCAAGGCACTGGAAAATTCAGGGTCTAGTCAGGGCTTGCTTTCTGGTTCATAGGTGGTGACTCCCTGCTGTGGCCTCAGATGGTGAAAGGCGATAGGGAGGTCTGTGGGGTCTCTTTTATAAGGGAATTAACTTCTTTCATGGGTGTTCCACACTCAAGATCTATTCAGCTCCTGAAGTCCCACCTTCTAATATACACTTGGGGGGTTAGGATTTCCAAATAGGAATTTTAGGGGGACAGACATTCAGTCCATAGCACTCAAAGTGCATCATTCTTCAATATACTGGCAGATTCCTTTGTTAGACTTTTATTGGAGAATTTCCCATTTATGTTCATGCATGAGACTGACAAGTAGTTTCTTTAATTTTAATTTCCTAACTCCTTCATTTTATGAATAAAGAATATGAGACCAGAGAAGTGCAATGAATGTCTCAACGTAGTGAGAGAACTTCTATTAGAAATAATGCCTTCTGACTCCAATTCAATGAGTTTCCTACTATGTGATGGTGCCAGTGTTTCAAAATATTCTAGGGTTATCTGTTTGTTTGTTTGTTTAGGTATTGGGACCGTTCCAAAAATCTTTAGAATTCTAGAAATTGAAGAACATGTCCAACATCATCCAGTTACCGTTTATTAACTGTAAGTTATTCAAATAGTGTTTATGTGTAACTCATCTTCTACCAACTACCATTAGCCTCTGTGTATAAATGGATTTAATTAAATTCCTTAATAATAGTTTTAATAAGAGCTTAAATAGCTCCTTTTCCTCTGGTTATGAACTCACGGGGATTCCCAGGTCATGAGCCCTCTCTAGGTCTCATCCAATTAAACTACAGAGTTCCTAGATTGGTCTCACCTAAGTTTTTGGGGGGTGCTCCCCACTACCAGGTGGCCTATGTCCTATTGTTTCCCCCATTTCACCACATCCATGATTGCATCCAAGGCCACTGAAGAATGACACGTCACATGAGTCTCTCAGGAATGCTATGCCTGTGCCAAGGCTGCTACTTCTAGAATTACTCCAGCTGCAATGTTGAAGTTCTAAATCCTTTCTGTCATTTTGTTAATACTGTTTGAGCCCACATATTGCATGTGTAATATCTTTTGAAAACCTATCCTGCCTACTCTCCAAAATCAGGGAAAGAGTCCAGGCTATCTGTGCCATCCATTCAGGGAATGCTCCCCACATCCATCCTCAGCTATAGCCTGCAGTCCTCATGCAAGTCAGTGACTAGTCACCCATCCCACTTGTTGATCGGGTCCTTTGGGGGCACACTTGAACCTAACCTTTGGACCTTCAGTCCTCTTCTACAAATGTGTTATATTTGTGTAATTTCTTTCTCCTAAGCTTTAAGAGCAAGGAGAGAAGGAAGTCCATGGAAATAAATTCATGCAAACCTAACACTAAGCATAAAGAGGCCTAACCATCTCCAAATACAGAATACCTCTGTATATAGAGAAGTAGGTAATTATCCTGTGATTTTGCTCCACAGATTAAATTACACAGATTCAGACTAAACCTTATGCTTTTAAGGAAAAAGAGATATTTTGAAATCATTCAAAGGGTTAGGAAGGTACACACTTTCAGGTTGTGTAAAAAAAAAAAACANGCTCCTAAGAATACCTCTGTATATAGAGAAGTAGGTAATTATCCTGTGATTTTGCTCCACAGATTAAATTACACAGATTCAGACTAAACCTTATGCTTTTAAGGAAAAAGAGATATTTTGAAATCATTCAAAGGGTTAGGAAGGTACACACTTTCAGGTTGTGTAAAAAAAAAAAACACATCTAAAAACCACCAGGAGAAATGGCAACAAAACATTTTCAAACAATCCGTAAGATTTAGCTTCAAGGCTTTTGTGTAAGATTTTTATCTAAAGCCAAAGGTAGAGAGAGAGTGTAATGAAATTGATGATTGATTCAGCTAAAAATTTGAAGCAATTTTGTCTTAGAGTGTTTTAAATATCAAAAGTAGTTTTGACATCTTAAAATATCAAAAGAGAGCTAGGTTCCTTTAAGGAAACATTGGAATTTTAACAATTTAGAGAAGAATTGCTTGACAAAGAAGCTTTGCGAGTAGATTGGGCTTATTAGGCATTTGAAACCATTAAAAAGAAACAATACTTGAAGGAGTGTAGGCCCTTCCAAAAGATGCTCAATCCTTGGAACTGTATGGAGAGACTGGATGTAGACCAAGCAACATAAGACCTTGAATGATCAAGCGAGCTTTTCAGTAGAACTCTATACTTGAGGAGAATGGATTTATTGAGTAATTTACAACAATTCGATAACAGCTATGTAAAGAAAGGAAAGCATTCACACCTTTTACAAGACCAAAATAAACCCCTGGCCCTTTGCACGGCTGTTCCACCCACCTGGGTGCCCTCCCCCTGCCTGTCTGCCTAGCAAACTCCCACACACCCTCCACAAGCATCTCACATTAACACTTCCTGTGTGGTTTCTTCCTAATTTCCTTAAAAACACACACACACACACACACACAGATATATTTTATTCTCTACTCCCACTTCATATGGGTTACTGTCTTGTCACAAATACAGTACCGCCTTGTAATCATTTGCACTCCCCTAAGCAGAGTATTTAGTTCTTCTTTTAACTTTAGCAACCTCTCAGCCCCTCAACCAGCATCAGCCACAGAGTGGGCATTCGGAGTCTTTGATGAATGAATGGCATGTCAACATATGGAACAATATTGCACACATTTCGATTCCAAGCATGACTTCACAGAACGTTTGTGAGGAATAGGTTTTGAAAAAATAGATTGCGAACGTGTCTGTACAAGTAGATTACAGCTATAAAAGAAGCATGGCTTTATAGACTCAAAAATGAAACCATCAAAGTATATGTTTATGTTAGAGCAATTAAAATATTTTCTCTTGTTTTATTATCTTTCCAAATTTGTTTTTGTTTTTGTTTTTTTTGTAATAGTATGTCACCCATGGGTTTAACGTGACTGTCACAGATTGGTAGAATGAGACTCTTCCTGGAATTGGTTTCAAGTGAAGCATCAATACAATAAATATTAGATTCTAGAGACACAGGTATAAACCTGTCCATCACTCTCAAACACACAATTTATAGAGTTAATAAAAATCTCTCAAATTTTGGCTAGTTCAATGAGATCAAAGTATATAAAGCATTAGAGAAAAAGCTTTGGGGAAGAGTTCGAGGAAACATTTTTTGTTTGTTTTCTTTTTGGACAGACCTGTTGCCTTGCTCTGCTTCTTCTTATTCATCTTTCAGGAGCGCGTAGGGCTGTCAGAGGGCAAAAATGGACCATCTACTTAGAGGCCTGCTGGGCAGTAGCCCTTGGGGTAGATCGCCTCCAAGGTGTCCACTCAGGAAGTACTGAAATTCTATCCCCTGACATTAGCATACGCAGAAAACTAGTTCCTGATTTACAAGTGAGCAAGTAAGGCCAAGTGTGGGATGTTGTCTGAGCCTGCCATGGAAATGTTGAAGGAAAGAGAAGACCCAAACAGTTGCCTTGTTGAGATTAGACTGGTCTCCCAGGGTTTAGAGAGGCAAGGCATATAGGAGTTTCCCCACAGTGAGAGACAGAAGGGGTGGACATTAAGCTAGAATGGGATTGTTGAGGGTCCTGTCCGGTAGCGCCAGCTGGAGGGGTAAGGAGACAACCCAGGGCAGCTGGAGGGATGGATGGTGGGAGTTGGGGGGCGTACCACCAGGTGATGGAGGTCTGAGAAAGGAGTCACACTTGGCAACACAGGTTAAATTTTCTTCTGCTTGAGTCAAAGAAACTGCAAGACAGAGGGTGTGGACGTGAAACCTCCGAAGGGTCCCCCAAAGCACTTTATGGGAGAAACAGAAGACAGCTTTCACCAACTGTGGGGCCTGGCCCATAAAACATAATTTCCCCATCCTAGAGAGAATTGTCCTCTTTCTCTTTTAAGCTTCCCTCACTAGGACCTTGCTGGAGAGTAATACAGGTGATAGAAAGTCCAAGGCCATGCTCCCTGTTCCGAGAAGCAGGTCCACATTAGCGGATGGAAGAAAATGTTATACTAAGCTAGTTTTGGCATTTTGATGATGAAAAAGAGCTGAGCTTCATATATTCTTAATTGAGGGTGTTTGCTACTTAAAGTAAATGTTGCATTATTTCCTAAGAGTGAAGGAAAACTCAGGAGTTTGCAGGAAAAAGATTACCATAGACAAATGATTATCACCATGGATAACATTTAAAGTGGGGAGGGGGGGTAAAAATTAAACTGTGTTTTGATTCCAATGCACACATCAAGCTTGTTCAATATGCCAGTGGCATAAGGAATATCAGTCAGTCTCCTTTCTTAATGCTCCAGTAAGTCATAAAAAGAAGTTGTCTAGGTCAGAAAGTTTGTTAGGCTTTGATTTTTATTTCAAATGTTATTTAAACCCTCATGAGTTGTGGAACATCCTACAATATTTCATATGCCTTTGGATGAGAAAGCTTGAATCATTGAACATAAGGTGTGGAAGGAAACTCACAAGTCATCGTGTCTTACCCCTCACTTTACAGATAAGGAAACCCATGGCATAGAGCATTTAAATGACTTGCCCCCCAACACCACTGCTGGTTAATTGCAAAGCAACTTCTGACACACCACACTTCCTTTTCTGATCTGCTCCCAAATTTCCACAGCCTGCTGTAGCTACACCCCCAGTCTGAAAGGAGTCTGAAAATAGAAAAGAAGTGGGCAATTTTCCTAACAATGCTAATCAGAAGTTACAGTCTTGCTAAAAGAGTGTCAGAGGGTCTCACTAAGCAAGCTTTTAGGGAATGTAGGAAGTTAATTACCTTTCTTTGCAATTCATTAGTCACCGTCCTTGTAACCTGAGGCTGTTTGAAATACAACTTGTACTTAGTAGCATGGATTCAGAAGACTATAGGCATTAATATGTCCAAGAGAGCCTCTTTCATCTAGTTTATTATATTTTCCTTTGACAGGCTTAAACGATTTTTAGAACTTATCTTCGTGTTTAGTTAAAAATAACAAAACAGCTAGAATCACCGGGAGAGAATGTTTTGATTGGAATTAATGATTACTTAGTATATCTCCTTTAAATGAACATAAAATGGAGCTTATAAATTTAAGTGGCTTCCAGAGATGAAATTGACTAGACCTTCAAATCCAGGATTGAAGAAAGGATTGTTTGTCCCCAAATAACTCCCTTAGCAATCTGCTACAACATCATTATATGTACCCATTGCTTTAGGGTAAAACTGTATGTCATCTAAGGATTCTAGGAAGATGCAAATACATTACCTGGAATGTGACATCAGCATTTCCCAGTGTTCCTTAAAGAGATGGCATGATGAAGAGAAATGTCAAATAGGTCAGAGACTGGCTGGGGTTGGGTGGGAGTGGAGGAGATGAGAAATATTCTGGGCAGCCGACTATCCCTGGACAGACAGAGGAAGCATTCAGAGAAGGAACCAGAGGAAAGAGAAGCTGAAAGAATGTAGTGTTTCTTAATGTGCTCAATATAATTAGTCATTAGGAAAATGCAAATCAAAGTCACAATAAGATGTCACTTCACACCCACTAGAATGGTTATAATAAAAAAGATGGGCAGTAGGTGTTGGTAAGAGTGTGAAGAAAATGGAACTCTCACACATTGCTGATGGGAATGTAAAATTGTGCAGCTGCATTGGAAAACATTTTGGCAGTTCCTAAGAGTTATAGCGCTTCAATAAGGCCAGAATTTCCACTCCTAGGTATATATACCCAAGGTAATTGAAAAAATACATGTGTGCAATAGCTCATACATGAACACTCATAGTAGGGTTCTTTATAGTACTGATAAGTGGAAACCACCAAATTGTCCATCAATTGATGAATGGTTAAACAAGAGTGGTATATCCATATAGTAGAATATTACCCTGCCATAAAAAAAAAAAAAAAAAACACAACAACAACAACAACGAATGAAGTACTGATTCATACTACATTATGGATGAACCTTGAAGTCATTACAGTTAAGTGAAAGCAACCAGTCACAAAAGATCACATGTTATATGATTTCATTTATATTAAGGGCCCAGAGTAAGAAAATCCATAGAGACAGAAAGTAGGTTTGTAGCTTCTAGGGACTAGGGGATGGAGGGTTGGGGTAGTAGGTCAAGGGCTTCTTTGTGGATGATGAAAATATTCTAGAATGACATAGCAGTAATGTTTCCACAGATTTGTAAACTATAACCAATTGAACTGTAGACTTTATGCATTTCATGGTATTTTAATTATAACTCAACAAAAAATTATAGAGTTAAATGATGCAGAGCAGAGAGGGGGCAGCTGCAGAGGTGAATTGCATGTGTAATGGAGATATCATGGATCTCAGGCAGAGGAGATTTCCTTAGATTTCAGCCATTTTCACAAGGAGGCAGTGCAGAGTTTCAGAGGCAAGAGTATGAAAATCCTTTTCCCAATTATTCTATTTTCTCGATAGAATAAAACTGAAGTCATCATCGAAGAGGAAGGTGGAAGAAGAAATTCGAGGAGGTTTGAGAAGGGAAGTGTGAATGGCACAGTATCCTTGGGAGAATGAGAACGTGATGTGACAAGAGCCTACCCGAGATTGGTGGTCATATGTTTAAAGTGAAATAAGACATCATGATTTCATGTTTTTCATTCAGCCCACTGATGCTGATGCAGAGTTGGTGGAGACTGAACCACACCTGGCATTTTCCAAGTGAGTGCAATATACTCTCGAGATTGTGCACAAGACTGATTGTAATGAGCTATGGAATCTCAGTGGAATAATGAGGGAATCGAGGCTATGAGGACATTAACCAAGAAAATGTGTTCAGGCTAATACACTGAAAATGCATTAAGGTGGGGGTAGTAGAAGTGGGCTGGAAATGTAGGAAGTAGAGATTGTCAGAATAGGGATGATGAAAATTGAGACCGTACAGTTGTTATTAAGGACAATGTCTAAGATTTATCTTTGGATATGAGTGGTTGAGATAAGGTGGAGAACAAGACCATTAAACGATGGACTCAATGAGAGGTGATTTAAAGTATGACTGAGCTATCAAGTGTCTCACCTTGGATGACATGTACTTGGAGTAAAAAGAGCTGCACATGACTGAGCCTGTCTATCACTGCAGAAAGATGTCCATTGATGAACACGGATCTGGGAGCTGGCAAAGCAGGTCACTGAAGTTTGGAAGTCAAGGGATGTCAGGATGGTGGTGGGACAGTTCTGATGACGGACACTGGGTCTAGACTAGCCGAGTCTTCAGCTGTAGTGCCAGAGTCCAGCTCCAGCTGGGTCCAGGGGTCCCTGAAGGATAGATGGTGTCGGCAAGGGAGGGAGTGAGAGAGCCCCGAGATTCTTTCTGATCACCAGGCAGGCATCTCTGCCCTGTCACTTTTGGTGTCTTTATTTATAGGTCAAACGTTAACATGGCATCAGAAAATGGAATTTTTACAATGGCTAGTTCTCTGTGATAAGATGTTTTGGAAAATGTACTGAAACAAGTTTTACAGAAGTATTCTTGCAGAACTGCCCCAATTATAGTGACGTTGAGTAACTAAGACAATAACAGGGGTTCACATTTTAATAACACTAAGTCATAGGTTTGTAGATACTCTTATCCATCTTCATCACAGCTGCCAGTGTAAGGGAAAGTGTTTGTGGAATGTAGGCCTTAGGGAAGGGACTGCTATACATCAGTTAGCAAAGGTATATGTAGTAACTTATGTTCTGCCCTTATCTGTTCCTTCTCTCTAAGTTAGGCTCTTTGTCTCTGGGCAAGACTTGATTTTCCAGTTATATTCTTTACGGCACCAGAGAGCCAGCCATACCTTTAAAGAGTTTAGCTCATTTCCAATACATAGAATAGCCTCTTCGAGTGCATTTACCTTTGTGTCTAGTTTTATGATTTCTTGAATAGCTAGGGCATGAGAGACATTTTTGGTTAGTTGATTTACATGTTGAGCTGTATGAACATCTTGGACTAACGCAACGGTAGCAACAGAATTGTACATGTAAAGGTCAATCTTTTATGAGTAAGGGTCATTAGCCTGTTCATAGCTCAAGGGAAAGTATGGAGGGAAACAGGACCTGCTGGAGACATGATGTCTGTTCCCTCAATTGAAAGAAGTTCCCACAATAAGTTCCTTCACAAGGTGCAACCATCATACCAGGGCCGGAATAAGGGGACAAGTCACTCCCGATATTGATCAACAAGGTACCTGGGGGCTGGTGCTCAAGCAGAAATACAGTGGGGGTGGATATCAGTCGTCATCTGATGGCAAGAGACCACGCAAACTTGCTTTAACCTCACCAGGAGTTTTCTTGACTAGTGGGTTCAGAATGGCTCCCAACACTGTAGGGAGAGGTGCTAATGGACTGAGCAAAATGAGGTCAGCCAGAGCTGTAGAGTCATAGATTTAGGTGTGTATGTGGAGTCCTTACTCTTTCTAGAAGCAGGTTCTGACTATGCTTTCTTTCCTCCCACAGAGATACTACATTCCATCCATTCATTCCATTTCACATTGTTTTTATCTACTCTCATAGCTGGAATTAACACATAGGTTCAGCTGAAATGTTTTGAGCTTTAGAAAATTAACTTGTGTAAATCGGAGAACAAAGTTGTCAGATTTAGGCTGAACTGTAGACCTGGGGGGCTTCAATGGCTCACATCTGGCACAGATGTGAGGACCCCACCCACTAGCTCAGGAGCAGTAAGGGAAGACAAGAGATTCATTATTTCTTTTAGCAAATATAAGGGTGTACTTTATAACATTCAAACTCTGATGAATCCAAAAAACTAAGGACAAAAGAGACAGAAAACAAGAAAGCATTTTGAAACATTCTTAAAATGCTCAGTCACCATAAAGCATTTAATCACAAGTAGGTTTAAATCAAGGCTTTCCCACTACTTGCTGTGTGACCTTGAACTATTTTCTTCATCACTGAGGGCTTTAGTTTCTATTTAAAATGTGTTGGAGTCCACAACACAAATGTACTATTGGCTTTATATTTACGTATTTTATTATTTACAATTTCATACTTTAAAAATAAGGCAGAGGGGTGCCTGGCTGGCTCAGTCAGTAGAGCATGCAGCTTTTGATCTTGGGGTTGTGCGTTTGAGCCCCATGTTGGGCATAGAGATTACTTTTAAAAAATTAGAGAAAGATGAATACTCCATTATTTTACAAGGTAAATGCATTACATTGTTGCTTTCTTTGCAAATTAAATAATCTGTCTCCAATATATAACTAAGCTTTCCAAATCTGAATGCTGGCTTATTAGAGCTTTATCTCATTAGCCCCCTGTTCTTATCTCCTACATTAAGTTTTGGGATCTTTCACTCGGGCACTTGAACAGACTGTAGTAGATAGGGATGGCTCAAAAGGCAAAGGGAGGGATGTTTGTACCTCAACAGATTTCCTTTGTTTGGATATTTGGGATGAACATTGGTCATGCTGTTGTGGGTTCAGGCTGTATGGAGGCGAGGAATAAAACTAGATAGTATTTAAAGATTTCTTGTTTTGACTTTAGAATGATGAGTACGAATTTTCATTTATACATCTTATTTCTGGTGGTGTCTGGCATCTCCCGAGAGCCTTTTTGTTGATGAATTGCACACATCATGTAGTGACACTCAATTTGCCACTGTTCTGGATTCATAAGGTCAAGGTTTTAAATGAGGTCTTCATTGTTGCTGTTTCAGGCACAGGAAGGTGGGAGGGGATGGAACTGTGTACTCCGCCAAATGGACCACTATCTAGTCAAATAGGACTGACTCTAATAGTCCATGTGATGCTCATTTCCCTGGCTGGTTGAACATGGCAACCAGAGCCTCAATAGGAAATTTGTTTCAGTGCTCCAAGACACTCTTGGGAAAAGGTGACTTCAAGGGGCCCATTTGTGTGTTCAGTTAATAGGTATTGATCTCCCAAATGGTGCTTCGTTATGGGTACTTTTCCCAGTTAAGAGAAGGTAGTACCTGTGTTATCAAATGGGCCAGTTTTTCCTATTCATTCAGTGCCTGGTATTTAGGTAGCATCTTCCTTGAAAGAATTAAAATTTTCATGTATATCTCATTTACTCCTAAAGTCAATGCTTTCCAAGTTCTTGAATTGGCTGGTACCTTAATGAGGCAAACTATCCAACAAGGTCACCATGCCAAGATTTCATACAAATTAATAAGAGTAACCACCATAGAATATGATTTATTAAAATAGCTTTGGTTGTCTTTTCTCTGCTTTCTCCTCTTAATTCTTTTCATGGATCTATCCAGGTCTTTTGGATAGCCATATGTTGGGAATTTGGGTAGAGCTGAAAGCAAAAAGACTCCCAAGTAATGGTTTCTCCTGAATTTGTAAAAGCCAAAACACTTTGAGGAGATAACTTTAAGTGTCCCAGAAGGAGAGTATAGTGATTAAGACTTTTGTTTTTGTTTTGTTTTGTTTGTTTTGAGAGCAAGGAAAGAGAAGAAAAATTGCCCAAGGTTGAGGAGGAAAAGAGATCCCTTTCCCTCAAGTAGGCCTGGGCTTTCTCCCTTGCAGAGTCCCTCTACAAGGATGGCTACACAGTCCATCTGGGAAGGCTGACCTCACCAAGTTTGCCATAGAAGATGCTGGGCTTGATGGGGTCATATGGTGTCTCTGTAATAACCAGTGGGGGCTATGTACCAAAGCAATGTCGTGGTGTTATGGAAAACACCAAGAACCTTGACTATTACGAGATAGTAGGAGGACATGGCAGTTGAATAATGTCAAAGTTGAATTTTGAACACATTCAGGGGTGGAGCTCAGATTCAGGATTAAAGTGATTCCAGGAATATATACAATGGCATAGTATTCAGCCATAAAAATAATGAAAGCTTGCCATTTGCAACAACATGGATGGAGCTAGAATATAATGTTAAGTAGAATAAGTCAGTCAGAGAAAGACAAATACCATATGGTTGTGCTCATATGTGGAATTTAAGAAGCAAAACAAATGAAAAAAGGAAAAAAGAGACATCCGAAAAAACAGACTGTTAACTATAGAGAAAAAACTGTGGTTACCACAGGGAAGGTGGGTGAGGGGATGGGTGGAGTAGGTTAAGAGGATTAAGAGTACACTTACCATGCTGAGCACTAAGTAATGCACAGAATTGCTGAATCGCTATATTGTACACTGGAAACTAACTTCACACTGCATGTTAATTACACTGGAATGAAGATAAAATAAGAAATGAAATAAAAGAAAAGAAAAACTTTTTAAACTTAAAAATTTAAACGATATAAAGGCAAATTATGAAACAATTTTTCTTACGCGTCTATATTTGTGAGCTCATATTCACTCCTACGACACTAACATTGCAGATAGCTTTGCAATTTTCAAAATTGTTTCTTTACCTTAATTACTTATGCCTTAAAATAAACATATGAATAAGCACTATTATCAGCCTTGCTTTACAGATCAGAGAAATGAGATTCAGAGAAGTGGAACAATTTTCCCAAGAACACACAGCCAACTAGTGGCAAGGTCAAGAATCGAGGTGAGATACATCTGCCCCTAAATTTCCTGTTTCATTTCAATATAACATGCTGCCTTTCTAATAGGAAAATGAATACCGTTCATTAGGTGCTCCTGACAAGATGGCTGGAGTTATTTAAATACAACTGAGTTGCTAATTTAATTCACATTTAACAATAACAAAATCAGACCTCCATCACAGGTTCTCAGGTTCCCTGTGGAAGAAGTTTACTTGGAATTTTTTACCCAATTTGAGACCCAGGATCCTTCTCAGGCCCTGGGCATTCCTCTCTTCCCCCAAGGAAGCTGCCCCTCCAGGTCTATCCCTTAGGGCTTCACCACTGGTATCCAGTAGAACATTCTTCCCAGGTCTCCCTTTCCTTGCTGTCCCAAATACAAACACAGGGCTCTCTTCTTCTGCGAAGCTATGATTAACCTACAGGGAGAGTCAGTTCATGACCACTTCTAACAGGACGTTGTTAAAAAGCTTATAAATTTCTTACAGCAGTGGTCCCTGCTCTCTTAGTGTGGCAAATGTGACCTCTTAAACCTGAAATCTTCAGTTTTCATTTTGCTTCCTGAGCTGCAGATATTACCCAAGAAGAATAATAAGTACCATCACTTCCTTGCTGTCCATAACCTGCTTTGGCTTTACTTCCCACAATGTCCAACCTAGAATCTGTGGCTCATCATTTCCAACCTTATCCTATTCCTTCATTCTCCTTTCTTCTTATTTACCTAATAAAACACCAACCCTACCTGAACCCCACATCCTCCCTTCCCATGTCTACACCAGAACAGCTGAACAAAACAGCTGAAACAATGAGATACGACAGCTGCACCAAATCTCACAGACTAGACAATTGGTTTCGCAATAAACTATGACCCCATATCTCACATGAGCCTTCAACAGTGCTGATCAATATGCTTCTTTTCTCCAGTCTTGGATTTTGCTAAAAAAAGAAAAATGACTTCCTATCTTGTCCTGTCTCCTGACGTGTTCCAGGTTCCCTTCTCCCTCTCCTCTCTCGGACAACAGCCATGGTCCTTAATTCGTCCTACCAGTGCCACACCAGAAGCAAGTGCATCCATCTTCTCCTTTCCTTTGGTCCCAGTGGAGGAAATGTTTCTCTTCCTATGCAGGTGCGTTCCCCAAGTCCATGTCCTCTGCCTCCTCTAGGCATCATCTCTGCACCACCAGTTCTGGCAACTAGGAATCATTCTTTTCACATATATTTATACTGTAATATCTCCCATCTTATTAAACCCCAATTCTCCCTCCCAACCCCCTCTGCCCTCAGAGAATGTGCTAGTGCTCCTCTTGACACCACAGCAAAACGTCCAGGGAAGTTGTCCATATGCATAATATTTCCACTTCCCTCCTTCCTGGTTTCTGAAGTCCCACCCACAACCCTTCCATCAAAACTTGTCAAGGTCAACAGTTACTTGCCTATTTTCAAAATCAATGCCCAGTTTCATTCCCTTATTTCTTTTGTTCCCTCAGCAGAATTCCATCCTACAGATGACTCCCTCATTCCTGAAGCACTACTCTCTTGACTTCCTTTCCAGAACATTCTCCTGGTGTTTCTTTATCTCACTGTCCCCAGTATTCTTGGTCTCCTCTTTCTTTTTCACTTGAATGAAATGTTGCCTTTCCTCCACATTCCGTCTGGGGCTCTTTTTCTTCTCTCACACTTTCTTCTGAGGTAATCACGGCCATTCCCATACCTTTAAATATTAGTGATATTTAAATCCCCAAATAGTAGTTCAGCTTTGTTGAGCTCCAGGCACTGATATCGAACCAGTCTTTCCCATTTAATTAAATGCCAAAAACCCTTACCACATCGGCCAAGCCAGAAATCTGCAAATCAGCCTGGTTTCTCCCTTCACCTCTACTCCTAAGTCACAATCCATTAACAGGGCCTATATGTGTATCTCCAAAAGTGCAACTATCTTCTTATCTCCCTCTCCTCTTAGCTCCATTCTTACTATCTTCTCTCACCTGGACTTTTGCAACTGTCTCCTGCTGTTTTCTCCCAATCCTGTCTCACTGCAAAACACTGTCCCATAGCAGCAAACATAATCTTTTTAAAACATGAATCAGATCATCTGACCCCCATGTTCTCTGAGCCCTCCAAGAGCTTCCCCTTTCACTAAAGGAAACCCAAATTTCTGATCATGCCCACAAGCTGCACGTGATCTGACATCTCCTCTTACCTTGTCCTGTGACCCTCACACACTTGCTTACCCTGTTCTAGTTACCCTGAATCTCCATTGGGGCCTCTACACATGCTGTTCTTTTTGCACGTAACTTTCTTTCCCAGACTCATCTCCCTGCTGTATTTTCTCAAGTCTTAGAGAAGACATCCTTGCCACTCATCTAGAATGTTCTGAACCTCAGCTCCTTATTTACTTCCTGCTTTGGAAGTAATCACAATCAATGATGTTTTATTTCTTTGTTCAATTACTTGCTTGTACTTGTTTACCTGTTTCCACAATAGAGTGACAATTAAAAATAGGCCAACGTTGGTATTGAGCTTATAAAGCATTCAGATCTTCTTCCAGATCCTACCATCTATCTTTAAAAAATTTTAAAGCCCTAATTCTACATCATAGATATCATAGGTGAGGAGGGAGAGGTTTTAGTCATGGCAGACTGAGATCCATTAAATTCAGATGTCCTGGCCCAACTGGACCAGACCAGATCATAGACTTTCAACTTGACTTCTTGAGCATGGATCCTAGGGAGTTCTGTTATGTCAGATCAAGTGGATAGAAGTCACACTCCCTCTTTATGCAGACTGATTGACACCCACTCCAAAACATACAAGTCTATCATTTCTGACCATCTGTCGTGTCTGACCGTCAGTGTTACACCTTTTAGCACCTTCATGACTAGTTTGAGAATCCAACCTTTCCCTGATCTGATTTTGTGGCTTAGCTATTAGCCATTATGAAAATCAGAGTTAACAGATCGAGCCTGAAATCGTTGGCTGTGCCATATGGCCAATAAAAAGATAATGATAACTGATGCTTTTAAAATACACCTTGGCTTTGACTCTGCATGGCCAATGAAATCATTTTTTCCCCCCAAGGCCAAATACCTGTGCAGGCATCAGAGGAATGTACTTCATAACTGACTTCTCATTGAGTTATGTCTAGGAGGGCTTTCTGGTCTTTTTAATTAAATCTGCATGCCTATAAAGTTTCAAACTTCAGTAACTCATGATTTAGAAAAATGTAGGAGATGTATCTCTCCCATCAACAAAAGTTATTTAGAATCATGGTACTCCCTACAAGATAATATACTCAGCAATAAAAAGAAACAAACCACTGATACATGCACCAACATGAATGAATCTCATATACATCATATTAGGCAAAAGAAGCAAATTTCAAAAGCTCACATATTGAGTGATTGCATTTATACGATATTCTAGAAAAGACAAAAGTGCAGGGACAGAAAGCAGGTCAGGAGTTGTCAGGGCTAGGGGCATGCTAGGGGCATGGTCAGGGCTAGGGGGGGTGGTGGTGGTGGTGGTGGTGGTGGTATTGACCGCAAAGAAGCATGAAGGAATTCTCTGGGATAATTGAACTATTCTGTATCTTCATTATGGTAGTGGTTATAGAGCTGTATGCCTCCTATGGTACTTTCTGTGTCGGCTTGGCTAGGCTACAGTATCCAGACATTCATCAAACACTAATCTAGGTGTTATTGCAACAGTATTTTGTAGATCTGGTTAACAGTTAAAATCATTTGACTTTAGGTAGAGGAGATGATCCCCGATAGTGTGGGTGGGCCTCATCCAATCAGTTGAAGTGCCTTAGGAGCAAAACAGGTTTTCCTGAGGAGGAAGAAATTCTGCCTCACTACTGCAGTATTAATTCCTGCCAAGATCCCCAGGCTGCTGGCCTTCTTCTGTGGACTTTGGACTTGTCAGCTCACACAATAGTGTGAGCCAATTTCTTGAAATAAATTTCTCTATCATCCATCTCTCTCTCGATGTGATTTCCTGCTGATTCTAATTCTCGAAAGAACCTGACTCATATAACGTGTTTATGCAAATTTATAGAAATAGTCACCTAAAAGATAAATTCTACTGTATGCAAATTATATCATGATGAATCTGAATTTTAAAACACTGATGCACAATATTAATCAGGATTCAGCTTTTAGGGGGTAAAGAGAATGTGTACGCCTGTGTGTGCGCCAACGAACACGCCTATGTCCGTGTATGTTTGCCGTTATGTGTGTTTCTGCAAAGGCTATGAGGAAGGCGGGTGAGTTTGAAAAAAAGTCTTTAATCATGAAAGCGGAGCAATGAAAAGAAGCTCTCTGTTTGTAGTCTGGGCTGATTAGGAGGCCGTTCCACAGCTAAAGGAGGCAGCCCTGGTGAAACAGGACACCAGTTGGTTTCTGTCAGTTGTACTAATGAGTCCTAACACTTGGGGAGGGAAGTCAAATTAAAAGGTAACTAGGATTTCTTGAATACTCCCTATTCACCAGAGGCCATGCCGGGCGGCTCAATGTGAACAAGGTTGATAAAATATGGCTACTGTCCTCAATGTGCTCATAGTCTAGTGGGGAACATAATTCCACATATAACTATCACCCTGGACATAGAATGTTAAGAGACATCAGCCAGATAAAGAAAATTCCACAGGAGGAAAGGGGGCAGGGATATAGTATTTGAGGGAGAAAGTCAAAAAGGACTTGGCAAAGTTGCATGTTAGCTGGATCAGGAAAGGAGAGTAAGATTTCAAGAAGCAGAAAAAGGAGAGGGTGTAGGGGGGATTTGGGGAGGAAAGTACAGGACAAAAATAAATAAATGAAAGTGCAGATCTAGGAAAACATGGACTCCAGGAACTGGGCGCTCCAGCAGGGACAAGGAAAGTAAGTCCAATTTCGTTATTAATTCAATAAATATGTGTTGAGGGTTTCCTCTGGGCCCATTGGCAAGAACACAAGGTATGCATATAAAAGAGTAAAAGACAAAACTGTAAAGGGGAAGGTTAAGGTGAAAACACTGGTTAGACAAGCCTTTCATTAGAAATAGTTTTAAAATATTCCACTTCCATTTGAGAAATGAATAAACCCTCTATTCAAGAAATGATGTGAGACGGCTCACCCTGTCCCTTAAGATCTAGTTGAGAGTTGCTCAAGCCATCATTCCACACCTTATTAAATGTCCCATGTCTTCCTCGAGGGGTTTGCTAATTCCCAGGTGCTTTGTCATCTTTACTTCTGGCTCTGGTTTTCCACCACCCTTGAATCCTAGTTTTCACATTGTGCCTTCCAGCTCTTCTACTACATGTACTCCACCTCCTCCCCAGCCTTTCTCGTGTCCCCAAGAAGCAGGCTCCTGTAAGTTTCCACTCATTCCTGCATCATCAATCTCTGCCTCCCTGCCGCCTTATCCAACCACATTCCAGTACCTTCAGACTTGAAAACCCTTCACCGAATGTCTTGCTCCGGCTACTGGCTTAATTCTGTGTTCCTGTTCATGGAAAAATATTCAGTATTTGTCTGTCCTCAGTGTCCCTACTTCCTTACATCCCTTCTTGTTATTTATCAGATGCACACAGTGTAAAGGAATTGTCATGGCTGGTCTTCTCGCTGGGGGCCCCTCAGACGTCAGTATCGAATGCTCAGGTTTTTAGAGAACATGAATTCAGCCTTATGTCTGAGGCAGGGCAGTGAGGGTCATGTCTGTTTGCCAGCGATCTGAAGAAGCAGGCTGGAGAAGGAACACTGAGGATTTCTATTCCATTTGTAGACTGGCACCAAAGTCTCTTGTTTTCAGCCCCTCACCTGGCCTGGTATCTCTTATTCTAGAGTCTTTCTGGTCATATTTCATAGGAACAAAAAAATTTCCTTTTCCTATGGGATATGTTGGAGGAGACCAGAACTGTCATCTGGCTATGTAGAAGAGTGAAGAGGAAACTGCGGTCCACAGAATGTCAAGCCAGTCTGGCACCTCTGGGTGGAGGCATCTAGAGATTAAGAATGAGAAGCTGCTATCACCCATCAGATGGAGAAGCCAAGGTGAACATCCTCTGGGTTGTTTGCACATGTGATGCCTCAGCAGGAACTCAAGGCTGCTGTCTACGAAGCTGTAGCCACCACCAATGTCTCCACCAAGTGCAGAAGACACATCTTCTCCCTACCCACCCCCTCTTCCAATCTCCTCCTTGCCTCCCACGGGCAGAATCTTCTCTTTGCTCCTCCAGTCTTTCCAATAACTTTATAATAAATGCTCTGTATCAAGCTCCCTTGCTTCAGTATCCTGGAGTGGCTTCCATTTTCTGGACTGGACAGGGATATGCACATTCTTCCCTGCTCTAGTGACTCTGTAACCAATACCACTGTGTGAGTCTTGGCAGGACTGTGTGCTCTCTGACATGATCTTGCTGACTTTTGTTCACTTGCTTATTGTCTCTCTTCCCACCTGAAGGCAAGGATTGAGACAGTAGGAATCTTCTACTTCCAGGTTTACCCTTGAATCCCCAGCACCTAGAATAAAATCTGCCTCGTAGTAGATGTTCAAGAATGATTTGTTGAAAGAAGGAACACACGTGAAAATGAGACTTAGACGTTTTCTTGGTTCCCATTCAAAAAGTCATCAACAAAATTCCTTTGGCCTTATGGGCTTAACTGATGGTGTGGGGGAAACGGAGGAAGTTTGCAGCTTACAGTCCGCATCTACTTTATGTCTTTCAGACACTCTGCTATTTGCCCTCCATTCTCTACTCTGCCAGCCCCAACCCCCCACCCCCAACACCTCCCTTCAGAGCACACCTCCCAAATCCATCCTGTGCAAGAACAGTCTCGTCTCCTCTCTGGCCCGCACATTCACACTCAGCTCAGGGCTGACCTTTGGTATACCCACACTTATCAACACTCCCCTTTTCCTAGACTATCAACCTCCCCTCCCCTCTGCAATGGAAAAGTAGCAGCAGACAGGGTATATTTTCCCCACCAATACAAACTATACTTCTTTTCTTAGAAGTATAGTTTCTGTTTAACACATTAAAAAAAATTCCAGTTTATTGCTTTTAGGTAGATATAAAATTAGGAAGGTGTCCTCAGATGTGGAGAATAGTGGCAGGTAAGGATGGTGGTCCCTCTTCTGAATCAAACAGTACATTTTAAGGGTAATTAAAGAAAATAAAGATCTATAGCCGAGCTCCTTGACTATTCCTTAAATGCATAGGCCTATTACAAATTCAAATTCAAGGAGGAATAAGAATGGTGGGCACATGATGTGACATTCTGGCCCTCCACCTTCTGGTTTAACAAAGAAAACTTCCAATTCAAATGATTGCTGAAGTCAAAAAAAAAAATGAAACTCGGCGAACGGTGTGTGTGTTTATGAGTGTTGCAAATCTTGATAGAAGATACACAATTCGAGACCTAATTTGAATGCACATCGCTGAGAAAATGTACGAACTTGAGGAGTAACCTTCAGACAAGGTCGGAGTCAGTAGCAACTTCACCGCTGGGAACCAATCACAAGACTGGCCATTGCCAAGGAGGCTCCGAGGCCCGGAGGTGTAAGCTGGCAGAGGTGATGGAGAGGGAAGGAAGCTGGGAGAGAAAAAAAGAAAAGGAAATAAGGATATTTGAATACCATCGGACGTCGCCTCAGGTACATTTTGCTGTCTTGGCTGTGTGAGTCAGCCTGGCCGCAAACAAGCTAAAAAAAGGCACGGGTAGGGCCGGCTGCAGAGTGAATATTTTGGGTCCGCAGCCCTGCCCACGTTGGAGCTCCCGGTGCGGCAGCTGCGCTTTCCCTAAATCAGGCACGGGCTGCGGGCGCCCCCAGGGTCCTGTTAGCGCCTCTCATCTCTGAGGCACCCCCCCTACGAAAAGGGGGTGGGGGGAGTCACTAGCTTATTTGCATAATAGTCCTTACTCCCGTCCTCCGCGTTTCCGAAAATGAGAGTTGAACATCAAGTAGAAAATCTTGTTAATCAAACTCAATGCCTTGCTTAGCCAAGGAAACGGAGTAAATGAGCTGCTGCGGTAATCAAGTTTCAATTCTTATCGAAAGCCAGGGGCAGGCCGCCCCAAAGAGTGGAGGTGATAAATGTGGGCAAGTCTCCCCCTAGTGGACGAACGGCATCACCTTTCCCTTGCAAGCCGGCCTCGTCGAGGGAAACAAAATCTACCAACAGCCGGAAGAGAAGCAGCAAAGGAAGCAGCAAACGTCTCATTGTGACAAACATTTCAGCCTTGATTTCTAAGGGGTTCTCTTCAGTGGGAAAACAAAACTGAGTTGGAGTTTTTACACATCATTTGAGAATTTTTCGCGTGCTAGTTATTCCACAGTTGGATTCGACTCCCTGCCTCACCGTGCGGAGGAGTAAGCGGAGATTGCCATGTTCTAGAATTGGTTTTGAAAGGCCTGGGCCACTTCTTAGGGGGCGCTGTATTCGGGGACAAGCCAAGGAGGTCTGTGGCCAATAGTGATTGGGGAAAGATGATCCTGCTTTCACGGACAGCATGAGTACCTGTGTCCTTGCCCCTTGTAGGTGGCATGTCAGTAACCTCACCAGACCGACAGTCTCTGGTGGGGCATCCTTGTATCGGCGTCTTCTGCCAACTCTACCCCTTTTTGAACCAGCAACCATGCCCTCCACTCTTCCAAAAAGAAAGGGTGAGTCACCCATTCCCTCGACTAATCTTGACCTGTCCTTCCAAAGTCCTCTCCAATTATTCTTGACTTCCAGTAGGGAAACTTGAATCTACGGATGGCCCTCAAAAGAGTTTCTGGAATTCTGAATATATCTACATGAGCACTTTTGTAGGTGTGTGTGTGTGGATGTGTTTGTCTTTTGGGATGAAAGCTTACACACTGGGAATTCATGAGATTTTCACCGTATCTGTGACCTAAGAAACATTATAAAACATTGATGAAAAAAATTTCGCTTCCCTGGAAATATCACTTCACTAGCCACAGCAGCTATAGGGTACTTAAGCTGTAGAGTCAGAATGTCTAAATTCAAATCCAACTGAGATTCGTTAGGAAAGTAACTTATCTCTCCAAGCTTCAGTTTCTGCATCTGTAAAATGGGAATGATAACCATAGCATTTAATCCACTGACTTAATGCAAAGATTAAATGATACAATGTAAACAGTGCACTTATTGGCTTTCTTGACACATAATTGACTCTGTAAAGGTTGGACTTTATTACTCTGAGGAACTCCTTTAGACATGTGTAAAATGTTAGGTTCTTTAAAATCCCAGGGAGTGTATCATCTACTTTCCAACAAGTTTATGATGTTTTGGATGAGACAGAAGGGTCATTTTTTTGTCTTTAGTTAGGAAAATATGTAATTTCTTTAAAATAACTTAAAGTATCCAGAGTGATGAACTAGATCATAGACTTTTATAATGATATAATTTTAAAACAAGTGGATATGTGAATTATCATCTAATCATATCTCCTTCAATGCTATTTTATAGATACAGTAATCAAGATACATCTTGAAAAATGACTTGTACAGGTGACTCCAATTTTGTGGCCAAATCTAGGACCTCATTCTGAGCTGGTTTTACCACAGCTCTCAAAGAACTTTTTAGCCTTTTTTCCTCCCATTTCATGAGATTCTCAAAGATCTGTAAAAGAGAAGATTGAGAATGGCTGTCCTGTAGGAAACATCACCATCTATCAGAACTCCATTCAAATCCCTGACTTCCTAGACCCTTTGGCTCAAAACTAGTTTGTTTTTTTTTTCCTCTGAGCATTGTGTATCCCAGTCTCCTCACTGTTTATCTTAGTTTTATGATGCATATCACATTATATTTCTCTTTTTGTCCCACTAGAGCATAAACTTCTTGAAGACAGGAGATATGACCTTGAATCTAATAGAATCTGACAAAGTAATGTTTCACGAAGGAAAGGAGAGAAGGTACAAAAGTTTTGAAGGGCACCTATTTCACTGATGAACTTGAACCTGAAAAACTCCAGAGGACCTAAGAAAGGCCCATTGCTCATTGCTGACACTTTGTCCTGGAGTCATCTGGAAACAATATAAAATATAATCAGCCTGTAATCAGGGCCAACGGTACAGAAAGGTTAGAGCTGGGCTGTGAGAAAAAAAATTCAAGGCCCGTTCACATCTTAGGGATAGTACTCTAGAAACTCAAAAGGACAAAAGATGAGATCCAAGCCTGAAAATAGAATATATGGCAAGGATTTGTTCATAATAGCATGACAAAAGCCTGCCTCCTTGATCTAGACCCCCAAGTGAAAGAACAGAGCTGAAAAAAAATACCAGACTTGGTCCATACATCTGAGATTGGACAGGACTGAAGGAGGGGCTGAGAGTCCCAGCTTTGAAGATGAGAACCCATGTGGGAAGAAGTCAGGTAGGATCCAGTACTCCCTGCTGTGTCTCTACTGCTGGATCTCAGCCTTTCCTTTTACTGCACCTCAAATTGCACTATGATGGGAGAGACATGGCCACACTTTCTGCTGGGGCAACAATTGTCTTCTTGGAGCAAGGGCTGTTAGCCTGAACTTGAATCATTCTTTGCCTCGCCTGAAAGAATACACATAAAAAGGGGCCCTAGCATGTTGTGTGTCTGAATAGAGGATTTGTAGGTTTCATGAGCTTCCCGGGGAGTCTGTGACTAAAAAGGGGTGAATAGTAGCTGCCTTAGTCTCTCAAGTCCTCACCGATCCCATAAGCTTTTCAGATGTCTAAGAGTGACAGTTTTTTTAATCCACCCCCAGACAGTCTTCTCTTTTGTCAGACCAGGACCTGCAGCCACCAATGTCTCTGGGAAGATTCCCCAAAGTTGCTGCACATCCAGCGTTCTACGAAGAAGATTCTGGATGTCTGAAAAGGCTGTTTGCCAGAGATTCCTGAAGGAGCCTAAATGATCACTAACCCATGAAACACAGTGCAAACTTGTTGACCCCAAAGTGCCCCTTTACACAACAGATAGAATAGCTTACAGAAAGTTTGGGTAATGTACTGACTGACAATCATTAGGAAAGAATTGTGATGCATTCGTTTTCAAATAAAGCTTTGATCTTGACAAAGGGCAGAGGCAACTTACTTCATTTTATCATTAAATTATCTGGAGACCTGCTTTTCAATCACTGGACAAAACGGGTGATGTGTTTGTATCTTTTTGACCAAAGAAACGCACATTCCAGAACAAAAGGACATTGTCAAGATTCCATGGCTCAGAGATAGAGAATTTACAGAGTGTTGTTTGAGGTTCCGGGGTTAATTAAGCACTGAAATTTATCTGAGAGTAGCATGTGATGGAACAATTTATTTTCTGTGGGCTTGAGATCTATTGTAGCCTTTAGTAAATTGCAAATGTTACCGCAGTGCCCAGGTCCCAAGAGTAAGAATAAAAGAGAGTAGTCTAAATGCTACTGAAGCTTCACTTGCCCAAATGAGCAGTTTTTGAAACAGCATGTGGGTCTCTCCTGGTGTTAGATGCCCAAATCAGCAAGGTCACCCTTCCATCCACCGTCTCCTGAATAAAATCTGCTCTGAAGAAGGAAAGTAAATGTCAGTGGAAATCGGGATGATTCCTAGGGATCTGAGGAGAAACTGAGTCTCACAGGGTGTTGGCGTGGACAGTTGACATCTGTGAGAGACGTGGCCAGGTGCCGGATAATAGCCATTATCTCTTCTCAGTGCCACACAACCACTCTATTCTGAGGTATTAAGGAAAACAAAATGACATTTTCAAACTTTGTGCAAGCTAGGAAGGACTGTACGACATAAACCAGGCTGCTGAGATGTAAGCAGAAATTGGGAAACTTTTTCCAAAAGGCACGGAGTCAGCTAATACATGCCTTTTGACCTCTGTTCTTCCTCTTAGTGCTTCTGGAATGGAAACAAGATGCTGAAGGCAAAGATGCTACTTAGCACTGACCGCGAGACATTCACGGGAACAAAATTCACAATGCCAGGAAAAAGATAAAGCGCTAGGGTCCCCGGTCAGGCCACGGGACCATCCTATCAACCCTGGACTTCCTGGCTCCAGTCTCTCTTTGTCATATAAGACATTGTCTCCTACTTGCAACCAAACGCAGTCCCTACACATGCAGGGTCTCTACTGCCCTGATGCCTTGAGGCTCCAAAATTCCCCTGAAGCTTAGATGCCAATCGAGGGGGAGAGAGAGAGAGAGAAAGAGAGAGAGAGGGAGAGAAGGAAAGAGGGAGAGGGAGAGAGGGAGAGGAATGGAGAGATATGATGAAACTATGTTTTTTCTCTCTTGATTATTAAATTGCATTAGACTAAATTTCTGGACCTCGGCAACATGGAGGCTCAAAAACCTAATTAATTGTTATTTTAGAAAAAAAATTAAAGGATTTATTTTGCAGATTTGACCTTGTAACTTCTAAATTCATACTTGCAACAAAAGCGCAGCATAAGGAAGAACTTAAATACAATACATACTTAGAAAGAGACTCTTACTGGTGGCATCTTCTTCCTAAGGCCCCAGCTGTCCCTCTTCACTGTTTCCGGGCCCACTTTTACTCTCTCTACCAAGATCTTTCTACTATCTTCCTTTTCCTCCATATCCCAGGGTCATGAAGCCCTGTGATGTCAGCTGACCAGGGGAAACATTCAAAATTCCTATTCGTTTATTTGGTAGCAACTTAGCCTTCTGTGTTTTATCACCTCTCATCTCTTCCATTCCATAGTGAAGGAATTGGTAATATGCTTTCCATGACCAAATGAGCAGTCTCTGGGTTCTCCACTTTAGCGTTGCTTTGACAACTTCCCAAACCTCTGATGAAGTTTTTAGACTGGGCTCAAGGTCAAAGTAGGAGGGCTTTCGTCCTCCCAACCATGACCAGGAGCACAGAGTGGTGTGCAAGGGCAATGCAGTCACGCTGGAACCTTTATTCTCTTACCTTCCAAAGTAACTGCATGGAGGTTAGGGGTTTATTCCCCTCTTTTATTTTTTTTAACTTTTTAAAAGTTTATTTATTTATTTTGAGAGAGAGACGGAGAGAGATAGAGAGGGGCAGAAAGAGAGGGAGAGAGAATCCCAAGAGGACTCTACACTGTCAGCCTAGAGCCTGATGCAGGGCTCGAACTCAGGAACTGTGAGGTCATGCCCTGAGCCCAAACCTAGAGTCAGATGCTTAATTCACCGAGGCACCCAGGCACCTTAAAGTTAGTTAGGGGTTTTTCCCCTCTTTTAACAGAGATATTCATGTTAAGCCTGGCAGCACAAGAGACCCAATAATTAAGGATTAAATACACTTTAAATGGTAAGAATCACACAGACCTAGCTATTTGAGCTCAACTCACTAACTCAGTGGCAAGAACCGGAAATCCATTCTCTTTGGGAGCTCCCTGGGAACTGTAGCCATTTCCCTTCCTCAGTTTCCACACTGTCAGTGGCTCCTGACTCAGGCACGAGCTAGCACTTCCCTGGGCGACACTCCAATTTCTTCTGTCTTCACAGCCAGAGCTTCTCTTCCTGGTAAAGTTGCCAACAGCCTGACAGCCATCATCATCACTGGACTGGAGCCAGCAGAATCCCACACTGAATCCCACTGAATCTCATCAGCCAGTCTTCATGTGTCTCCTGTGTCATGTCCCCAAGAGGTGGGTGTGTTCCTTGATAAAGTGTCAGGGCAGAGCGGCCACAGGGACTCTTCCACCTGTCTTCCTTCTAACACACACACACACACACACACACACACACACACGCTACTACTGTGGAGAGGATGGGTGTTTAGCTCCAGGCCGATCATTGCCACTCTTGGATCAGGTTACTGCCCTGCCTCTTCTCAGCAAGTATCGCCAAACCTTTGCACCCCCATCTCTACCGGGAGGCAGTTCAATGAAAAGTGTAAGATCCTGGGCTTAGAAACTCATAAAGTTGGCCTTGCCTCCCAACTTGCTGCTTTTTAGCCAAGTGAATATGAAGAAATTACTTAACCTTTCTGAGTCTCAGTTACCTCATCTTTAAAATGGGATTAATGATTATCTGTGTGATTTTTTTTAAAGGATTACATAAGATGATATAGATGAAGTACTTAGTACTAGGGCTGACTCCTCATAGAGGTTGATAAATTGATGCTTCTAGTGATAGATTTCTTCCTTTTGCAGTTAATGCAGAGGCTGGAAAGCTAGCACGTGTGTGTGTGCGTGCACACACACACACACACACACACACACACACACACGTGTCACTTGCTGGTCTCTCTTCAGTGGGGACTAGTCCCTCCCCAGAAAAGTACGGCCTGAGGCTCCTTCTCTCCACCCCCTTAGTAATTTTTTTCTTGGTTCCTCTCACATCAGGATCCAACACAACACGTAAAAAAAGGTAAACTCTGGAATATGGAGGCTTGGTGTCCCCCTAGTCAGGCTGGCGATGCTCTCTGGGCCAGAGTGAAGGCCAAGCAAACAGAGAAACCACTGGCACCAGACAGGTTAAAGTAAGTTTTCTGAAAGAATTACAAAGAAAAGGCATGGGATTCAGACAAGAAAAGGCAACCATGTGGATGGGTCACTTGAGATGGACTTTGAAAGAAAGACAGGAATTTTACTCACAAAAAGTAGAAGGGAAAGGCAGTGTGCACAGAGGGGAAACAAGAGCAAAACATCAGAGTCTGGAAATTATGGAGCCTAATCAATGTGGCTAAATCAAGAGCCGAATTTCTGGCTTTTCAAAGTAAAGTTTAGCCTCTGTTGATGTCTGGCTAGGCTTGGTCCTTCATGCCCATTCATTACATTGGCGGCCAGGGAAAGATGCTTCCGGGAAAAGGTAGAAAAATTGAAGGAAAACTGAAAAATCATCCTGGTGACCTTGCTGGGTTTTCTCTATGGAGTCTATATTATCCTGTAAATGGGAATTCATAGTAATGTGTCCACTTGACCCCATTTTGATACATACATGTGATCCTATCTATACATAAGTGTGGTATGTGTGTCTTTATGAATATATATACATATACATACAGATATGTAACTGGAATTATATATGTCTGGTATTTATCTCTAGTTGGTAAGATTATGGGAAATTTAAGTAAAGATCCATATCTCCTAACTTTCTTTTTTCCCTCTTTTCTCACTTAAATATTCAGTGAGGTGAGCTTGTTTGGACAAGAAGCCCAAGTATGAAATAAATGTAGCTTTAGAAAACAAAAACAAAATGGTGGGGTGCCTGGGTGGCTCAGTTGGCTGGGCGTCCGACTTCAGCTCAGGTCATAATCTCACAGCTCGTGAGTTCAAGCCCCGCATGGGGCTCTATACTGACTGCTCAGAGCCAGGAGCCTGCTTTGGATTCTGTGTCTCCCTCTCTCTCTGCCCCTCCCCAACTCATGCTCTGTCTTTCTGTCTCTCTCTGTCTTTCTCTCTCTCTCTCTCTCTCTCTCAAAAATAAATAAAAACATTTTAAAACAATAAACAAAAAGCAAAAACAAAATGGCACCTTGTTCATGTTACTAGTTGGCTTGCAAATGTTAGGGAACTTGTGGAAACAGGAGTAACATTAGCTAAATAAGATTCTACCCACTGCAGAAAGATTTTATTGATGAGCCACCTCCAGGCTACATTTTCAGAGCAGATCCATGAAATCTTTAAAAGCTGATTTTAACAATCCCCCTGAGATTTCCCACCTGCTCCAGAGGTGCAAGTTGAGAGTAAAGATTTCAGGATAATCGGCCTCTGCTCCTCTTCTCTGCCTCTATCCCAGCCCCATCGCACATCACCACTGACTCCTTGGTGACAGAGCAGAGGAACTGAGTGAGTTGCTATCTAGTTTGCTGACATTTTTTTCCCATCCCTAACTTAACCCACCTGAAGAGCAGTGCACCTGCGGCTTGCAACTTTACTCAAATTATTAGAGCAGTTTTGCACAGAATGTTATTCATTATTCATATAGAAACAGATACAGTCAGTGACTTAAAGAGATGTGAACAGAAAGACAAAAAGGAGACGTACAACACATGGCCCTGAAAGTCCTGGTAACAAGCTTAGCTTTATACTAAATGTGTAGAAAGAATGCATTAGAGATTTAGAGCAAGGCAGTGCCATGATCTAGTTAAGAAGGTCTGATCACCGCTTTGTAGAGAATTAACTGGTATGAAATGGAAGCAGGAAGATGAGTTTAGTCAGCGGTCTAGGAAAAAAAATGATGTGTTAAGCTCACATACATACATGAATAAATATACACGTATATGCATATATACATATATACATACCCACATAGAAGTATCTATGGACACATGCGTTTCTGTTTACTTGAAATAAAATGGCTACTATACTATGCCCTTATGTAGTTATATTTCTTGTAACAATTATTTTCTCATCTCCTCTGAAAAATCCCTTTTGACAGGCATATAATGTTTCCCTGAATGGATGTGGCACAGGTTACTGAATTAAATTTTTGGTGTTTGTTATTGCTTTCCGGTTCTTATTGTAAAGGATGATACTTTCACTAATGTGTTTGCTAAAAGATTGTTGAGCATGTCTCTGATTATTTCCTTTTTTTTAAGTTTATTTATTTATTTTGAGAGAGAGAGAGAGAGCAAGGGGTGAAGGACAGAGAGAGAGGGAGAAAATCCCAAGCAGGCTCTGCACTATCAGCACAGAGCCCAATGTAGGCTCAAGCCCACAAATTGAGAGATCATGACCTGAGCTAAAATCAAGAGTCGGATGCTCAACTGACTGAGCCATCCAGGTGCCCCTCTGGTTATTTCTTTAGAGTTAATTATTGAAGTGCACTGGGTCCAAAGTTTCCTTTTTAAGGGTTTTGACACAGAAAGCCAAACTGCTTTCCACGGGGGCTGCCCTAATTTACACCCATACCAGAAACGGGTGATGGTGCCCAACTCCACATACTCTCCCATTTAATTTAAATTTGCCAAGTTAAGGGGCACCTGGGAGGCTCAGTTGGTTAAGCTTCCAACTTCGGCTCAAGTCATGATCTCATCGTTTGTGAGTTTGAGCCCTGCGTTGGGCTCTGTGCTGACACCTCAGAGGCTGGAGCCTGCTCCAGATTCTGTGTTTCCCTCTCTCTCTGCCCTCCCCTGCTCACGCTCTGTCTCTCTCTCTCTCTCTCTCTCAAAAACAATTAAACAGTAGGGGTGCCTGGGTGGCTCAGACCGTTAAGTGTCTGACTTCAGCTCAGGTCATGATCTCACGGTTTGTGGGTTTGAGCCCCGCATCAGGCTCTATGCTGACAGCCAGCTCAGAGCCTGGAACCTGTTTTGGATTCTGTGTCTCCCTCTCTCTCTGATCCTCCCCTGCTCATGCCATCTCTCTCTCTCTCTCTCTCTCTCAGAAATAAATAAAACATTTTAAAAAACCAATTAAACATTAAAAATAATAAAATACATTTGGCAAGTTAATGGACAGAAATATTGTGGTTGTTTTAAGTCGTATTTCTTTGATTATTAGCGAGACTAAATATATAGTGTCCTTTTTAATTTATTTTTTTTCTGTGCATTGTCTTAAAGTAGAGCAGAGAGTTAAGCATGAAGGTTCCTTACGTTATGGACCTAAGGCTATAAATCATACACAAATCCTTGTGCCAGTCAGTAAATTCTCTATGATTTATTGAGCTAGATCTTGGATCTATCTGACATCTAGGTGCCTCGTGCCATCTCATTTGCTGAGTAAGCCTGCCTTGAGTGTAAATAAAAATAAATGCTTTGAAAGTTGGCTCAAGTTGCAATCTGGTAGGTGAACCGTGGTGCTTAACAAATGATCCTACAACACTCTTGTGAAAGCCATGCTGGTCTCTCTGTAAAATTAATCGAACAATTAGGGTTTGTGGCTTGTTAGTGAAGGAAGGAAACTCGAAGTTTCAGGCAAGCTATGCTCTGAGCCGGGAAGCAGTATTTCCAAGAGACATGTTATAGAAAACAGCTCTTGAAGGCTGTCCTTCATGATGGTACCAGGACTGGATATATTGAGCCACGGAGCCATGCAGTCTGAACCCTCACTTAAATGTAGCCGTCGCTTGCTACCTATAGGAAGAAAGAAGTCATGCTCACTTTTTATTGGCAAAACATTAAACATGTGAGACCTCAGAAAGGGCTTATAAGTTAGGGGACATAAAAGCTGGGAGACTGGTAGTAAAATAAGTGAACAATTTTGTGGTTTTCATTTCTGAAGTCTAGTCCTGAGCTTTTATTGACTCAGAAGCAAATAGGTAAATCATTCACTGAAGTTCTAACTCGGAGTCTGAATAGCTTTTGACTTTAATCCTGTGCTGTGTAAATTGCAGCAGGGATGGGGTTGATGGACATGTGTTTCTTTCAATAAATACAAAAAACGTAGAAATCCCTTTTCTCATCTTGTTTTCTTTATTCAATCCTGTAACCTTGGAAACAAAACAGCCGAAATTAACGTAATTTTTATTTCTTTAAAAACTAGGGAATCATGGCTTTCAAGACCCTACCAGAGGCCTGGGTTAGGAGTCAGGATCAAATCTCAGCTGTTGACACTCACACCAAGTCACTGTACTCCCCAAGGACATCGTTTAAGCAATGTCACCCCTCAAACTATGTCATGGGAAAACACAGTATACCAGGAGTTTTGGTCTTTTTCTTCCCAGGAGAATGTAATAAAGTCCCAGAAGGATGAAGCCGTTAAGCAAAAGAAGAAAGAGGAAATAACATTTATTAAGCACCTTCTATGTACCGGGCCCTCTAGTCGTGCCTCATATGTTTTATTGCAGTTAATTCTCATAACAATCCTCTGAGATAGATACAGATATCCCCATTTTCCTGATGAGGAATCTGGGGCTCAGAGTAGTTAAGGAGCAGGTCCGTGGCCTCACAGCCAGAAGTAAATTTAGATCAGTGTGACTTGAAAGGCTATGATGAACCTTCTACTGCCTATGGAACATTCTGGATTTCAGGATCTGGGGAAAACACCCCCTTCATTCAGGGGGGAAGAAAGAGGGAGCAGGAGAGACTGGTGTGCCCGAGACCAGCCTGAAAGGCCTCGACACACAATTTAGCTATACCCCTGTAGTGTGCAGGTGAGGACAGAGGGACGCAGGCCAAGTTTCCTAGAAGCAGGGACCAAAGTGACGGGTGGTGAAGGGATGCAGGCTGGGGACAGGAGGAAACTAAGCCTTGATGTGGTTTGGGGTTCCCGGCTGACAGCCAGCACTAGCTGCCGGACTTGTGAGAGGCCATTGTGGATGTCCCCAGCCCCAGTGCAGCCTCTGCAGCTGGCACCATGTGGAGCAGACTGGCCATCCTCCCTGAGCCCTCCCCAAAGTCCCGCCCCTAAGAATCATGGGCAATGTCATGGTTTTATCTTCAGCCAGCCACTATTTGGGGGTGGCTTTTGTTGCAGTGATAGATTGCTAAAACGTCTCCAAAGCCTGTACCTGATGAGGGGGAGTGCATTCCCTAAAGCAAAATCTAGTTACTGTTACCAACAAAAGTGTGCATATCCCGAGGAAGAAAATATATGTTAGGTAAGTGCACTCTTCATCCCCTTTATCTATTTCACCCGTCCCTCCCACCCCACCTCTGACAACACCAGTGTGTGCTCTGTATTTAGGAGTCTGGGTTTCTGTTGTTGTCATTTGTCTCTTTGTTTTTTTTATTCATCTGTTTTGTTTCTTAAATTTCACATATGAGTGAAATCATATTATATTTGTCTTTGTCTGACTTATTTCATTAGTGTTATACCTTCTATATTTGTGTGAATGTGAACTTTGTGTGTCTGTGTGTGTCTAGCACGTCTCTATGGGTATGTTCCCATTCTGTGTATGTATCCATGTGTGTCGAGTGTTCCCAGAACTGTGCACCTGAGGGGTGGGGAGATATGTTGGCTCTATGTCTCCCCCTGTATATCTGCACGGCTTGTGTCCCTCGACTTGTGTCTGCATGCATGGTGTGTCCTGTGGTCATCTGTGTGCGTCTGTGTGTGTGTGTGTCCTATTTTCTGTGTGCCTCTGGGCTCCTCTTTCTCTATATTTCCATTCTGAGGATATTCCTCCCATCCTGTGGTGTGTCATAAACAAACAAACAAACAAAAAAAGAAAGGAAAAGGAAAGGAAAGGAGAGGAAAGGAGAGGAGAGGAGAGGAGAGGAGAGGAGAGGAGAGGAAAAGGAAAGGAAAGGAAAGGAAAGGAAAGGAAAGGAAAGGAAAGGAAAGGAAAAGAAAAAGAAAGAAAAGAAAAGACATGTTAGACAGTTTCTTAGAGGCAAGACCTTGGACCTCCTCCTTAAAATATGCAGCTTGAGTGCCCTGAGAGTGTATCTTTTTACCTTTGTATTCCATCAGTCATTTTTCCTGAAATTCTACTTGTAGGAAGAGAGCATTGGCTAGGCCTGGCCAGGTTCGGAGGCCCATCCCTGACCTAGGAATGAGTATCAGACAATCAAATTCTTGGATAGAGGGATTTGAACCTCAGGTAGTAAGACGGGCATCCTATGGAAGCATCCTGAGGGGAGGGGTGATTGCATCTTGCTCCTCTGAACCTTGACCTTTCCTACTTTTCTTTCTGAAGCCTGCAGATGCAACTTCTTTATAGACTCCAATTCTATCTTTCAGTGAACTGCTTTGGGTGCTTCCAAGCAGAGAGCCTTCCCTAATGCATAGATTTTGAGACGAAGTAGCCTTGGAACATAGTTCTGATTTAGCACAGGAGGAAACTCAGGCCACAGGAAGCTGAGATTCACTGCTCCAAGTGGGTAGTCAGAACCAGAGCCCAGGCTTTCTGATGTTCAGCCCGATGTACTTCCTCTAGTCCAAAAGAGAAGCAAGCATTGGGATGGAATTTCCAATGGAAATTGAAACTGAATAGGAGAATGAAGTCCAAGCCCATATAGGGGGAGTGTTTCCATGGCCAGGGAAGACCTAGACCCTGAAGATGGGCCAGCCTCAACCCTGAAGCTATCCGATGTCCAGTCTTCTCTAAAAAGATGCTCCAACTGTGACCAAAAAATCTAAACTACTCACCGAGGTAAGTAGTTACCTTATGTTTTGAATTATTAGTGAAGAAATACATTCATCCCTCCCAATTCTAAAAATTAATGAGAATTTAGGTTCTCATAAATGAGTTAATTGAGAAAGTCATTTGTCCTTAGTAGAAGGTCTCAGCAGTGAGACAGAGGCCCCAGAGTACATTCATGAGATGCTCTTAAAATCTGCATAACAAAAGGATTTACACTTTTAAACCATGAATTAAAAACTATGAATCTATTATTCATGAAATGACTTACATTAGTCAAGCAATTTCTGCTTTCTTTCTCTTTCTCATCCTTAAATTGCCAACGTTTTTCTCAATTTTCTGTTGAAAATCATTTTTTTCTTTATTTCTCCTCTTTTTATTTGTCAAGAAGATATGCCCTTCAAACTAGAGACATATCTTATTTTCCACAACATCTATTGGTGTTGACTCTATGCACACTGCTTATATGTTTATAGACTCTGGCTATATTAGTTTTTCATTTCTGAGCTTTTACAGCACTCATATTCTAGCAATTAAATACAGTTTTTTACATTGCTACTTCCCTGTGCTTCCAGCTTCAAGATTACATTTTCACGGATGGTAGTAAATCTTTTTTTCCATCTTTTACATGCCTCATTGTTCATACAGAGTTGTAAGACAAGAGATTTTTTTTTCATGGATTCATTTCTTCAACAAATATTTATGGAGAATCTTCTAGGTCCTAGGAATGGTTCTCAGCTTATTGCTCCCCAGGTGAAGATGACGGCATCCTGGCTTCACAAAGTGAATGATCAATCAGTGCCTCTCTTAAGTATTCAAGTGACCCATCATCAAAAAGGGGAATTAGCCAACTAGGGCATTATGGGGCCTGAGGCATATCCAGGTGACACATTCTAAGAAGAAAATTCACAGGCCTTGACGATAACACATTAAAATACTCAGGGTCTTTGAACATCAGAGAGGTTGAAAGATCTGGGCTAGGAATCTAAATACATGAGCTTTGCTTCCGTTTCTGCTAAGACCAATTTTGTGACAGCAGATGGTCTACTTAGCCACCCTGAACTTTGGTATCTGAAAAATTGGGAAGATAGATTAGACATTCTCTAAGTTTCTCTCCAGGTCTAACATTCTATGAACAAAGAACAAGGGAAAGTTCCTCCAGTTTCTAACCGGAAACAACAGGATAAAATTAGGACATTAAAATTAAGGGTAGTTGTGGGAGATAGTTCCCCTTAGTAAGAGCTTAAAGGAATATTGAGGTTTTTTTTGGAAACAGGTAAAGAGAATCAAGGAAGGAAAAATGATAAACAGACTTTTTTTCTTTCTGGAATATCTATGACTGTATATAATAATTTTACTAGTCCCCAGAAATATACCATCCTTTGCTTCTTAAACAGAATCAAAAGAAATGAAATGATGGTAGACTAGATTTGCACAGTGTTCAATTAGAGTGACAAATTTACAAATAAGCCCTTTTCCCACACAGGACTGTAGCTTCAAGACATCAAGTATGTTTGCTATTTTGTACAGCACATCAGAATGTTAAGTTAACGAGACACAAGAGTGAATAATATGTCAACATAACGATAAGCCTGAGTGACAAAGTAATCGAATATGAGGAAAACATTTTTGGAGCAAAGTGGTAACAGCTGCAATAAGGCATGAGATAAATTGTGCAGGATCCATTTAGCTCAGGAGACCCAAGTGAGAAGGAAAAAGAAAAAAAAAAAAAAAAAGCAGCCTGAGTTGAACATGAGCTTACATCGTGTCAATGTCCAGGGACTGAGGAAAACCTTCCAGACAGCGGAGGAAGCATACAAAGGAACCAAACTCAACTCAAGAAAGCAGAGCCTGTTTGAAGGCATGTAGATGATTTGGACCATTGAGGTATCACACAGAGAGAATTAATGAGTCAGAACAGAGTTGGAACATACGATTTCCATAATGTTATTTTACTCCCTTTTCAAAATTCAGCGCTCTTCCTTGGAAAAATGTATGGTGCCCCCTAAGCGAGTCCTCATATAGCATTGGAGGAGAACTTGAATTGATTCCAAAGAGGCAGAAGGCAGGAAAATTAAAAGTCGATGTCCAAAAACGTGGCCTCACGTGTAGACAGCTGTGAAATAAAGCAGAGGTCCGAAAGCCTCTGACTGTACCAAAATATATTCTCAAATGTACAAGGCTCTGTTAACATATAAGTGAGACAACGGGAACGTTACACCTTAATGGAATTGAATTCAAGTTTAAACAAATATCAAGGTGGTTAGGCTTTTTAAGTGAAGTCAGAAAATTCAAACAGATGACTCCCCTGGTAACAATATCTCAGACACCTTAGCCATATGTGTATTTCCTGTCTGCTGGCTATGTTAACTTTTAGACTTCTCTATTTTTAAAATGGCCAGCCCTGAATTGGGGTGAGGGCAGTAAATTTTAACAAAGATGTACAAACCACTTTGGGATCTGTGGTTGAATTGAAACAAGCGTACAACAAATAAAATCTTGTGGAAAGATAGGACCTTCTCCCCGTGCTCTCCTCTGATGGGGATGTTTTAAAGCAGCATACATTGAAACCAAAGATTCTTTTTTCTTTTGAAACAGAAATTCTCAACATGAGCAAAGAAAGATGGTGTGAGTCCAGATAACCCAGCCATAGCATTGCTCTCATATACTTGACACAGCTCTTCCGTGATCTTGGGAAAGGCAAATATGGCCCAGACGCCTAGACATATAGAAAATCGGGGCAGGCAAAAATAAATAAATAAATAAATAAATAAAAATCTTTACTGAAATACTTCCTATTTGAGCTGGGTTTTGCATTTCACAAAGTTTTCTGTGGAAGATATTACCAACATTTTCCATACAAGTAAACTGAGGTCTGGAGAAATTTCTAATTTAACCAATAGGGCAGCAGCTGGACCTTCAGGCCAGCCTTCTGACACCTAGTCTAGTTCCTTGTCCATTCTACTGCCTTCTTTCTATCTTGATCCAGTGGAGTCTGTGGTGGAGAAGGATACGGACATTATTCAAGGGATTTACTTACTAAGGTAGCCAGTCACTTGCTAGAGAGCCTATGTAACCATACTTGAAGTCTCTTTCCCTCTTTCCAGAAATGTACTGAGACAGACAGGGACCCAAGAAAGAACTGTCTGTGCTCCACCTAGGGGGCATTGTGCCAGTGGGAAAGGGGAAGGAGGGGAACTAACATTTATTGAGCACTAACTGTGTGCCAGACACAGAGCTAAGGGCTTCACATGCTACTTCTCTTAATTCCACCCTGAAGAATGGGGTCTTAGAGGCCCCATTTTAGAGCTGAGAAAACTGAAGGCCAGAGAAGTCAAGGAATATTCCCAACAATACCTAGCTAGAAGAGAGTGGAGACAGGATTTGAAAAGACATGGGTCTGCCTTCAAAACCTCCAACACCATGTTACCTCACAAAATGAATGTCTGAGAGTAATGGGTTACAACAGGCTTGTGCCTACCTAATGTGACTTACTCAGAAGTACAGGGCCCTCTGCTCAGAGTCGGGCTGCAGAGGTGGTAGAGGGAGTGAAGGAAGTCACCTTACTCTCTCCCTTTAACCAGGGATGAGAGGAAAATCTCCTCTGGAAAGAAGGCTCTGATGGCTTCTCCTGAAACCAGGATCTGAGTGCCCATGTGGAAGACAGAAGCAGATGGTGTCATTTAACCAACTCACCTGCTCCATCGGGCCGCAGCAGTATGATTGTACTTCATGTCGTGTGTCTTGCGTAAGCAGCGTCTGGTGATCACACGTTTCAGAGTGGTTACAAACAGCAGGCTGGAACCTGAGGGGAAGAGAGAACATTCTTCAGTGTAGGGTGTACCATTCTCTCTTCACACCACAAGAACTGCTGCACTGAGCCCAATGACAGAAGAGCATCCCAGGAGGCAAATGTTCTCCAGTGCATAATGGGAGATTTATTTTTTTCTCCTGGGTGGGGGGTCATCAGGGGAAACATCACATTGAGCTTTAGAACTCAGCAAAGAAATGTTAATTTACTCAATACCTCTGAATAAGCACAGACAGAAACTGCCATTCCCCCACTTCAAATTTCCCCACCCCCATCCCCACATCTCCCACCCATGCACTATATGGTGCCCATTAATGAAAAAAAGTGGAGAAAGGAGTTAGTGATCTTCATAGATCAGATAAACAAAATATGTTTTGCTTAACTATTAAGCTAATTAATACTGGCTACTGTTTCAATCTTAGCCTTAGTGGGCTAACTCAATAAAAATTTCTTGTTTATATCACAGTCAAATAAAGATCCATAAGGCAGTAGCAAAGGGGAAAATGCTTTCCTCCACTAGTCTGGTGTCACAGGAGGCATGCTGAAATAGAAGATTTAATAATTGAAATAAGGTGCAGAGTTCCATAACATAATGCCCAGATACAATCAGAAATCACTTGTCACTCTAAAAACAGGAAAAACCTCAATTTGAATGAGAAAAGACGATCAACCACATAACACCAAGATCTCACAGATGTTAGAATTATCTCACAAGGATTTTCAAGCAACCATTAAAAAAAATGCTTTGGTAAGTAATTACAAACAGACTTGGGACAAATGAAAAAGAAAAAAACCTCAGCAAATAAATGGAAGATGTAAAAAAAGAACCAAAAGGAAAATTTAGAACTGAATTATACATTAACCAAAATGAAAAACTCAGCTGATGGGCTCAATAGTAGAATAAAAAGGACAGAGTAAAGAATCAGTGAACTGGAAGATAGAACAATAGACATAACCCAGTCTGAATAACAGAGAGAATGTACACGGAAGTAAAAGGAATAGTCTTTGGATAAATCAAAAGATCCAACATTCACGTCATATGAATCTCGGATGTAGAGGAGAAAGAGGGTGGGGCTGAAAAAAATTCAAAGAAATCACAGGTAAAAAGTTCCCAAATTTGGTAAATTACATGAACCTAGATTCAAGAACCCCAATGAGAATATATTAAAAGAAATTTACACTAAGACCCATTGTAGTCAAACTTCTAGAACCCAAGACAAAAAAATCTTGAAAGCAGTGAGAGAGAAGTGACATCTTACCTATAAGGGAGAAACAATCGAAACGACAGCAGATGTCTATTAGAAATAACCAGGTGGAACATCATAGTTTTTAAGTGCTGAAAGGAGAGAGCTATCAAGCCCAAATTATATATCCAGGAAGAATATCCTTCAGGCTTGGCATTCTCAGATGAAGGAAAACTAAGAGCATTTGTCACCTGCAAATTTACCCTAGAAAAATAGCTAAAGAAAGTTCTTGAAGCAGACAGGGAATGTAAAAGAACAAATCTAGGAACATCAGGAAGGATTCAAGAATGAGAGAAAAAGTAAATATGGGTAAGTACCTTGTACTTTCTCTTTCCTCTTGAGTTTTCAAAATTGTGTGTGATGTTTGAAGCAAAATTTACGGCACTGTTAGATGTAATTGTCAATAGATGTATAGGAAATATTTAAGGCATTTTATTAAAAATGGCAAAGGACAAAAGAACTTAATGTAGGACAGGGGTTCCATACTTTATATGAACTGGTAAAATGTCAACAGCAATACTTTTGATAAGTTATGTATGTTTAATATAATATCTAGAGAAATAAAGTTTTATACAAAGAGATGCACTAAAATGCACTATAGATAAATTAAAATAGAATTCTNCATGAACTGGTAAAATGTCAACAGCAATATACTTTTGATAAGTTATGTATGTTTAATATAATATCTAGAGAAATAAAGTTTTATACAAAGAGATGCACTAAAATGCACTATAGATAAATTAAAATAGAATTCTAAAAGAAGGTTCAAGTAACCCACGGGAAGGCAGGAAACAGAAAAAAACAACCAGAGGGGAAAAAAATGGCAGACCAAATGATAAGCTATTAGAATCTTATTTCATATTCAAAGTCTGACCCTTCTTTGCCTGCTGAACCAAATTCTCTGGTTTAGTTTTGGGCTTCCCTTGCCTGAGTAAGTAGCTAAATAAGAGGAAATCGATTTTCCTCATACTCCAACCCTTACCCATTTTTTACTGTTCCCAGGTCATAAGTAAAGTAACAACTCCACATACTCCAGAAGTCCTTACAAAGGTAAGCTGAAAAAGAGAACACTTACAAATGAAAGACTCAGGTTCTGTATATAAATAGGTTGGGTTACACAGGGGCATATATTTGTCAAAACTCTTGTGCATGCTGAATTATTTAGGGGGAGTGGTATCATATCTGGAACACATAAAAGAAAAATAGACTAAAGAAAGAGGAATAAGAAACAGATATGTGATAAAACACATGATAAATGTTAACGGTAGAATCCAGGTAATGGGTATATGTATGTTTACTGTAGAATTCTTTCACTGTTTCTTCGTACTGGAATATTTCCACAGTAAACTACTAAAAACTTTAATAACTGCTAATTTTTATAGGCAGAAATAAGGAATATTTATAGAAATTGTTTCTTTTTAGTTTTCATTTTACTTTTGAGAGTGAGAGAGACAGAGCACGAGCTAGGGAGAGCAGAGAGAGAGAGGGAGACAGAGAATCTGAAACAGGCTCCAGGCTTGGAGTTTGTCTGCACAGAGCCCGACACTGGGCTTAAACTCACAAACCACGAGATCATGACCTGAGCTGAAGTCAGATGCTCAACCAACTGAGCCACCCAGGTGTCCCTAGAGAAATCTTTTCTGAGGATACTTATCAAAGGAGGAAGAAAGTCAGTTTTATTTATTTTTTTTAATTTTTTTTTATGTTTTATTTATTTCTAGGAGAGACAGCGTGAGCAGGGGAGGGTCAGAGAGAGAGGGAGTCACAGACCGAAAGAGGCTCCAGGCTCTGAGCTGGCAGTCAGCACAGAGCCCGACGCGGGGCTCGAACCCACGAACCGCGAGATCATGACCTAAGCGAAAGTCGGACGCTTAACCGACTAAGCCACCCAGGCGCCCCAGGAAGTCAGTTTTAAAATCAAGTTGAAGTTTATATCTTTTCAAATTAGTGTTTTCCTTTTCTTTGGGTAAATATCCAGTAATGGAATTATTGGATCATAAGGTATTTCTGTTTTTAACTTTTTGAGGAGCCTCCACACTGTTTTCCACAGTGGCTACTCCACACAATTAATAATAATGGTCACTCATCCATTCCCGGATCTGGAGCTCTTTAAATGGAGTAGAGTATTTACCTTTGATATTTGATATTACAACCACAATCATTAAAAAAAAATAATGGCAATCTATATTTTAGCCTTCCTCAGAGAAATTTGGAGGAGAGTATTAAAATCAACGAATAGTTACAATTTTAGCCCACCTCCCTGGTAGGCAGAGTGAGACCCAGATCTGCCTTATGATATATTCCCTGTTCTTGAGTGCAGAGGAGGAAATAAAATCTTCAGCCACAAGCAGAATTTCTACATTGATTCCCAGACCCTTGACTAAAGCTATTGTAGGAAGGGCAAAGTAGGAAACCTGAAGCTCTTCCTTCCCGTTAAATAAATAAAAAACAATACTGCATCCCTGTGTGATTTAGAGTTAGCGCCACTTTCAGTCTGAAAACTGGCGGGGGTGGTGACTTCCCTCATAGTTCTGGTTGTCTCAAGTTAAATACGTAGAACTTACACTGGTCTATGAAAGAGAGGATTATTATAAAGTTGATCATGTGGAATGGCTCAATTACAGCTGAGAATTGGCACAAGAGATACAGCCCCAATACCTGGTATACAGTGATTAAACTGACAAATGTTTTTTACTGCTTTCTGCTAAAGAGAAGTAACCAGAGCAGTATGCTTTTGACTAGTGCGTTTTGCCTCAGGTTAATCCTCCTCTAAGGTTGGGTGCCACAATTTATTTATGGGAAACTTTACCATCCCACTAACTCACAAGTCAATGATTACATTGGGTCTCGTGTATACATAGAATTGTGAAGGAGTAATGCTTCTCTCAGGAGACACTGCAATGATTCCATTGAGCTGGAACATGACCATTGGGGTTCTTCAAGCCACTAAGTTAAATAGACATAAAAGGAGGTCAGAGTGTTGGCTGTAATTATTGATCATAATTATCATGGAAATATATAGACATTTTTGGACACTAGAGCTGGAGAGGAATATGGATGAACCCCAGATGATGTCCGCATACTATCATGCCTAAAAGCAAAAAGTCATAGAAAAGTACTGTGGTGCTATACAGGAAAGGCTGCCAGGGGCTCGCATCTCTCAGAAATAAGGGTGGAAAGGAGCACCTGGATGGCTCAGTCAGTTAAATGTCCTACTTTAGCTTAGATCTCAAGGCTGGTGAGTTCAAGCCCCGCATCAGGCTCGGTGCTGACAACTCAAAGCCTGGAGCTTGCTTTCGGATTCTGTGTTTCCCTCTCTCTCTGCCCAAACCCTGCTCACACTCTGTCTCTCTATCTCTCAAAAATAAATAAACATTAAAAAAATTTTAAAAAAAGAAATGAAAGTATAAGTAAAATGAGTAGGAAAACAAGAAAATACCAATACTAGCCAGCTACAGTTTCATGATTTCTTACCTAAAAGCATAGCCTCTACCAGAAATCCCTTCCTTATTATCTCAAGTGCATATGTTTATATATTTTACCTAAATTCCATTTTGTTTCATTTTTTTTCCCCAGGTGTGGGTTCTTGATTGTGAATTTTCCAATTTAGTTTATTGTTGTAGACTAACTGTGAAAGAAAATAGAGGAGTACAATGTGGAGATCCCAGACTTGGAACAGGATGGAACATTTGACATGACTTTAGTTGTCTTCTTTTGGGGAAAGTCTGAGTACATTTTTTTCCCCCTAAGCCGAATAGTTAGATGATAGCGTTGTTTTTGACAAGGAAGAGGATACATTCGGTTCTTGAGCTCATAAAGGGACTGAGTCATGGTAAGACAGGTTCACGTCTCCATACACAGGAAATCAGTGAGACCAACTGCTCCTTTCCCATAGTCCCTGGGAGCTAGAGAGGAGTTTAACCCAATCAGTGCTCCCAATCAAAAGACACCGGAATAGCTGATAAATTATTTACAGCAGTGCTAGTATTGAGAGCCCACTGTCCAGTAACGTCAAGTGTCCAGAGGTAACAGTTCTATAACAGTTATATAACACAGAGTGACCAGTTCTATAACAAAAATCAGATTAAGCATGTTACCTTCTCCCCAAAACATATGGTTTTAGAGAGCTTCAATATGGCCGCCATTAACTTTATAGAAAGATGGACAGGAGAGGGGAAGAGAGAAGGGGAGAAAGAGAGGTGAGGAAACGAAGCTGATTAAAACTTAGGCTAGGTAAAGATGTGGGTATTGGTACTGGGACATGAGGCTTACAGAAGCAAATAGGTCAAAAGCCCATACAGTTTTTGAGGGACTTAGGTTGTCAAAGAAACCATAATTCTGGGCTTCAGACCTTCTTTGACAGTTTAGCCCTTAAAATAATCTTTGGGAAACCAACCTTAAAAAGGCAGAAAATGGGCTATGATAGTCCTACATCCTTCAAGAAAGAAAGAACAAGGCCTTGTTCTCCAATGCCTGCTTCAGAAGTGGAAGAAGAAATTGTGTAAAAACCAAACCAAACCAAACCAAACCAAACCAAAGGAACAAACAAACAAAAAACCTGAGGGTGGCACCCCTGAGCATGGCATTCTGCTTTTATAGAGCAGAATGAGTGCTTAAAGGAGAAACTTTTAAATTAGGTGGCCTTCCCAGGTGCCGGCCCAGCAGGATCCCATCATTACTAAGGATGGGGGCAAGACGAGTGTCTTTTTTTTCTGAATGGGAGTTTTGTGCTACCCTTCTCACACTCCATTGTTGCTTGTGGAATGTGCAAGAGGCAAATGACTTATTCATAGGTAACGGCTTCACTGGGTCATCTAGACCTGTGGAGAAGACTGTATATCACACAGAGATCGAAGATGGATGTGGTGACAGTGTGGGACTTTAGTTTCTTCCCTTGATGAGGAGATTAAGTATATTTTCATGTGGCAAGAACAGTGAGACAAATACCATTTTGGTGAAAAGAAGGATAAACCGTGGCAGACTGGCTAACTGTTCTTCAACCTATCATCTATTTCCTCTACTTCTTAAATACACAGCTAGTCTACCTCACAAGATTTCTTGTAGTCAAGTGTATACAGGTGACTGAGTTCTCTATGAAATGTGAGCAGAAGTGATATGGGTTCCTTTCAAGCCTATCTCCCAGAAACCACCCATGGATCATTCCTGATGCCTTTGTCTGCTTGCTAGGTTCTCGTAAGTGAGCACGGTACATTTTGAAACAGTAAGAGAGAGCCTGGGTCGCTGATTGCTGCTTACCAATTACAAACACTCATTTCAAACTCTATGTGAGTAAGAAATCGACTTCTCTCATCATTTTGCAGTGAGCCATTTTGTATTTTGCTATTTGTTCATTACCACGGTTGGATTTGCCCTAGCTAGAAAATCTCTTCAGCATTAAATATAGAAGCTTAAATCTAAGATATCATAAACATATGGATAATAACTCCACCAAAGAGATTTATTTCCTTCACCAATATCTAGGCATCAGCAGGAGGCTTAATTTAGGCAAATTTTATTCTCAATTTTCATACTCCCTGTTTTAGCATTCAATATATATACACACATACATACATACATATGTATATATATACATACATACATACATATATATGTATATATATACATATATATATGAAATTTGCAGAGCTATTCTCAGTAATTGACAGAACAGTAGCCTCAAGTGACATCTTTATGTCTAATCTGGGGTTTTCTTCAGGGAGATAGACCCTGCAGAGAACCTCACCAATCACTTGCATAATGACTGAAGACAGTAGCATCTATGTCTATTGACACATTCTCCCCCTGGAAATTTTTATGGGTGTGAGTCCCACATGGTGATCTAGCAGAAAATTCAATCCACTTCCTCACTAAGACAGAGTAAAATTGCAAGAGGTACATTTTTTCCCCCACAAGGTAAAGACCTATCAGGTTGTGAAAAGAGCTACTCAGATGTTCTTCCTCCATGGGGAATGCTCACTCCCAGAGCAGTAGGGAACTGGAGAGGGGAGGTCTCCAATTCGGTTCATACTTTAGACAAGGGAAGACCCACTGTCCAAGCTCATATTGTGTTCTGGATACTTCCTGGGCCCTTGCAGGGAGACAGGGCATACAAATGATGTGAGGATTTTGTTTGTGTTCAGGAGGATTGCTTGACCTAGGAACCTGTATGCATTCCCTGCCTTGAAGGAAGTGAGGAATAAAGCTATCCACTGAAAGAGATTTGAATTCTGAGCAGAGAGGCCCACCCTGTTCTATCCCTGTTTCTGCTTTTGAATATCATGATCAACAGTAGGTCTGCTGCTCTCTTTATGCCACTTTATGCCACCCTAGAGGCATCAGATGCTCCGTCCTCTGTGCCTTCTCTTCTTCCCCTGCACCACTCTGCACAGAATGCACCCAGTAGTATTCTTTTTTTTTTTTAATGTTTTATTTATTTCTAGGAGAGAGAGAGAGACAGCATGAGCAGGGGAGGGTCAGAGAGAGATGGAGTCACAGACTGAAACAGGCTCCAGGCTCTGAGCTGGCAGTCAGCACAGAGCCCGACGCGGGGCTCGAACCCATGAACCGCGAGATCATGACCTAAGCGAAAGTCGGACGCTTAACCGAATAAGCCACCCAGGCGCCCCAACACCCAGTGGTATTCTAACTCGTGTTCTCTCTGTCTTCCCTATAAGACTGTGTGCTTCTCAGGGGCAGGGACTGGCTCATGCCCATCTTTGCTTATTCTGTACCTAGCTCAGGGCCTAGCATGCACTAAAAAATCAAAAAGGGAAGCCATTTGTTGTCAGTCTGGAAAACTGGAGCTTCCCAAATTACTTTAATAAATCTCCCCATTCTCATTTCAGGACCCAGACATATGATTGCTGAAAAACCCAATTTAACTTAAAAGACTAGAGGTTATGCATAAATCACAATGGGAAATAGTACAAACTTGCTCAGTAGAGTAGCATTCCCATGGAAAGTCTCTTGTCTTCTTTCCATTGTCTCAGCTGTTCACTTGGTTGAGACCATCTTTATCTCTCACCAGCCCACAGATCTCAGAGCTCCCCATTCTTGCACCTCCACCCCATACCCTGCTTCTGGAATGAATCACTCAGAACCAGAATACATTCTCAGAGCCTTTCACAGCCACTGACTTTCAAAGACGTTCTAAAAAGCACACTTCCCTCCCCACATTTTAACATCTCTGAAATCAGTTTGTGTCTTAACATGTCTGGCAGCCATGTGGTGGGAGTGAGAACACACATCAGAGTTTGCAGAAGTGCCGGGAGTGTGGAGGGAGCCCCACACACAACAGCAGAGCAGTCCTTTAAGACATACCTCATTATTGGAGGTCTCGGGGGCACAGAGGACAATATTGTCCTGAATGCACACATGACACAGAATTCTGGGAGTGGTAGGGTTTTTGGCATTCTGAAGCCAGTTTATTCTTCTATTTTATTTTCTTTCCGACTTCTGCATGAGAATAACATACGATGTCCAATTCTAAAAGAGCTCTTTCCATAAAATAAATATTTTATGGCACTGTTAGTTGGCTGGGGTATTTTTTTTTCTCTCTGAAGAGAGCATGAAATCATAGTGCATCTTGCACTGGATAGTATTTTTAGATTTGGTTAAAATGGAATATATCAATCTCATCACACTATTAATTCCTCATTTCTCCTGTTAACCTTTTATGCCAAGCCAATCCTTACCACCAGTGATTCCTGGATCACTACTCTTTTCTGGCTTTATTTAATCCATGTACTGTACTGGAATTTTGTTATCACCAACCTCCACCCGTTGACATTTCAAACATTCTTCAAATGCTGACTTAAACATAACTGACTCCGTGAAGTCTTTCCTACATCACTAATTTACTTTGATCTCCTCCAGTCTGTATAATCCTGCATTGCTTGGGAATCTGTTACACTACAGATACAACCCATTCTTTTGAAACCTTTCTAAGGCCTGGGCACAATGATAGGCACTTTAGAATACATTGTCCCAATTAATTGCCACAATAACTTTTGGAGGTACAAATCAGCCTCCATTCTCCAGTGAGTTTAACTGATATGTAGAGAGAGCTGTTGACTTATATTTTTTCATAGATCTAGTAGGTGATAAACATGAGTCTTTTGGCCCAAATCTGGCCTACCATTGAACATCAGCTTCCTTTTCTCCAAAGCCTGCCCTTCCCATCTACATATTGAATACACTGTATTGAATTAAACTGAATGTGAAATGCAAAATACCATTAAAAACTGAATTTTCTTGATAATAATGTTCCAAGTTCACTTGAAAAACAGGCTGAAGCCTTTTAAAATTCACTTTGTCATTATTAGGCTGATATTTTTGTTAAACCCCATTTGCTTAAGAAAAATTAAAATTATGTTTCATTGTAAGAAAAGAATCATTGAAGCTTAGCCTCGGAAATGCCATAATTACTTTTCTTGTTCTTTCTGTTATTTTCTTACATAATAATGCAGAACTCCTGAAAATCTAACAACAGCCAGCTTACATTCACAGTATTAATATATAAGAAGTAGCACGTATAGGAGGATTAGGAGGAACTTGACGGAGGAACAAGGGGGAGAAGAAGGGCAGAAATGGTGGGGGAAAGGGAGAGAGACAAACCATGAGAGACTCTTGAATGCTGACAAAAACTGAGGACTGATGGATGTTGGGGGGAGGGGGGGATGGTCATGGAGGAGGACACTTGTGGGGATGAGCACTGAGTGTTATGTGGAAACTAATTTGACAATAAACTATTTGTAAAAAAATAATAATAATAAATTTAAAAAAATAGGCAAAAAAAAAAAAAGTAGAATTCTCCCTTATGCTTATGGAAGAGTCAGCTATGGAAACATATAAAAAGAATTTCCCGGCAAGGAAGAAGAGAGGACTTGCCTTTTCCCAAGAGCATAGCAGGAGCAAGAGCAGCCAGTATAATCTTGAGATCGAACAGACCTGAATCACGCACAGTTCAGGAACTCCCTGATTTTGTCATCTTGGGCAAGTCCCTTAACCTTGTTGAACATCAATAGCCTCATTCGTAGAATGTGAATCGGTAAAAACTATATCATAGTGTCAGTTTAGTACCAATTGATAACAGTACCTCAATTAAAGGCATTATCCTCATCATGATTACCATCATTATTACATATGTTCTTGATGGAACATTTGGCCATATCCAGGAAAAAGACTGTGACATCTTTTGATTTATGTGTTTTTTTAAATGTTTATTTATTTTTGAGAGAGAGAGAGAAACTGAGCATGAGCAAGGGAATGGCAGAGAGAGAGGGAGACACAGAATCTGAAACAGGTTCCAGGCTCTGAGGTGTCAGCACAGAGCCTGACGCGGGCCCAAACTCACAAACCATGAGATCATGACCTGAGCCAAAGTCGGAAGTTTAACCAACTGAGCCACCCAGGCACCCCTGATTTCTGTTTAAAACAAAAAACAACCTCTTGCTACTGTGTAGAGAATAGATTACAAGGGGTCAGATTAGGCAATGAAACAAATGCGGCAGTTTTCCAAAGAAGAGACTGTGGAGGCCTGTACCTGGATCATGGTAGTGAAGATGTTTCAAGTGTCTGCAATAGAGATGATTCTAGGAGCTAACATCCATATAATATGGTATTGGATTCATTGTGGAGGATGTGGAGGAGCAAGGAATCAAGAATAACCTCTACAGCTGGGGCACCTGGGTGGCTCAGTTGGTTAAGCGTCCAACTTCGGCTCAGGTCATGATCTCACTGTTGGTGGGTTTGAGCCCCGTGTCGGGCTCTGTGCTGACAGCCAGCTCAGAGCCTGAAGCCTGTTTCAGATTCTCTATCCCCTCTCTCACTGACCCTCCCCTGATAACATTGTTTCCCTCTCTCAGAAATAAATAAAACATTAAAAAAAAAAAGAAGAAGAAGAACCTCTACAGCTATAGCTTAAGCACATGGGTAGATGGTAGTACCATTAGTTGAGCTGGAGAAGACTAAGGGAAAGTGGATAGGAGGTCAGGTTGGAGGGTGGTATTAAAATTAAAAAAATAGGGGCACCTAAGTGGTTCAGTCGGTTGAGCATCCAACTTTGGCTCAGGTTGTGATCTCACAGTTTGTGAGTTCAAGCCCCACATTGGTCTGGGCTGTCTGCTGTTAATGCAGATCCCACCCCAAATCTTCTGTTCCCCTCTCTCTCTGCCCCTCCCCCTCTCTTGCTCTCTCAAAAATAAATATTTTTAAAATCTAGTAAATTTAATTATAGAACCAAGTTCACTTTTATAAATCACTAGTATGGTTTTTAAAACCAGAATTCACATTTTTATTTTAATTTTGGTGATTTCTTTATCTCTCCATATCCAAAATATTGATTCACATAAAGAGTGTTTTCTATTTGCCTTCCTTTGTCACATAGGTGACAGGCAATATTCTAGAGATGCTCTTATCAGCTTGATTCCCCCCTAGAAACCTTTTGGATTTTCCTCCCCCTTTCAGTCATTCATTACCTCAGCAGTTAAAGTCAGCCATCATGCCAAAATCTTGAAATTCTCCCCACAATTTTCCCTGCAGAGTAATAACTCTGATCCAGGAACTCAGGTCCTCAGAGTGGGTTGGCTCCTTTGTCCTTGGAGGCAGAGACTCCTTTTAGGGCCTGGAAAGCATGATTGTATCACCTGTCATGTCCAAGCACTTCCGAACCTCATAGCTTTCTCCACACCCTCTTAGAATCTCCCTCTCAACAATACTCACATTGTTCTGTTTGACAAACTCCTTCCTGATTGATTTATGAACATAAATTCAATTGTTACCTTATGGTCACCATAATCACAGTTGTAATTTCTATTCTGCCTTACATTTAGGGTAATCACCATTACAACTTGCATCTGAGTGTCTTAAGCTCCCCTTCCCTGAAATTGTCCAAGCAGAGTCCGTCTAGAGGACCATGATGGATGAGAGGTGAAATGGGATGACCTCAAAGTAAATCTCCTTTTCTTAAATTTTGTGTATTGTACATTTAATATTTTGCAGAAAACCCAAAGTGCTTGCTGATCACATGGCTGTTCTAATTTACCAAAGCTTTGTAGGACCAATCATGTTTTACTTGATCGTGTTCAGTTAAAAAGCTGAATAAGCAGAAATGGTCTCCAATTTACTACCCAAGGAGCTATCGCTGTCATCTTTCGTCTTCCATGCACATATCTGACATATATATGGTGTGGCTTGTTTTAAATAAGCATCTGTTAAGGAGGTAAGGTGTTGTGCTGGAAAAAGTGATAGTGTTAGATTATTTTCTTCATTCTGGCACCTACCTAGCTAACTGCATTTGACCAGGGCACCTCACATCTATGAGTCTTAACACTCCTCATCTGCAAGATAAAAGGGTTTGACTAGATGAGGGTTTCTCAACTACAGCACTACTGCCATTTGGGGCTAGATAATTCTTTGTTGTGGGGGCTGCCCTTTTCATTGTAGGATGTTTAGCAGTATCCTTGGTCTCTACTCATTAGATGCTGTTAGCACCCTTTCTTCCCAGGTTTTGACAACCATAATGTCTCCAGACATTGGCAACTATCTGCTGGGGGAAGAAAACTGTCCCAGTTAAGAAACTCTGCTCTAGGTAACTATACGAGGAAAATATACTTAGAAAAAGAGATGTTGGGGCACCTAGGTGGCTCAGTAGGTTAAGTGTCTGACTTTGGCTCAGGCCATGATCTCACAGTTCATGGGCTCGAGTCCCGTGTCAGGCTCTGTGCTGACAGCTTGCTCAGAGCCTGGAGCCTGCTTTGGATTCTGTGTCTCCTTCTTTCTCTGCCCCTTCCCCACTTGTGCTCTGTCTCTCTCTGTCTCTCAAAAATAAATAAATGTAAAAGAAAAGAAAAACAAAAAAGAAAAAGAGATGTTAATCAGATAGTGCCCTACCACCTCCATTAGTGTCTACTACAAACATTTTTTTTTTAACTTAAAGATTACCACTAGTGGAACTTTAAAGTGGATGTATACTTTACAAATTTTTCACAGATAATAAAAACAAAACTCCACCACTTATTTAAAACAAATAACAAATATTAATAACAAAAATAGACTATGTAGCATCACAGAGTCATTAAAAAAGAACTCAGAGCATATTCAATGTCAGATCAAACACATCAGTGATGACAGGAACTTAAACGGCTGAATACAACTCTCAAAAGACAAAGGCATTCAGATTTTTTAAAAAAATGAAATTGAGCTATACACTGCCTAAAATAACAGATCTAAAACAAAATGACTTGAAGACTTAAAGTTTAAGAAGAAAAGTATAGACAATGATTTATCTGGCAAAAATAAATAATAAAAAATGGAAATGGCAAAATTAATTTTAAACAATCCTAGAAATCAAAGCAAAAATCTAAAATTTAATAAAGAAGATTGTTTTATATTAATAAAAGGTATAATTTAGGGTAAAATATAAAATTAAATGAAAGGCATTAACTTTTATTCAACCAATAATAAGACATCAAAATATCTAGAGCAACCCAATGACCTTTTATTTCAAGGGAATTCAGGAAGTACTTTTTGGCGATATCTAGTTGGCATCCTCAATAGCGTTGAAATTCTATTAGTAAGGAAAATTAGGAATAAGGCTATTGTGTTAGTAGCTGACAGCCTTGCCCACTGCCTGGCAACTATTATTGGTGGTAAACGTTGGGCAGGTGGAAAACCTCTGCTGTTCTAAGGCAGCTTTCACGAATGTGATTTAAAATGTACCTATGCAGAAAGCAAGAAAATGCAATTTCTACCTTTATAAAGGAGAATCTGGTTAAGATAATGAAGCATTTTTGGTAAATTTTGTTTGACCATAGCTAGTCAAATATTTCCTGTGACCTGAAATATTATTCATTCAGGAAAGAAAAAGCAGGCACATAGTTCTAGGCACCCAATGAATCATATTGAACTACATGAATGATTAATGTTATTTGATGAAGGGTGTCATCAGGAAACCTAGAATTACTTCCTTATAGTTCAGTTCCCTCATTTTAAAACATGACAGCAGAATTTGATAAAGTACCCATTTTAACAAAACAATGCATGCTTGATCAATAAAATATAGTCAAATAAAAAATATACAGCCAAAACAGAGCCAAAAAAGAAAAATTTATAAAAACACAATAATGGTGAGAAAACTTAGCACAATGTGAATACACCAAAATCAAAGAAGGATGTAGGACTTTTGAAAAATATAATTGAAATGACTAAACAAATTTATACTAAATAAGATGAGTGTGATATAATAATTTCATGGACCTATAAAATAATCATCTTAAAAGTAATTGTCTATCAAACTGAAAGTGAGCCGTAATCCATTCCAAAAAGTTGTATATGTATAAGCTATGTTATTTGATGTCAAAATAGTAGAACTATAAAACATAAAAAATGGAAAAACAAGTAGAAAAAACACCTCAGAAACCATTTCACTTCATAAAAATGAAAAGTGAATTACCCTCTTTGGAAAATACTGAAAATGAGAATATCACATTAAAAATATACACGATGCAGACTTGCAGTCTCGACGACCAGAGAGTTGCTCGTATGGCAGTGAGCAGTGATGAAACTGGATGGAGGATGTGCTGTGACTCTTCTCAGGGTTGGGTAGCAGCCCTCCTGCCGGAGGAGGTAAGTAGGGAGTTTAGTGCCCTCCTGAGTTTCTTCCTGGGGCATTTGCCAAATGGAAGTGGAAATAGTGCAGAGCCAGGTCTGGTTGGGAGAAGGGAACAGTGATGGGACCACTAAACTATGTGGGATTTTGGGTCAGGGCACCTGAGAGAAGGCAGCTGTTGAGGAGCCCCAGAAGACTTGGAAGGTTCCGTCCTTGGCAGAATCTTAAACTGTGTAGTTACAGAGCAAGATGCTGGGGGCCTACCAGAGGGCAGCCGCTGGTGGCCATGGGATAACAGGCATTTCTGAGGTTACGTAGGGGCAAGGACGCATTGGAGTTCTGATTACCCAGAAGGGAGACACTTTGGTCAATACCCTAGGCTTTCTACTGAGACTAAAAAAGAGTATAAAATCTCGTAGTCTGAATCTAAACAAGAGTCAAATTATCCAAACTTATGTACAGAGAAAATATTAAAAACAGAAAACAGAAAAGAAGACTTGAGATCTAGGAGACAATTGTAGATGCTCTCACATATGTGTGAGCACAAATACATATCCAAAGAGGGTGCCTGGGTGGCTGAGAAGGTTTATCATCTGACTCTTGACTTGGGCTCAGGTCATGATCTCACAGTTCATGAGTTCCAGTCTCATGTCATGCTCTGCGCTGACAGTGGAAAGCCTGCTTTGGATTCTCTGTCTCTGCCCTTCCCTCTCTCTCTCTCTCTCTCTCTCTCTCAAAATAAATAAATAAACTTTAAAAAAAATACACATCCAAAGGGATACTGACTGAAGATAGACTCAAATGTATGAGATGTACGTAGGCCATATTCACAGGAAAATCAATAGCGTTATTCAGTGTAACAATCTTTAAGGAAAAAAATAAATGAAAAGATTATAGCACACATAGACAGTACCAAATAAATTTTCCAAGTATATTTTTTACATTCCACACCCTACCTGTGGTCACATTGAGGCTTAGTAGATACTTTTGGCCAATGAACAGTGAGCAGGTGAGGTTTTTGTACAAGTCTGAGGCACTTAAGAGGATGTCTCCTTCATCTCTTTTGTGTTACTCCAAGCAATCATGGCAACTAGCCAGATGGCATGACTATAGAGTGGAGGCGGGCTGGCCAAGTCTCACTAGACTTTCCATGTGTGACATATCTTTCAGGCTAAACCACCTGTAATATATAGCATTAAGTACTCAACTCCAAAATTATAAGAATATGGTCAGGAAAAAACAGGAATTTGGCGCAGTCTCATGGTACTGGAGAGACTAAATATGGAGATGGGCCTGCTACGGAGATGACACCATTATAAATGTCCTAGGATTTTAGTTGAGACCACACTCCAAGAGCCACTCCCTAGGAGTAAAATAAATGTGCCCCCCAAAACCTAAAGTCATGGCTATGGCTGCTTGTATTAAGGTGATTTGCTTGTATTCCTTCAGCCTGCCAAAAGAATATTAAATCCACTCTAGAGGAAGATAAAATCTTCCAGAGCCCCATATTATTTTCCATGGATAATGTCTGGCATTAAAATTAAGAGACATGCCAGGACACTGGACCAAATGACTACAAGACAAGAGGAATAAAAACATGTAATGGAAACAGACCATAGGTGATCACAATATTGAAGTTATCAGACACAGATTTAAAAATACCTACAATTAATATGTTCAAGAAATAGATGGGGAGATGAGCAATTTTTTTCAGTGAACTAAAATATACAGAAAATTAAAATTGTAGAACCACAAATAAGACAATTAAAGATTTAAATGAGCGAGTGTAACAGCAGACAAACCAGCAAAGAGGATTAAGCAGCTGGATGTAGTCAATAGAAAATATCCAGATTGAAAAAAAGAGTATAAAATTTTAAAAAGTAAGACTCAAATGGAACATAATAAAAATACCTACATTCTGGGACCACCTGGGTGGCTCAGTCAGTTAAGCATCAGACTCTTGATTTCAACTTAGGTCATGATTTCATGGTTCATGGTTTCAAGCTCCATGTCAGGCTCTGTGCTGGCAGCATGGAACCTGCTTTGGATTCTCTCTCTCTCTCTCTCTCTCTCCATCTCCGCACCTTCCCCATTCATGCGCTTTCTCTCTCAAAAAAAAAAAAAAATTAAAATTAAATGCCAACATCCTGCAACAGGGATTTAAGATGTGCAGAGAGAATGGAGCAGAAGAAATATGTGAAGAAAAACCATCCAAGGACAATCTGAAATTTCTGAGAAATATAAAGCCACAGATTCAAGAGTATCATTAAACCCAAGCAGCATAAATACAAAGAAAAGCACACCTAGGCACCTCATAATAACAAAGAAAAAAAATCTTAAAAGCTGCCAGAGATAAAAGACACATTACCTTCTGAGAGAAGCAGTAAGTCTGACACTTGAATGTTTAATAGAAACAATAGAAGTCACTAGATGAGGGAATGATATTTTTACGGTGTAGAAAGAAAATACGTGTTAGCTTAGAATTCTATATCTAGCAAAAATGTCTTTCAGAAATGAAGTGAAATAAAGTTTTTTGACCAGCAAAAGCTAAGGAAATACATTCCAGCAGGACTAGATAGATAGATAGATAGATAGATAGATAGATAGATAGATAGATAGATAGATGATAGGTAGTAAAGGGAGTTTTGAGGCAACAGAGAAATAATCTCAGATGGAAGCAAACAAATGTAGGAAGACATGAATAATATTAAAATGGGACAATGTGGGTATATTAAATGAATATTCCCTTTTTAGTAAGAGTAATGGCTAATGAGGATTCCAATAAATGTAAAATAAAAGGAATTGGTAACAATAGCACAAAAAGTGGAAAAAGATATAAATAGACCTCAGAAGTAGTATAGGTATTAATTGTAGGTAGATTGTATTAAGTCAAGGATGCATTATAGTTAGCCACTAAGAGAAGAATGAAAGAATATATTACAATACAACTAATAGAAATAAAAATGGAATTAAAAGTACTAGACAGATACAAATGAAGGCAAAAAAAGAACATGAATAAAATAGGATAAATAGAAAACTAATGGTGAGTATATTAAAATCCAAATATGTCAGTTATTCTATTAAATGTAAATAGACTAAATTATCCAAATTAAAAAACTAAATACAGATATACCATATCCATATCAAATATATATTCTTATAGATTACATAGATATATATAATCTGTATCTATATACATATAAATGTAGAAATAAATAATAAACTTTATCATATAAGATTCTACCTTAAGTATGAGAACACAAAAATATTTAAAAGGATAGGAAAATACATATGCAACATCTAATATNTATTTTTAAAGGCTGGCATATCTTTACTAAGATCTGACAAAAATTTTAAGGCAAGAAATATTATTAGGGATGAAGGAGACATTTATGATAATAAAAATTTCAATTCAACAAGATACAAAATAAAATAATTCAACAAGAAGATATAATGAGATATAAATTGGTGTGCAGCTATTAACATAGCCACCTTATACACTTGTGGTAAAGAGCAAACTACTCCCATATGCAGCAACATGCATGAATTTCATAGCATCATGCTGACAAAAGGTCCAGACATTAAAAGCATATACTGTATAATCTCATTCAAATAAAGTTTAGAAGCAGGCAAAACAACTCTATGATGAGGCAAGTCTGATGGTGATTTCCTTCATGGGTCCAGCAGGCACTAACTGGGAAGGGTTCAAGGGGGTTTGTAGGATGTTGACAGTGATCTATATCCTGACCCAGGTGATCTATGGGTGAGATAGTTTTTTCAATATTCATGGAGATAGACACTTAGGATTTCTGTACTTTAGTAGGTATAGGTTTCTATAATTTAAGCAGAAAATCTATCTTCAAGAGATTCTAACATGCCCCAGGTTTGAGAACCGCAGAGCTCTGTGATACTTGACAGTTGGCTGATGTTTTTGCTTCTTCAGACTAACTGCTGTTTGTGAGGCCCCACCTCCCAACTAGACTAACCTCACCCTGGGTAACTCAAGGCATTGTGGACACTCCAAGTACCATGCAGCATAGCAATACTGATGGAGACCACTCACCCATACATAGATACAGAATTCCACTCTTCTGACCCATGGAGTTTTATAACCTGCACTCTACTCATAAAATTCTTCCTCTAGAAAATAGTAGAATATACCAAATACATACCTTATTTCATCAGTTTCTCTTAAATAAGTCTCAGCTGTTTCCTCCCACACAGGGCAGAAACCTAGTGCTCTAAGACCTATATGTACTAAACCTTTTAACCTTTATCTTGCCCAAAGCTTCACAACTGCAACTAACACTTTCTTATCTCCCATCCACTTCAACTCCTTTTCTTGTCCCTGATCAAGGACACCCATTACTGTTTTTTTTTCCTTAAATAGTTTATTGTTAAGTTGGTTTCCATATAATACCCAGTGCTCATCCCAACAAGTACCCTCCCCCATGCCCATCACCCCCCTTCCCCTCTCCCTGACCCCCATCAGCCCCAGTTTGTTCTCAGCATTCAAGAGTCTCTCATGGTGTGCCTCCCTCCCTCTCCCCAACTATTTTTCCCTTCTTCTCCCCCATGGTCCTCCATTAAGTTCCTCCTAATCCACCTATATGTGCAAACATATGGTATCTGTCCTTCTCTGCCTGACTTATTTCACTCAGCATAACACCCTCAGGTTCCATCCATGTTGCTACAAATGGCCAGATTTCATTCTTCCTCATTGCCATGTAGTATTCCATTGTCTAAATGAACCACATCTTCTTGATCCATTCGTCAGTTGATGGACACTTAGGCTCTTTCCATGTTTTGGTTATTGTTGAGAGTGCTGCTATGACATTGGGGTACCTGTGCCCCTGTGCATCAGCACTCCTGTATCCCTTGGGTAAATTCCTAGCAGTGCTACTGCTGCACAGACCCCCATTCCTAATCACTCGTATCACTTTGAGAATGGGCAGATGTGGCCTGATTTTAACACAAAGTGGTGGTAAGTCTCTACTGACACAGATACTATAAGATTCATTTGAGAAGCAAAATATTTTGTTTATTATACATAGAAACCTAGGAAAATGCCTCTTTGAGAACAATTTGATAACCAATGTGCTTATTTTGCAAATGTGGGAATCATTGCAAACTATAATGCTTTGGACTGGCGCAGTGATTGGACATATCTGGCCAATCTTCAAAGACATGCCTTCTCTTTTACTCGTAAGCAAAGGATTCCAGCAGAACTGGACCAGCTTCTTACATTGATATGACTAATGCACTTATTAATGCATATGTTTGCTGAAGGTGCCACTGGGTTCTCTCTCCCTGTGCTTGAGAACAGGGAAGTTTCCTGGAGAAAAAATGTGTTTTGTGTTTCTGCTTGGGTTTATTTATTTATTTATTTATTTACAGTATGATAAATTGCACTGCGTTTTGGGAAAATGAAGTGGTACATGTTAAAAATAAAAGAACAACAGAGTAGAGGAACACAATATGGGAAGCAGATGGAGTGTCTTAAGATAAAAGGGGGAAGTAGAAATGACAAAGGGTTTTAAGAAGAATTAATTTCCTCTTCATCGTCTAAACAAAAACTGTATCTGCTAGGATCCATTGGGAGAGATGAATGTTTGATAACGCTCATGTTCAAAGTGGTTTGGCGTGATGGATAGATATCCAGGCTCCACCACAAAGGAGCATTGTATCTGAGTAAATTATTTTGTCTTTCTGTGCCTCAGCTTCCAAATTTGCAAAAACAGGGCGCCTGGATTACTCAGTCAGTTAAGTGTCTTGCTCTTGACTTCAGCTCAGGTCATGATCTCAGTTTGTGAGTTTGAGCCTGGCATCGGGCTCCATGCTGACAGTGGGGAGCCTGCTTGGGATTCTCTCCCTCTTCTCTCTCTCTGCCCCTCCCCTGCTCATTCTCTCTCTCTCTCTTTCTCTCTCTCTCAAAAATAAAAATAAAACTTAAAAAAATAGTTTCCAAATTTACAAAAACAGAGTGATACACATAGACACAACCCACATAGAAGGCTTCTATGTGTCAGTTAATATTCTAAGCACTTTACTCATTTAATTCTTACAGTGAAGTGGATGCCATTATCATGTCTATTTTATAGATGAGAAACTGAGGCACAGAAGAGCTAACTCACATGCTGATTCAAACCCAGGGTGTTTTCTTGGCATCTGTGCTATCTTAAGCATTAAATTCTACTGCTTCTCTTTTAGGCTTGAGCATGTCACTTCTCTTAAAGTGTTCCTCCTGCCTCTTGGACTCCTACTTGCCTCTAGGATAAATTCCCAGCTTCACCACATGCAGTAGATGACCTTTCACAGTGGAGCCTAACCTCTACAACTTGCCCTCTCCTGAGCTCCGGATCTCAGCACCTCACCCACATGGCCACGTGGGGGGTTCTCTAAACATGTGTGCTCCCTAAACATCACCTGTGCTCCTTCCTGCCTTGGGCTCTGCTCTTGCTCTTTGCTGTGCCTTCAATGCTTTTCCCATACCAACCACTTCTGATCTGCTTTATGGCCTCCTATGCATCCTTCAAGTCCCTGAAAACGTATATTTCCTCTCAGGAATTTCCTTGACTTCCTTGGGCACAGTTAAATCATCCACTTTCTATATCCCCATAACACTTAAAAAAATCTTTTTAAGTTTTACTTATTTATTTTGAGAGAGAGAGAGAAAGAAGAGAGAGAAAGAGAGAGAGCAGGGGAAGGGAAGAGATAGAGGGGGGCAGAAAGAACCCCAAGCAGGCTCTGTGCTCTCAATGCAGAGCTTAACATGGGGCTCAAACTCATGAACCATGAGATCATGACCTGAGCAGAGATCAAGGGTCAGATGCTTAACGGACTGAGCCACCCAGGCACCCCTCCCATGCAACTTAATGTGCACTTCTTCTCTAGTGTTTGTCACTCAGCATGACATTATTTTATGCATGAATCTGTCTTTCCTGCCAGATTATGGCTTAGGCATTACATTGTCTTCTCTCCTCATCTAAGGAATCAGTGGTATTATCCAGAGCAGTGTGTTGAGAAGGATTCTCAGGCCACATTTGAGCTCAACAGGAGAATGTTCAATGAAGACTTCATAAGGGCAAGGGGCCTTCCTTGACTTAAACACTTCGGTATCTCTAGTGCTTGGCTCAGAGTGAGTACACAGTAGACACTATATGAATAAGTGATATGTTACCACCATGTGTTACAGGAGCGGAGGTGAAAGTGGTGACATTCATGCCAGATATTTACAACCCTCTAATAGTCTCTGAACTTCTCAAGGGCAGTGACCACATATTATTTATCTTAGTATCTTTGGTGCCTTATCTAGTGCATTGAACAAAATTTTATTTCTGTATATGTATGTGGTTGAGGCAAGTAACTTAAAGCTCAAAGAGGCTGTACTAAGGCAAGGCAGGGAAGGGGCAAACCCAAGCCACATGACTCATTCTCTCCTTTATTCTATAATGAGCCAAATGGAATACCACAGAGAGTATTTTCTGTGGCTAAAGATGTGTGACCCTGCATTGTGAAATAGCAGCAGATCTGCTGAGTATTAGAATAAAGAGGAGGATGGAAGCTACCAGAGGGAGATGGGAGGTCATGAGCCACACTCTGCATTATTGCTTTCATCTCCAGTCCTTAGGAGTATCTTCATCACCTAACCTGTTTACTGTTGCACCTCATCTCTTGGTGGGTACAAGGTTCATCCCCAAAAAGACTCTCTCTAAGTCCTTTGGACATGAAAAATTGTTATTTGTTTAATTCTATTTTGAAACTCCTTTCCCTTGTTTTCCTTGTTACATGACAAGGAGGGCAAGTTTAGTCCTAAAAGCAATTACTAATTTTTTTATAATGAACTAAAGCCAGGTGGGAAGTTTCCCATCGACATGCCAAGTTGATTGTGTCAAGTTGACATGTTCGTTGATGATGGATCAGTCATGTGGATTGATGATCCACATGATTGTGTCTCCTGTATAAGGATATACCTACTATTTATCCACCAGCTGACCTTGGATTCCACCCTTTGGGAGGCACCAGAAAGTCTAAATAGAAAAGGCAGAGAACCAAAGGGAGAGATGACAAAGGGGTTCCAGACAATGAAACAACACCTGAGGGGTATCAAGAGGCCAAGTGCCTGTTGCTGTCTCCAAATTGTGCTGGCGATGTAATCGGCAGAACAAACAAGCCTGCACCCTCTAAACAGGTTCTATTTTCAGACCTGCTCAAATAGCTCTTCTGAAAAGATGTGAACAAGAAAAGTTTGCTCTTCACAGATAAAAAATGGAGCGTGACTTTTTGGGGGCATAATTGTCTTGAATTGGAATAAATTAACTTCATAATAATTTGGTGACATTTTTTGAGGTGTTTCTGGCAATGTTGGAAGTGTCATAAAACCCAAGATAGCTTGGGGAGGGTGAGTGTTTCCTCTTTTCTGACCTCATTCTGGGGCTTGGAATGAACTCACCAGGAGATCTAGAGCTCAGCATGTTCAGTAGAATTTTCTGCAATGATGACAATGTTCTACATCTGCATCATCCAGTATGATAGCCACTGGGCACACGTGGCTACTGAGCATTTGGACTGTAGCTAGCATGATCTTATTTCATCCTTTTCTTCAAAATGAGTTTTACAATCTAACCAGGAGAGTTTTCCTCTTTTTTCCTTAACATACACACATATCTACAACTCGAAGCTTCAAGACCCTCAGGATTTTGGTGTCACGAGCTATACCTGACCAGGAGAAGTCATAGAGCCCCAGTTTTAATGGTTTTCCTGGAATATCATGAACCCCTGGCACTTGCTCTCTACCTTTTCAAGATCAAATGTTACCCAAATATTTTTCCTAACCCTCACCACTTCACTGCTGTCTTGCTCAGCCACTGATTTTGCCACCCCCCCTCCACCATGACCCCTCTCCCTTCCCTACCTTGGATCCCTAAAAGTAGCTCTGGAAATAATCTTACCCAAGCCCCTCACTTTATAGAAAGGGATACTGAGAAACAGAATAACTCACTTACATCAATTCTCATAGGGAATTAACCCTCCCCATTAAAATCCTACCCCTCTACTCAAGGTTTATCTTTAGTACCCCCTCTTCCCTGCGAGGCTCCTCTGGTTGCTTTGTGCCCATTGATAATTCTTTTCTGTGCATTCTTCTAGCATACTGCCAAAAACAACCATTTTGGAGCAAAGTCTTGTGTTGTGCTATTACTCTTTTCTTAACAAAAATGTAGAAGTCCAGAAAATAGAGACCATTTCAACTGTCTTCCCGCATAGTGCTGTGTATCAGAGTATGTGCTCAATAATACTGTTGAAAGATAAAAATGACAGAGATCATCCTGACTTCTAAGAGAATAGCATGTACCCTAAAGGGAAAAACAGTAATCACATAAATTCTCCTCTTCTCACATAAACTGTGGAAGAGAAATGTTTGCTCAAACTTCCTTTGTGTTTAAATGGCCATTTTTGATAGACTGTGCCTAAGCACATATTTAAAAATTAAAATGATTTCCAACCTATGAGCCAATCAATTCAATTTGGCAAGTATTTATTAAATTCAAAGACCTTATACTACAGTTTAAAGGACAATACTTTCACACATGAAGGAGATTGAGATTAATATGGCAAAATGTAATTTAATTCAAATGCTTATTAAATGCCCACTATGAGCCAATGTGTAGCTCAGAGCTATTCAAGGTTGCAAAAATTACTTTGGGCAGTAAAAGTTACAAGAATCACTTTAGCAACATGGAGAGAATTAAAATAGCCTTTATATGTGGTAGAAAATAACAAGGCTGATACTAGGAAGAAGAAGAAGACTTGCCCATTATAGGAATTAGCTAAGCAATGGTGTTGATGTGGTAATGCATGTGACCTGTGCAGACTTTGGCCAGGGTTGAGGGTATTTGCTGAGAAAGGTGAGAATTTCACTATTTTGGAAATAGGGCCAACCAGCCCTGATGGGGACATGAAACTCGACTTGACTGCTCAGGTGACCGGGAAGCACACTAAATTTCTGAACCACAGAGATATATGTGGAAGCATTAGTGACATATGCACCAAATATGGCTGTTAAGTGGCAATAAGAAACAAGACATTGACCCATTTTAATATTAATTAGCATCTAGGAAACCATCAAAATCCTACAGGGGAACATAAGCAGCAACCCCTTTGGCCTTAGCCATACCAACTTCTTACTAGACAGGTCTCCAGAGCAAGGGAAACAAAAACAAAAATGAACTATTGGGACTTAATCAAGATAAAAAGCTTCTGCACAGGTAAGGAAACAATCAACAAAACTAAAAGGCAACCTGGGGTGCCTGGGTGGCTCAGTCGGTTAAATGTCCAACTTCAGCTCAGGTCATGATCTCACAGTTTGTGGGTTCGAGCCCGCATCAGGCTCTGTTCTGACAGCTAGCTCAGAGCCTGGAGCCTGTTTCAGATTCTGTGTCTCCCTCTCTCTCTGACCCTTCCCTGTTCATGCTGTCTCTCTCTTAGAAATAAATAAAACATTAAAAAGAATTTAAAAAAAATAAAAGTCAACCCATAGAATGGGAGAAGATATTTGCAAATGACATCTAATAAAGGATTACTATCCAAATCTACAAAGAACTTATCAAACTCGACGCCCCAAAAATAAATAATCCAGTGAGGAAATGGGCAGAAGACATGAATGGACAGTTTTCCAAAGAAGACATCTAAATGACTAACAGACACATAAAAAGATGCTCAACAATGCTCATCATCAGGGAAATACAAATCAAAACCACAATGAGGTACCACTTCACACCTGTCAGAATGGCTAAAATTAACAACGCAAGAAACAACAGGTATTGGCGAGGATGCAGAGAAAAGGAAACCCTCTTACACTGTTGGTGGGAATGCAAACTGGTACAGCCACTCTAGAAAACAGTATGGAGGTTCCTCAAAAAGTTAAAAATAGAACTACCTTATGACCCAGGAATTACACTACTAGATATTTACTCAAAGGATATAAAAATACTGAGTTGAAGGGGCACATGCACCTCAATGTTTATAGCAGCACTATTAATAATCATCAAATTATGAAAAGAGACCAAATGTCCATCCACTGATGAATGGATAAAGAAGATGTGGTACAGATGTACAATGGAATATTACTCAGCCATCAGAAAGAATGAAATCTTGCCATTTGCAACATGAATGGAGCTAGAGTATATCATGCTAAATGAAATCAGTAAGTCAGAGAAAGACAAATACAATATGATTTCACTCACATGTGAAATTTAAGAAACACAACAGATGAACATACGGGAAGGAAGAAAAAAGAGAGGGAAACAAACCATATGAGACTCTTAATGACAGAGAACACACTGAGGGCTGCTGGAGGGAAGTGGGTGGAGGATGGGCTACATGGATGATGGATACTAAGGAGGGCACTTGTGATGAGCACTGGGTGTTGTATGTAAGTGATGAATCATTGAATTCTACTCCAGTAATACACTATATGTTACTTACTAGAATTTAAATAAAAATTGAAATAAAAAAAGGATGGTTGTCAGAATAATTTAAGGATATATTGTTCATGGATATAAAGAGTTTTAGGGGAGGAAAGAAAGATGATTCCAAGTTTGGGGGTCAGGAGAATGAAAGAGTGTTTCACTGACGAATAAGAATTAAGAGAGGAAGTGAGGAGCTCACATAAGAATAGAACATATTGAATGAGAAAGGATAATGAACTTGTAGGCAGGGCTGCTAAATCCATTTCAAAGTAGGGAGTTGGAGGTAGAATGAAAAATGGGGTTGGTGCCTCAGTCCTATTTCTCCTTCCTGTCTGTGACTACACGGCTACAGTTGAGGTCAAAGAAGTCCCTGCCAACCTTTACTGTTCCAGTTTACTGTAGAACTCCCAGCAAAGACCATTCTATCTTAGCTCATCACTGTTGTGTGTTGACTCCTTAATCTGAGTCACCTTTCCAGACTCTTCCAAAAAACCTGGAACAAAATTTAACATGAGTGAAAGAACAATGTGTGTTGTACCATCACCTGTCATACCAATGTCTTTTTTTCTCCTACCGTTGCCCCTGGACAGAGCTCGAAACCAGTTGAGCTTAGGGCAACTTTTCTGTTCAGCTAAGGGGACACAATACAGGAGACTATGTCTTTTATCACAGTTCTCATCTGTAAGCCCTGCTGTCAGATTGGATTTACACAGTCATCTTCTCTGCCCTAAGACTCAAGGACTCTATTTATGAATAAAATCATAGATGGCCTGTCTTCACCTGTTGTGTCATGCCAGGGTTCTGTGTAAGACACCTTTCTTATTTACACACACATACACACACACACACCTTAGAGCCCTCACTACCCTAAGAGTAATAAGAGTAACAATAATTAGAGATTCTATGAAAGGCAAATACTTTTCCTTCAGTAACAAAGACCATGTATTTCAGGAGATGTAACCAGCAATTATATAGGATTATTTGACTGAAGCCAATTGCCTAACCTTATGTAAACCATATCCCATTGCCTTTGAAATCTCTGATATGACCTGGAAGTTAGTTTAGGATAATCGGTTTCAAAATAAAGATTAAATCATAATTCCTTACCTCCTTGAGTCCAAAAGTTCTTTGGTTAGGACTTCCAATCATTTCCAGTCATTTATAAAAGGCAAAAACATCACTACTTTGATAACCCTGCTGATCATTTCTAGCTGGACTTTATGAGAGCGAAAATTATCCTGGTTTCAACATAATATTTGATAGCTCAATGGGTCCAGTGTTTTGTTTTGTTTTTTGACTGCCAGTAAAATAATAGCTTGGAAGAGAGCAAAGGAAAAATAAATCCACACTGTAAGTTTTGAGAATATGTTGGACTATATCATCTTTCTGGGAATATGACTGGTTTGGCTAATAATCTTCCAGGAAGTACATCAAAATGCAGCAGGAGTGAATTCTGATTTTTTTTTCTGACACAGTAAGAATTGTAAGAAATGGAAACACACTGAAGATAAAAAGTATAATTCACCGATCGTCATTTGCTACCAATTGGAAATAGAAAGTTCTATCCTAAATTGTTCTAGCAATTTTTCATACCCACAGCATATCTAGGTAAAAACAGCTGGCTCATGCTCAGAATGTAAATCACACCAGGACTTTTAAGTGCTTATTTTAAAGGTCACAGCTTTAAAGCTATTTAGAGAAGCTGCAGTGAAAGGTAGCATGAAAAGGAGAGCTGGGATGGAAATAGGAGTCAAGTGGACAGAAGATTCCAAGTATTCCCAAGAAAGTCCAGTGTGACCATCAGGGCATATACTGGCACAACTCAAACAATGGCACGTGGAGCAGTTGTATTTTGAAAATTAAATGTAGACATTTTGTGCCATAATTGGTAGGAGATGGGCTGGTGTATGCTAACTTCATAGCTGCTTTGAATTGTGACATTTATATTCCTGTAAAGTCATTTAATCACTGAGGTCTCTGGAAGGTTCATTATACACTCCTCAAATCTTATCAGGAAATATATTTGATTCTGATCTTGTTACCTTTATGCATGGTATTCCCAACATGTACAAGGTCAAGTCAAACCCCCTTGCACAGCTTAGGAGATCACTCACCGTCTGTTACTATTTTCCTAGTCTTTTCCTCAACTCCAACCCACTTGCATTGTATAAACCCTTCACCCTGGGGCACCTAGGTAGCTCAGTCTGTTAAGCATATGACTTTGGCTCAGGTCATGATCTTTTGGCTCGTGAGTTCAAGCTCTGCATTGGACTGTCTGCTGACAGCTAGGAGCCTGGAATCTGCTTCAGATTCTGTGTCTCCTTCTCTCTCTACTCCTGCCCCTCCTCCACTCCCAAAAATGAATAAACATTAATTTTTTAAAACTTTAGCTTGGCCAGGCTCTAGCATCTGTGGAGAGTTCTGATGCATCTGACCACAAACTGTAGTATATAGAGCTGAAAGAGACTGCCTCTCAGAGAGAAGCACAATGAAGCAGTCAGGCACACACTGCCCACATGGCAGAACGAGCCTACAGGGCAGGAAGGGAAAGAAGTATCCAGGTTTAATCCAGTAGAAAAGAAGTCAGAGGAACAAAATGATCCCAGAGGCTAAAAGCACAGTCAGAAGCAGCACCTCAAGAAACACCCTGTAGGGGCAATTGGGTGGCTCAGTCAGTTAAGCATCCATCCCTTGATTTTGGCTCAGGTCATGATCTCATGGTTCATGAGTTTGAGCTTTGCACCCAGCTCTGCACTGTCAGTGTGGAGCCTGCTAGGGATTCTTTCTCTCTCCCTCTTTCTCTCTGTCTCTTTCTCTGTCTCTCTGTCTCTGTCTCTCACTAAATATATAAGTAAACTTAAAAAAATATTCTTTTTTGGAGGAGGGGGCAAGATGGCGGAGAAGTAAGGAGCTCCGTACTTGCAGTCGCGCCCATACATCACACNCTGAAAAAAAAATATTCTTTTTTTTTTTAAGAAAAAGAAACGCTGTAACTGTGGGTATAAGTGAGACTTGACTTAGTAATAGAAGAACAAACTATCTGGGTTTGAAATGATTGGGTTAGAGATGCAAATCAGATTATCCATTAAGCAGCTATAATTTTAGTTCAAGCTCAGTGTCTCAACGTGCAGTGATTATCTTCTTTTCTGTCCAGATGACTTCCTAGAGCACATATTTCTAGTCACTATGATGCCTCTCTTGAAACCTATCTGGATGATATGTCAAAGGAAAGTTGTTATGTGCTAACTTTTTCAAAATAGTTTAACATTACATGTCATTATAACACTTCAGCTCCAAAAACCTTGTTCCCTTAAATATTATGACAGAGACAACTTTTCTTTTTTATCCTGTGCTATACAGAGAAACATTTTTGGAGGTGGGGTAGACTGGCAAACCCTCATATTAAAGATTAAAGCAAATGCAAGTTTAAAAAGCATAAGCATAAAGGAAATGTCAATTAAGCCCTCCAGCTTCTGCCAAAGGAGTGTTTTCCTTCTGGTGCTAGTTAAGTTCTCTAAGAGCTTTGTTTCAATGTTCTGTTGCAACTTTGCCATCAGAAAAAGTGACCCTTCATATCAGATCAATATGCCATGTATAACACAGTGCTGAAGATATCTTAGATGAACAGATTTACAAGCTTCTATGTGGAGTCCTTGGGAAACGAAGTGATGGTCGTCCCTAATTTAGTTTTGCTGAATAGTTAACACTTTGGTAGACAGAGGAAATTTGGCTTAATGTCACACTAGGTTTTTCAAGGAATGGCATCTTGGAGTGACCAAAGGTGATCATCTTCCCCACAGTGCAATCTTGGCATAGCTGCTCTCACATTTATCTGTACGCATAATTGAACCGGGTTTAGTATTGAGGATTAAAAATTGGACTGGATTGAGAAATATTCCATTTACATTAGTAATATTTTATTATCACTTCTTCAGTTATTGGTTTAAAAAGTATTGTCAGTGAGCTGGATAAAAACAGGCCAGCTTGGTGATGTGACAGAGGAAACAAAATTTAGAAAGGAATCCAGTAAAGTCAACCCAGAACAATATTAAATTTCAAATTTACTATAAAATCACCATCTGTTCCCAAAACACTCACATATAAGATACACTTCTGGGAAGACCTGGGCTTACATAAAATTGAGAATAAAAGCAGACTAGGGGAACTATCCATGAATCCAGTAAACAAAATCTTAGAAACCAGATCTCATCTAATACCTAGGAGATCCAGTTTTCAACTTCATAATCCAATCAAAATTTAGGAACTTTGTAGATCCAAGTCACTTATCTTGTTTGGTTTATAAATAACACTAGTGATCAATGAGTTCAAATTTTAGGGGTGCTTGGGTGGCTTGGTTGTTTAAGCATCCAACTCTTGATTTTGGTTCAGGTCATGATCTCAAAGTTCATGGATTCAAAACCCACAAAGTTCATGGATTCGAGAAGCTGATTGGGTTCTTTCTCTCTGCCCCTCCCCTGCTCATACTCTCTCTCTCTCTCTCTCTTTCTCTCAAAATAAATAACCTTTAAAAACAAAAAGAAAGTTCAAACTTTAACGCATGCCTAGTGAAGATTTTCTGTCCCCACAGTGTTGACATTCCGTTGAGTCTTTCTCTTCACTAACCTGTTAGACCTAGTTCTGTAGGCCTAGTGTAATTTCCCCCCCTTTTAAAAACATTTCCTCTCTGGCCTCAAACCATAAACCAAGTAGTTTTTTGGATGCCTCCTTCTCCCTCCAGACTCTTATGCCAGTTGCTTCATGAGCAAAAGGCAGTCTGGTGTGTCTTAAGCTAATATTGAATTTAAGGAGCAAAAAGTCATTAAGTATGACTCTGATATGCTTGACCACTGTTCTACTTTCTTATCACCTTGAGAAGCAATCTGTCCAAAAATGACTCAGTAACCTACTGCTGGTCTGTATTGATCTTTTCCCAGCCTGTGACTTGGTATATCATGGGTGAAGCTACTCTGACCCAGGTTATTGATGTCTTTACTGAGCTTGTTCCCTAACAACACGGTGATGGTCAGGGTTAGTGGAAACAGTTGTGACAGATTAACAATAATCCTTGGCAGTGAGAAACAGAGCTGCCTCTGGTCCTGGTTCTTTTTAAATTATATCTTAATGATTGGATCTTACTTTTTAAATTTTATTTATTTATTATTTATCTATTTATTTATTTAAATTCAAGTTAGTTAACATGCAGCATAGTATTGATTTCAGGAGTAGAACCCAGTGATTCATCACTTATATATAACATCCAGTGTTCATCCCAATAAATGCCCTCCTTAATGCCCATCACCCATTTAGTCCATCTCCCCACTCACCTCCCTCAGCAACCCTCAATTTGTTCTCTGTATTTAAAAGTCTCTTATGATTTGCCTCCCTCTGTGTTTTTATCTTATTTTTCCTTCCCTTTCCCTATGTTCATCTGTTGTGTTTCTTAAATTTCACGTGAGTGAAGTCATGATATTTGTCTTTCTCTGTCTAACTTATTTTGCTTAGCATAATACCCTTTAGTTCCATCCACATTGTTGCAAATGGCAAGATTTCATTCTTTTTCTTGCCTGAATAATGTTCCAACACACACACACACACACACACACACACACACGCACACCACATCTTCTTTATCCAGTCATCAGTTGATGGACATTTGGGCTCTTTCCATAATTTGGCTTTGTTGGTAGCACTACTATAAACATTGGGGTGCATGAACCCCTTCAAACCAGCAGTTTTGTATCCTTTGGAAAAATATCTAGTAGTGCAATTTCTGGGTCATAGGTTAGCTCATTTTTTAATTTTTTGAGGAGCCTCCATACTGTTTTCCAAAGTGGCTGCACCAGTTTTCATTGCCACCAACATTGCAAAAGTGCTCCCTGATCCCCTTTCTCTGCATCTTTGCCAACATTTGTTGTTACCTGAGTTGTTAATTTTAGCCATTCTGACAGGTGTGAGATGGTACCTTATTGTGGTTTTGATTTGTATTTCTCTGATGATAAGTGATGTTTAGCATCTTTTTATGTGTCTGTTAGCCATCTGGATGTCTTCTTTGGAAAACTGTTTAATCATGTCTTCGGCTCACTTCACTAGATTCTTTGTTTTTTGGGTGTTGAGTTTGATAAGTTCTTTATAGATTTCGGATACTAACCCTTTATCCAATATGTCATTTGCAGATATCTTCTCCCATTCTGTTGGTTGTCTGTTAGTTGTGTTGATTGTTTCCTTCACTGTGCAGAAGCTTCCTATCTTGATGAGGTCCGACTAGTTCATTTTTGTTTTTGTTTCCCTTGCCTCTGGAGATGTGTCTAGTAAAAAGTTGCTTCAGCCAAGGATCCTATTTTTAGTTGCAGTTGAGAATAGGTATATATTCTTTTCTGTTATGAAGAACATATACTTTCTTTTTTGTCTCTGATATTTTTACTATGATGACATACAAATGGTACCCATATGTAATTTGCATTATTATCTGCTTATGGTCAAAAAGAATGGCTTAGGATTCGAAATCATTAGGTTTTGCAGACATCCTCCAAGATTCAGTATATTTATATTCATTTTTCTAATGACAGGTTAAATTATTTACTTATGCTGGTAGTACCATTTTGCAAGTATTTACCCTGAAGGGTTTATCAGGAGGTAAATGCTTAATGTTAAACTTTCAATTTTGTATACAAAAATTCCTGGCAGAGTGCATGATGCTCAATAAGCAGTCACTCTCACAATGATAAAGATGATGATGATGATGGTGATGATGATGATGATGATGATGATGAGCATGATGGAAACCACAGTGATATCAACACCCTTTGGATGTTTGATGTACTCCCCTCCAAAGAGTGAAAAACACATCCTATTAAAAGGTGAAATACCAAATTAACCCTCCTTCCAAAATTAAATAGAAATGGTCATTGTTTAGTTGGATTCATTTTTGAACAGAATGATTGTATCATTCTCTACAATCAGATAAACTTGTAATCAGTGTTTGACAGCAACTGAAGATGTGGCTCCTTAGATGTTTTCTAGAGGGATCCAATTAAAAGAACGAGGTGTCTTTTTCAGCCAAGAACACAGAATGTCTGGCATAGATCTGAGTAGTAGGAGCAGCAGGAGACTGCAGGCAGGTGGAATCACCTCATGAGAAGCTGGAGGGGATTGCCGGGCCCACCTCACTGAGGGCTGCTCTCTCCGAGCAGCGGAGTGAGAAATGCAAACAATGGGGAGTGTGAGTTATAGAGATGGAAGCTCTCCCAACACTCTGCCCCACTAATAAGTCATAGAGATAACACAACTGAAGCAGCTTTATCAGTGCAATTTTTCATGAATTGAGTAATTAGCTTCATTGACCCATCGCTGGATACAAATTCCCCTTTTCTGGGCACTCCTAGAAACATCTAAATTATAAGATAAGCACTATAATCATAAAAATATGAAGCTCGCCACTTTGTCAGGTTTTACCCTGACTCTGCCCATGCTGAGACTTGGCTTTGGGTGAAAAATGCTCTCATGATTCACTTGCAGCATAACTGCCACCTCTCAGCCACCTTCCAGAAAGTCATGGGCAATCTGTCATTGTTGGCTGCCTGGCCTCCTCTCTCAGCCTCCAATTCCACGTTGCCTAATCCTGGTGGGGCAGGAAAATTCAATCCTCCCTCGTGCCCAGTCCCCATGTCTTTTCTTGCATATTCCCATTTTTCTTTCTTTTCATCATACAAAAATATCTGTGGCCTGCTCTTCTCAGGTAGTTCTTCAGGTCACCCAAGGACTTCTCTGTATAATTCTGTTTATCTGAATTGCCCCACCTGCAGTGTTTAAACAATTTGTTTTCTTAACCAGTTCCCACATATCCAATATAAATTCTAAACACTAATACTTAATTAAAGGTAGAAAGTGCTAAAAACCAAACATGTATGATGCACTATTTTTTGTCAGGATTTCTCTAAAACAATACACCTTCAAGATTGTAATGGGGCTTACATCAAACCATTTTTGTGGTTTATATTATTTCCATTTCACTCATTAGGAAAAAAGACAGAGTGGTGAAGTCACTAAGTGAGTTCACAGAATGAACACATGATGGCACAGAGAATAAACCCCAAGTTAGTTTCATTCCAAACCCTTCTTCTGACAGTACAGCTGTGCTTCTGTCATCTTTATGAGTACGTGCATCACTGGGGATCTGGTCAAAATGCAGATTCTGATTCAGAAGGTCTGGGAGGGGGCCTGAGATTTGCATGGGTGACAAGCTTTCAGGTAGGAAGAGGCTATTGGTCTACAGACCACAAGTTGTGTAGCAAGGCTCTACAGTGCTTGGCTACACTATTTTTTCTGGAAAAAAAGAAGGCCATCCTCAGGCCAGTCCTGTTCAAATGCCACAAATCCCATCTTGGTGAGTCAAAATGAATGCATATTGACTTCATGGAAACACAGAAGATACAGCATAGTATTTCCTAAAGTGTGCTCCTTGGAGCATCTGCACAGACTTCCCTGGAGTGCCTGTTAAATGCAACTTTCTGCGCATCACTTCAGCCCTTGGGGTCAAAATTAGGAAACACCTGAGAAGCTGTTTTTATGACAAATTCTACAGACGCTTGTAATGAATGTTTTAAGTTGAGAAAAGGTAGAGTAGCCTAAGCACTGAAAGGGGAATGAAGATCTTGACGGCTGACTGAGCAAGTGCTGCAGAGGAAGGAGCTCAGATGTCATCTCCCTGAAGGGAAAGGGAGCTCTTCCTCTGTGGGTAAAAGTGGGATTAAAGCTGAAAGAGTGAGCCATAAAGATTGAGAGTTAGAAGTGGGCCAACAGGCTAGGGACTGACAAGCCTATCAGCTAGGAGATCTTAAGGAGATGATTCCCTGCCCATTAGGAGGAAGGAGTCACATCATCTTTACCTGCTTGCATAAAAACTTGATAGATATTAAATATTGAATTGACATAGGCTTGAGATCCTCTCTTGGCAATGCCTGTTGAGCAAAGGAACAGAAATAACCTCTTACCTGTAAAGCATTTCCACAACGTGTGTTAATACCCATGACATCATCTGCTCTCATATGTTGCCTCAGTGGGTGTATAAGGGCAGGAATTATTCATTCCCATCTCACAACTGAGCACACGGAACCCCAGGGAGTCGTAGTGGGCTAGAGCCTAATTTCCAGTATCCAACTTAGGACTAGACTCTTCAACCAGTCCAAGAGCTCCCAGACATGGCTGTGCATTAAAATACTCAGGTCTACAGAGTCAGGATCTTTAGGAGGGGACCTGGTAATCTGCATTTTTAAGAACAATTCTACAGGTGATTCTTATGCAATCAGTCTATGGAACCATGTTCCACTCAACTAGAATATGTGGTATACAAAGAGTTTCCTATAACTCAAAGGGTCATATAGGAAGAGAAGAAGCAAAGGCCTTGCGAACCTGTGACCTCTTTTAAAGATCAGAATAGTAGCAGGAATGTACTAAAGTCTTCCCTGCTTGGAATGATGAGCTTAGAAGTAAGATTTCATAACCACTGTAGATGGGAAACTTTAAGAGATTTTCTTTTTGAAAAATTGGTCAAAAGAAACCATAGCTCAGAACCTAGATGGTTTTATTAGCGAGCCCTTCAAGACTAAGGGACAAATGTAAATTTCTATAACTATAAGATACAGAGAAATTTCCAGCACTGAGTTTAAGATGAACGCTTGCTTCAGTCCTTACAAGTTATGTGGCTTTGTCCAAGTCAACTAACCTCGAGATGTTCTGCCACTATCTCTCCAGAACATAAAAAAATGTGGGAAAAGATGAGTGCTTACATGTGTGCATAGATGAGTGAAAGCACATAATATGCAATAGGTGCACTTTACATGTTAGTTGGAGTTGAATCTGATGTTCCTCAGATGGGCAGGCTGGAGGTAAAAGACAGGAAGTAGGAAATGTCTTTCTTTTTTAAAAAAATTTTTTAATGTTTATTTTTGAGAGATAGAGAGAGACAGAGCATGAGCAGGGAAGGGGCGGAGAGAGAGAGGGAGACACAGAATCTGAAGACAGGCTCCAGGCTCTGAGCTGTCAGCACAGAGCCCGATGTGGGGCTCAAACCACGGACCCTGAGATCATGACCTGAGCCGAAGTCGGACGCTTAACTGACTGAGCCACCCAGGTGCCCCGGAATTAGGAAATTTCTTATGGCTGCTGACAATGTTCAGTGTAGCTCAGACTCTAGGATCTAACCCTTCTGTCAGCAGATCTGGTCTTCCTAATTGACAGAGGGGGCAGCAGACTGAGTGGTGTGATTGAGGAAAGTTCCTCGGGGATGCAGTATCTGAAATGTTATCATTTTATCATTTAGAGACTGCTCCTTGAAACATCTATTCCTTTGCTTCTCTTTGAGAAATGAAAAAGTTCTAATGGTCTGACTTTATTCTAAATTTTAATCATCTGTTCTTTTGACCAGAGAAGCCATGAGAATGTCTGTGGGAAGAATGGGTAGCTCAGGAGCATGATGGAGAAAGGATGTGGTAAGAGACAAAAGTGTCCAGGAAAGGGAGGCAAGGGGTGCTGAGGCCAACTTCTGGTGGCTTCACATTTCCCACATCATAGGTTTAGCAACATGGTGTAATGAGATGAACTTCAGGAACCACTAACGGGAGAGGTTTGCTGCCAGAAGAAAATCTGTCTGAGGCTGGCATCACTCCATCCATCTGCGTTAAGAGTAAACTATGTAATAAGAGCATCCTTAAGAAGGAGACAGATATTCCTTATCACAGTAGGGGGAATTCCTCTTAGTAGGACAAAAAACACTATTCATAAGAGGCCAGTCTGTGTTGTCCCTTGAAGAAAACAAAGTCTTCCTGTAGAATTGTATTTGCTGATAGATGATTCACCAGGAAGTGCAACACAAATATAAAAATATGCACAAAGTTATTAGTATTCATGGAATTGCACATCAGGTCACAATAAGAAACCATTTCATACTTATAATATTGGTAAAAATTAAATTCTGACAACACTAAACCTGGTAGGATTTGGAGCATAAAAAAACTAATCATTCTCAGAAAGAATACATTGGTATTATTAATTAGATGCTTTGGCATTTTCTTATAAAGTTGTACATGTGTATAGCCTAAATCCTAGCATTTTCACTCCAAATAAATACTTACATGTGTGCAATAGACGCATGTAAAAGAATGATCATAGAAGAATTGATTTTAAAAACACAACCAGAATAATCCAAATACGATTGATAGAATAACATCAATTATTCAAACAATCCAAATATCCAAGTAGAAAAACAGCATGGATGAATGTTTGAAACATAATGTTAAATTTAAAAAAGTGAGTCAAGGAACACTAAAGACTATTTGATATTTGGTTTTTATAAAGTTCAAATATAAAAACAACTAAAAATTACATTGCTCAGGAATATAACCAATACACAGAAACAACATTAAAAAAGCAAGGGTCTGATAATGTCAATACAAAATTCAAGGTAATTGTTACCTAAGGAGAGGAGAGAGGGACTGGGTAGGGGAAGTAATATATTCTATGGTATTATTAATATTAGCATTTTTTAATTAAAAATAAATGTATTGATCTAAAAATGTATTACTGAAACCAATAAAAACCAAAAGTAGAGATTGGAGACCATTCTTTTTCACTTTATCACTGAATCAAAAACATGTTTTGGATTATACAAATCATTACCAATCTAATTATGACTTGGTTGCAGCAATCCATAATATTAGTTTTTTAAATATATAATATATTCCCAAGGAATAATATATTATTTATTTTTTTTAAGAGTAAGAGAGAGTGCACATGCATGCATGCAAATAGGGAAGGGTCAGAAAGAGAAGGAGAGAGAGAATCTCAAGCAGGCTCTGTGCTGTCAGTGCAGAGCCTGATGCAGGACTCCATCTTGCGAACTGAGGGATCATGACCTGAGCTGAAACCCAGAGTCAGATGCTCAATTGACTGAGACACCCAGGTGCCCCATAATATTAGTTTTGGATATGGGTAGTGGGTCATCAAAATTTAAATCATGATTCAAACTCATATTGATATTATAAAGATTCCTTTGTATGCTTCAAATAATTAAAATAACAAATTTAACAAGGTCACAGTCATATTTATACATGAATCCAGATAACTCCAAGTCTCTGCTTAATACCTGTTTTAATTCAGTCTCTTAAAATTATTCCCACTCTTAATGAATTTCTGGGAATCCCTCAGAGGTGTCTTAAGTGCATCCAGAGATACATTAGCACTCACCTCTACTGTTTACATGAACCAATGGCTTCTAGTGTTCAATGTGGGCCTCTGTCTCTATTAATGATCCCTGTTGGTCTTTCCAGGTTGCCTCAGTTCTCATGAGGTCATGGAGGTTCATCAATCTCTTGGGAACAGAGAGGGAGAATGTAATTTTTTCATTGTCACTCTAGTATTGTTTGACCTACTCAAACGTGCTGTGGAGTTTACTAAGCTGGATCTTCCAGCTCATATCCAGGGCCCTTTCTTCTCCCACACTACCTCCTACTAGAGTGACTAAGCAAGTACCACTTTAGTGCCATTGGCTCACTGTACCCACTCCCCTGCCTTCAACCTCCATTAGGGAACTTCATACTTTAACTGGCTCAACTTGCCACCTTCCCTCAGGCAAAGCGAATTCTCTTTCAGGAGCACAGGGGTCGCTCCATGTCATCTGACTTGTTACCATTTCTCCCAGGCCTCCACCAATCACCCTAGACACAACACATACACATACACATACACAGAAATCAAACTTTATCTTTTAGCTATTCTCCTGTTCAACCTCCTATACAACTCATGGCAAGTTGGTGTGAGAGAGTAGATTACTTCAGCCAAATCCAAAACCATGTTAGTCTGTGTCTGTCCTTACTGGGAAAAAAAAAATGGAAAGGAAAGGAAGAACTGAAACTGAGCACTGCTCCTTCTAAATACTGGGGATGTCATGGAGGACTTAATGGAAAAAAGCTTGGCTTGACCAAAAAAATGGTAAAACTGAGATGGACCTTTCATAAAGGATAGTGTGTGTGGAAAGGAAGTGGATAGTACTTCCCACAGGACACTCTCAAATATGACTAGCCTCAAAGCAACTGGGGCTAGAGGTGAGGCAGCTTACTGCACAGTTGATGAGAAGCAAAAGATAATAGCGTCTCTGGGGAAGCATACGGAAGCTCGTATGGGAAGTAGCTAACTGTAGCACTCACTCCCAGCTTATTCCTGGGGGCAGAGAGCATGCTTAATAAAACATGACAGCCCCACTGTGGCCATGCCAGGTAAAAAAGGGACATTGCCCAAGGTAACTTTGACTTGAAGATAAATTCTTCGATGTAGCAGGAATCTTACTGAGCTGTGCCTCTGCATCTCGTTCTCTTTTTAGCACCAAGAGACAATGCTATTTAAGTAGACAACCTCTACAGAGTCTATTTAAAAGTCTGTCTAGGGGCGCCTGGGTGGCTTAGTCGGTTGAGCGTCTGACTTTCGCTTAGGTCATGATCTCGCGGTTCGTGGGTTCGGGCCCCGCGTGGGGCTCTGTGCTGACTGCCAGCTCAGAGCCTGGAGCCTGTTTCAGTCTGTGACTCCCTCTCTCTCTGACCCTCCCCTGCTCACACTGTCTCTCTCTCTCTCTCTCCTAGAAATAAAACAAACAAACAAACAAACAAAAAAAACCATTTAAAAGTCTGTCTAAAGTTCCCCTTCTCTCTTTGTCTGGACTTGCATTCTTTGATAAAGACTCCTATTTCCGAGTGAAATTCCCTCACCTCCCAGACTGGAAAAATGATGCCTCACTCAGTAAAGTTGAGAGAAGAAAGAGAAATCATCTAACATGGTAAGACTTGTAAGTTAAAGGAAACATGAGGGTCAAGGCTGAGAGCCATTTCACAATGGCCGTGATCTCTAGTTGTGTGAGCATCGCTGACTGATAGTACCAGGTGTTGCTTCTCCAGACCTACCCCAGCTTTCACACAGAGACACCTCATTCCATGGGCTACTTGCCAGCACTAATGCAAGCCCATGCCTGCCAGACAAGAGATTCTTTTAACAGGTGGCTTTGGCTAAAGAACGCACCATCTGCCTCACCTAAACTTTCTTAGAACTTTGCTGTGGTCTGAGAACCCATTTCTCCTTCCTTCCCCTCCTACACAGGTGTCAGACCTCACGGTTGGAGCCATTCATTTCCCACCTTCTCCTGTTCTTTCTCCTTTATCTTTCACAGGCATTTTCCTTACATTTTTTGAATGTCTACTCCTGTCTTAGAGGTACTGAGTAGAGAATATGAACTAACCCACACATAATTATAAATTCATCATATTTTGAGGGAGCATGCATCAGTATAAAAAGGCTAGCCCAAGACTTGGCAACTCTGCATTCAGACCATACATACAATTGCTTAAAACACTTCTAATGGAGACAGGAAAATTCTGAATAGTAGAACCTATCAATCCAGCTAACATCTGGCTTGCTCTTATGGAATTTGAGGGAAAAGGATGGATATTAAATATATAGAGAATAGATCCAAGAGAGCCAATACGTGTGTTACAAGAAACCTAGGGAGAAGATCGAAGTGATAAGGGAGAATTAATGATTAAAGAAATAAAAAGACATTCCTCTGAGGCCCCAAGATTAGAGGGGTCACCTTCCTGCTCCAAATTCTATCATTCAAGCAGCACAAGAAACAACAGAGCCACATTCTTAATTGCCTGAGGGCTCTAGAAAGACGTGGTTCTAGAAAACTCTATCATAAATCCTAACCTCTACCAGTCATGGACTTTGTAAGCTTAGGAGCAAAGAACAAGATTCAAAGAGCTGGATGACGTTATAGTTTCTGATTAATCTTTCTAACTTACTAGGAAACCTAGTTCCAAAATCATCTGTTAGTGACATAGCATGAGCATCAGGTACAGGCTATCAAATCACAAGGAAACATGTGGTCTTGATGTGATGTGCTTCAGCTGTGGAAAACTGGAGACTGATTTTCTACAGATTCTTTTAAAAATGAGGTTATCATTTTTTTACCTTTATATCAAAACTCAAAGGAGATCCTCTTAGCTACCTCTATGATAAATCTGTCAGCAGGACCAGAATATGTGACTGATTACTTAGAGATAAGGTAAGGTGCTTGGTGGGGAAAATGGTATTGCCATGATTCACTCAGCTCTTCCCAGCCACACAATACGTCTACATAGCTATTTATGTCATGAGGGTTACATCCAAATCTGAGTTAGTAGAATCCCACTCTGGCATTTCTTTTTGAAAACAGTACGATATGATATACTCAGTATCATTTGTTTCCAGAAGACAGATCTAGTTGTTAATCCATTGGTGCCTTCACTGCTCATATCTTATACTCAAATGAAACTGATTGCCTTTGACGGACAGGAGAAACAGAAATCAGTGAACAGATTGCAATTTCAGGTTATCACGCTCTAGCTATTTCCAATAGCTATGAATGCAAAAATTGTATTAAAACATGTGTGTCTCATTTCATGCACCACAGTACCCATTATTGTTCTGTTAAAGGCTCTGGATTCTGATTTTAATAAATTAATGTAACCACTCTGTGTCTCTTGATAGAATATATTCAGTCCCATACTATTTGGTTTGAGATATATGAAATTATTTTCCATTGAATCAAATATACTCAATAATAAATACCATATAGATAACACTATATGGGCATTACCAATTTTCAGAGAATTAGAACAATATCGATTCAACACTAAAATAGTTCTGAAAAAAGTGAATACCTTAAATTTATATACATGGTTCTGCTATAAACTTTTAAAGTCCTGATTTATTTCATTTTAATAAATCTTTTAAAATAAATTTTGCTTTATTAATTTTTACTTTTTATAAAAATTTTATTAAATTTGAATATTTAAGAAAGGAAAGAAGAGAGTTGAAGGAACTTTTGATGATTTATTAAGATATGAGTATTAGCTACTTCTTTTTTATGGTAACAACAGGAAGCAGAAAAAAGTACTGACGCTAAGGTAGAAGGAAATTCGCACTGGGAAGTGTCCCATGACTGGCCACCAGCCTAGAGGATTTCAGAAAAGCACAGATGCTTTGCTATAGGACCGATGGGAAAGAAGGCTGGATTTGGGGAAGCCCCACTCAATGAATAGTACCAGTGTTCCAGCGGCCCCACCCTCTGACCCATCAGCGCCTGGACTGTACTGGTTATGGAACGCTCCTGGGTTTGAAGAATATTGAGGCCATTGGCAAAACTAGGCCAATGCAGCTAATTCACTGTATCATAGCTATGCTGAATGCTTTAAGCTGCAATAACTGCCAAGTTAAACTGGGTGAAATGAAGTGATTTATGTAGTTATAAGCTAGAGGAAGACTGGCTCTCAGGCCATTTGCCTGCTATCCCCGTATCTCTGCCCTCATTTCTGTGTCTGCTACCTTTCAGGCTATCAGCAAGGTGGCTGTCGCAGTATTTTCCCTCTGTATGTCCACAGCATCATCCTTAGGGAGAGAAACCATTTATCCTTAAGGCTCTAAATGTGACAAAACTTCTCAAAAAATTTGGATAACTTTGCACTGCAGTCTTTCTGACCTGTACTGGAGCCCCATACTCATTCCTGTAGCAATTCCATAGCTATTAATTGGTTTAGGTCAGGTTTTCTGAATCAATTCTCAGCAATGGTGTAAAGCCAATGCTTCTCATGCTTATGTGTACCCTAGAATCTTCTGGAAGGCCTGACCCCTAAAGTTTGTGATGCAGTAGGTCTGCGGTAGAAACAGAATTTGCATTTCCAATACTATAATTGTAGAAAAAGCTTACTTTTTTTTTCCCCCAGGTGATACTGATGCTTCTGGCCCCAGGATCATCATTTGAGGAACACTGGATTAGACCAATCAAGAATGGATTATGGGGGCACCTGGGTGGCTCAGTTGGTTAAGTGTCCGACTTGGGCTCAGGTCATGATCTCACGGTTCGTGGGTTTGAGCCCTGTGTCGGGCTCTGTGCTGACAGCTAACTCAGAGCCTGGAGCCCATTTCAGATTCTGTGTCTCCCTCTCTCTCTGACCCTCCCCTGCTCATCTCTCTCTCTCTCTCTCTCTCTCAAAAATAAATAAAATATTAAAAAAAAAAAAAAGAATGAGATTATGGTTCAGGAAGGGATTCAGCAATTTTAACAAGCTCCCATGTGATGTTGATCCTGCTGGTCCACAGGCCGCTCATTGTCATACCCTTTCATCCCTAGTCATGTCTACTCCCCTTTCCAGAGTACACTCTCCCCTCTTCCAGCCCTATGCCCAGAATCCTTTGGTAGGGTGAGCATTTCCTCCTCCTGAAGAATAAGGAGATAGCTTACCTGACAATAACCAACAAAGGGAAAAACCTATGTTAGACAATCCCAAGATCCATCTTTAGCAGGTACATCACTCTCTGGGGTTCAGGTGTAGGGGAAGCAAAGACACATCACTGTGGTGCTATGGTCCGGGCATCTCAGACTAAGGCAGCACCCTCCTGGCTGAGTGCTTGGTGTCAGGTAAACCAGTAAGACTTTATCTCAAAAGATCAGTATAATCATAAGTAAAATGAGGGGGAGCTTTTACACTTCAATAGCATCCTTCTTGAAAAAGGCTCAATCACACTATAGTGAACATTGCAATTTATTACAAAAATACCATGATATGAGTGATCTCTTTACTACTAATGCACTAGTCCTGGTCTGGGAGGGGAACATGTCAGCTGGGAGTGATATAAAAATTCATCACTGTTCTCTGCCTTCCCTTTTGTCTATTCTTTGCTTAAAATGTTTTATTCAGGAGCCACAGGAGACAGTAGAAATGAATCACCCCCAAGCCCTCTATGACGGCAATGAATTATACTCGTGAGAAACGACCACGTCTAAGGCAGGCAGGAGGGCCAGCGCAGGTAATCACAGTGCAATTACAGCATTAGGCTGAATAGCACTGGGCCAGGCCAGATGATGTATGACTTTTCTGAAGGAGAACAGGGTAAGAGCACTTGGCAGCAATGGCTAAGGCTTCCTTCGATCATCAAACATCACAGTGGATTTTCTCAAGAATGAGGTGAAACACTTCTGTAAGGCGACTTTGACCATGTGGCGTGCTAAAGCAATCACTTACTAAATGGAGCAGGTCAAAGAAAGAGAAAAATAAACCTATTGAAGACCTGGATATTGTACCCTTTGGACTACCTCCAGCAGTTCTAGAAACCCCATGAGCAAGAGGAAATGGAAACAGGGGAAGTGGATATTGGCCGATAACATGTGTTGAGGAGAATGGCATTAAACATCTTGGCCTGGTAGTTGCTATTCAAGAATGAGCAGAGAGGTCAGATGTCTGGGTTTATTGATTAAAATCCCAGTATAGTGGGAAGAGCTGAGAAGTTGGCTAAGTGGAACCAAAGGAGAGCGGAAGGAGAAGGGGAAGAATGTGAGGGGAACATGTGTGAGCCCGGATAGCCAAAATGGAAGCTGGGGTGGGCCAATCTCCACGGGCTGTGCTGCTTAATGTTCAGTGAGAGGAGAGGGTGCATTTTATTTATTTACGGACTGTAATCAATTTTGCATTCAGAGAGCTTAATCTCATGGAAAATGGCTCTCTTATGAATGCCCCTGTTGAATATGGAAGACAAGGCTTTAGCATAGTCTGAGAGAAGAGGGTTAAGATAAAGCAAAGATAAATTGCTCTGCTTAATAATGAAACGGGAATCTTGGACATATAATAGGAAATAAGGGTCTGGGGATTGAGAGAAGAGATAGGAGAAAGCTCTTATGGGGGAAGACAGAGAAGTCAGCAATGTGGTGGGAAGCCAGGCCCCATAAGGAGTGACATACCAAAAGTTTCTTGTGGGTTAGAGAATGGCTGATAAGATATTAGAAATAGTGACTCCTGACAGTGCAGTTATAAGCCTCTGTTCTGTGATGTAATCTCTCTGATATCCCCAAATATTTTCAGCAGAACTCAATTAGATACAACCTGTCTTGTATTAGTAATGGCTTGGGGGAATAATGTCAAGTGTGCATTGTTCATATTTGGGCCAAGTCAGTGTATTCCTTCCTTCAGCTGCATATATATGAACTAATGGATTACTGAAAGGAAACAGGAAATCTCAGACGGAAGCAGAGAATTGATAAATATTCTCAAATTATTTGCTATATATATATTTATATATTTGCTATATATATATATATCATTAGAGGCATTTGGTTTGTTTTAAGTAAACAAGATTTGCAGTGCCCCTGGAGGTATGAATAGCCCTTATAATTTTGAGAGTTATATGCTTAAGTAATCAGAGACACTGGTTATGGGTATCTCACTGAAATGACATACTATGTTCACGTATTGAAATAATGAGAATGGGGAAATAATTTTCAACCAGGCCCCAGCCTAAAAGATAGTCTTCACCAAACCTTATAAAACCATTTCCACTGCTGCAGCCTGTGTGGAAAGGGAAGCAGTGCTGTGGAAGCACAGGGTGGCAGACAGCGTGCACGGAGAGACAGGGAGCTTCAGGACCAGGAAGCACTGGCTGCCAACAGCCAGCACAGTTGCTCTGCAGAGAGTATCAGAGGAACCGGTAGCTTCAACTGCTCCATTTTCAAGAATGAATGGATGAACAAAGAGTACTGTGGTCAGCTATGGAGATGATAGCATACAGTGGCTAGGAAGAAGGTTGGGGACAAGAGGAAAGAGAAACCAAAGAGATCCGAGGAGACAGAAGAACCAGGCAGAGCAGAGGACTTTGCAATTCTTGGTGGAGGCTTAGAAATTTATATCAGAAGCTCCTATGTGTCATTGATAATGTGTTATGTGCAATTTTCCTTAAATTGTCTGTATAATGAATTCTGTATACAGTTCCAGTACCAAAACAAGAATTTTGTCATTGTCAGCAAATAGCCTGTGCTGTTATCGTAAACACTTGGGCTACAGAACCCCTCCAGGTATTGATGTAAACAGACACCTTCCAGACACTATTGCTTATAATCAATCCCCACCCACCCACATACACAGATTATAGAAGATTCTGGGACTCAAAATGAACATAAAAGATAGATAGCCTATTTATTTTTTAATCTAAACCAAAAGTACAAGGTCACACACACACACACACACACACACACACAGAAGGGGAGAGAGAACAATTCCATATTTTAAAAATCGAGAGAGAGAATGCTCGTTAAAAAAATAAAATATGGTTGTGGAAATTTCAGTGCCAGTTTGTTTTTCTTCTTAAAATGATAGCCTGCCTGCCTACAGTGAGGAGAGATTGCATTGAGGAAATTACATTTTTAAAGAATCTGAACCTCCACATCCTAAAATTATCTAGGGAAAGTATTGCCAAGTCTATTTTATCAGGAAAGATAAGATAAGAGAAAAATATTCTAGGAAAAAAAATGAACAAAGAAAATAGATAAAATATAAGTGGCTAAGAAACACATGAAGAAAATGTTTAAGTTCTCTACTAAGCAAGAAATGCAAATGAATACAAAATACCATTTTTTTCACATCTCAAATTGGCATAGTTAGAAGAGAATGAAAATACCTGTTATTGGCAAAGGCATGGGGAAACTGGATTTTTCTCGTACTCTGGTGGGAGTAACACATGGACAGCCTTCCGGCAGGAATGTTGGCCTAAGTATCAGGAGCCATCAGATACACATAGACTTTGGCCCCATAATTTTACTTCCAGGAATGCTTCCCCCCAAAACAACGAGATAAGCAAATAAAAGATGTTCACTGCAATATTGTTCATGATGATTGTTTTTTTTTTTTGTTAAATTCCAACAGTAGAAATCATTTCAAAGTATGATGGTACACTGATACGATGAAATATAATTCAGCCACTTAAAGATGTGATTAAATAGATGTTATCGACATGTAAAAAAATGTTCATGTTGGATTACCATGCAAATGAGCAGGTTACAAAAGAGCAGAAAGTTTTACCCATGCGCACACACTCAGGCATGTGAGGGAAGGAAGCAAAGGAAGAATTTGCACCAAAAATTTAATAATCAATGGCTCGTTATATGTGGGAGGTGAGATTGCAGGGCAAGGTTTCTCCTTATGATTTATCTGTACTAAGTTTTCTATAATGAACATAAATTAATTTTATGCTATCTGCAATAAAAAGGAAAAATAGCACATTCTTTCACTTCTGTCGAAGAAGGATTGGATTATTTTGTAACTAAATTAATGTGATTATTATTTGTGATTTTTTTTCCTAATTACAACACAACTAATATGAATGCCTTTTTGTATGTGATCTGTTATCTAAATGGGTCTCTAAAAGGTTAAACCCCTTTCATATTCATCTTCATAATAAATCTGTAGGAGGACTGAGGTCAGCTGTGTTATGAGTGGAGAAAATGAGACAGGCAGTGACATTTTCTCTTGGGTTTAAGGAGGAATTAGAAATTAGAAACAGCTCTGAGAGGGCGTGCGGGGGGCTCAGTCAGTTAAGCATTGGACTTTAGCTCAGGTAATGAGCTTCCGGTTCATGGTTTTGAACAGAGCTTGCTTGGGATTCTCCCTCCCCCTCTTCCTCTCTCTCTAGTCCTCCCCCACTTGCACTTTCTCTCTCAAAATAAGTAACCTTAAAAAAAAAAAGTCTCTCTGAGAAAGGAAATGCAAGACCCTAGGCTGTTGTTTTGAATAACAGTTGATTTCCCCATGGATTGTCAGTGGTAATTGTATCATCATTGCAGCCTGAACACAGTGCGCTATTTGTCACACACAAAAAAGAATCTGTCCACTGGTGTTACAAGCATCTTCCTTAAGCTGGGAACACGTGCGTGTATGGATGGCACTGGCACGTACATCATGTCTCACATCGGATAGATGCTCAGGTTGTCCTCTGAGCCCAGTGTGTCCTTAAGAGAGCATTCTCCTTCTACCAGGGTGAAACCCCCTGCCTCCCCACCCCAATAGGAAGGCTTTAGCAGCCCCAGGTGAGAAAAAGAACACTGAATGGGACATAATCAGGTTTTTCTCTTAACATCCTGGAGCCTTACCTCCTCATGGAGCTAACCGAGAAAGGGGAGAGAAAACTGGTGCATGTGACATGCACGATGCCAGACTCCTCGTAGGGGCTGAGCAAGACTTGGCTGTCTCTCCATAGACCCCTACACCATCTGCCACTTGTCCATTCCCATCCCCGCAGGAGGTCACTCCACCCAGCCGCTGGTCACCCCCACAACTCTAAACCTGGACGGAGCTCAGCCAAGGAGCATGGACCCCCAAGGTCATGAGTTTTAAGCTTCAGGGATCTTCCTTGCAAGGGCCCATTGGAGAGCTGGGAGTTTTACTGAGAGCTGCTAAGTGTTCTACGTGGAGGTGGGAAGACAGGTTACAAGAAAAAGGGTCTCTGGGTAAGTATCCCTGGTAAATTGCCTGGAAAGATCTCAAAGGGAAGAAACATGCATCTCCAAGGTCCTAGTAATCTATTGTGATTTTTTTTCCACATTCTAAATAAATAGTTACTTTAATACCTAATTGCATGTTTGTATGTTTGTAGTTGGTAAGAGGCAACCCAAAATTGTATGAACTCTGGTCCTCACAAGGCCTGGATCCTTCCTGAGATCTTAGTTTACCTCTCTTGCCATCCCCACCTTGGCCTTTGCCTGAAGTGATGGCAACATTTCTATCCTCAAGGCATCCACCCAAATATGAAACTGTTCTAAACAAACACATCAATGGAGTCTCTGTGCCCTTAAAGTCATGCTCCTGGGGCCCGTTTCTCCTCCCTGGAACCGCACAGAATATGTATTAGCTCCAAAGTTGTTTGCCAGTCCTCACACCCCAGTCTTTAGCCTTCTTTCATCTGTTTGCAACCCCCAGTCTGCTGCAGCCTCTCTTCGGGCGGCGTTTGGAGCTGAGCCCAGCACGAGAGGTGTGGGCTGACTCACCAACGCATAGCAGGTATGTTCTTACAACCTCCATAATGCTGGGCACTCTAAAAGTAATCCCCCTAAAAGGTCAAGTTTTTCCCGTAGGAAATAATGGTAATGAATTTTAGTGTGATATTTCCAGGGCCAAGACTACTGCAGCCGACTCACAGCCCATCGGTTGGAAAATAGCTGTGCCCACACAGACCCAATTCTGCCTGCTGTATGCAAGGTTGGGACTGATGTCAGGCACAGTCAGGTTGTAACGTGGGGGAGGGGGTCCAGCCTATGGGTGGGACCTGTGCCCTCAGAGGAGGTGCCATGTTTGACTGCCTCCTTCAGGTGCCTCAGGGTCTGGTTTCCACCCCCACGGCCTTTTCTCATTCCCTTCATTATGTTCTTGACAGTGGCTGTGACAGTATATTACCTCAAGTTGTTGAAAGGGCACTTTTTGGATTACATGCTCAGAGGGAGAAGTTACTTTCTCTGTTTTGCCTACCCACATCCCCCACCATCCCTCAGTCAAAGGAGGAATGAAACCACACTGCCACCTAAAAGAAGTTCTGGAACTGGAAGGGGCTGTCTTGATATCTTTGCCCCAGGATTCCCTGATAAATAAGGACCCTCTGCTGATGTAATACAAAGTGTTTTTCCAGAAGCCAGTTCTGCAGTAGGGACAGCCTAAGAGAACAGGCATGACCCCAGACATGGCTGAACTGTAGGCAAGGTGCCGATGCTTCCAGCCACCACTAATGGGCTCTGTGACTCTTCAGTTCACCTACACACACACACACACCACACCAGACACACCACACATGCACACATATACCACACATCATAACCACCTCCATCCCCCCCCCACACACACACAAACACACACCACACACCACACACTTGTACCATGGTGGCAGCCTGTGGTGGACTGACTTTCTATCATGGTGCAGGTTGTAAACTGAGGCACAGCCATAGAGCTAACAGGGGATAAAATAAAAATGGTGTTCCAATTGAAACAAGCCAATGCAGGAAGCTCTAGCAGTTTCTATATATGCATTTTATTGCTGCATTTATCAAGTAGGAAAACCTTAAACAAGTGAAGATATTTCTGGCATTTTCCCACCCTGCTTGCTCTGCCCTGTGAATGTAATTTGATTTTGTCTTATGTCAGCACCCACAAGTTAGAGTACTACCCAAGCCAAGAGCCTCCATAGATACAGCTCCCAGTTACTCAGAGCCTGTTAATGTTAGTGCAGTGGAATTGCATCGTTTGTGATCTACCATGACCTGTGAAAATTCAGATTAACTGGAAGAAGGATAACTGCTAAAACAGTAAAAGACTAAATTTCAGTTTTCGGAAACAAGCCAAAATCGATTAAATGGGCAGATTGGTTTTGACAGCTCATAGTTTGAGTGTCACGAAATAAACATCACTGGTTAATATGTTCTGTCATGGAAGACCAAGCAGATGATATTTCATGTGTTTGAGAACTGACTGAGATTATAAAACGGCACACTAGAACAACCACTAAACTAGCTACTTGCTCATTCCACCCAGAGCCTAATGAAGTCCATGGGAACTACTTACTCGTCATCTTCTTTCATGCACCAACCCACTCATCCGTCCAGACACCTGCAAAACCAGTTTGCCACCAAATGAGACAATATAGAGGTATTTTACTTTTTGACAGTATAGTCGTTTTGTCAATATCTNTACCCAGAGCCTAATGAAGTCCATGGGAACTACTTACTCGTCTTCTTTCATGCACCAGCCCACTCATCCATCCAGACACCTGCAAAACCAGTTTGCCACCAAATGAGACAATATAGAGGTATTTTACTTTTTTGACAGTATAGTCGTTTTGTCAATATCTGGCACACAAGACATGCTCAATAAATGCTTCTTTTGCCATTTGGTCTTCATGGCCTCCATGACTCAAAAAGCATATTCATCCAACAAATTTTGTTTTAGTGCTTTCTGCATGCCTGGATCTATTCTTATCGCCATCATTTGACTGTTCATCAACAATGAACAAGACAAAGTGGTTTATTTCACAGACATAATGCCAGGGAGATGAGGAAGGAAGAAGCGGTGGGATAAGGAAAGGAAGGGAGGAAGTTATCACTCTATGACCAATATTATGCAGAGAATAACTAGGATTCTATGGAAATAAAAAGCTACTAGCATTGCTATTTTGATAGGATGTTTAGGGTCGGCATCACAACACAGATGACATTTAGTTGAAATCTAAATGAAGAGAAGGAACCATCTATGGCCAGACCAGGGGGAAGCATTCCATGTAGAGTTAATACTGAGAGTTAATGCTCTAGAGTAGAACTGAGCACCGTGTCTTCGTGAAAAAGAAAGAGAGGCAGTGTAGCAGAGATTCAGATTCATTTAGGGCAGTGCTGTCCAATGTAAATATAATGCAAGCCACCATACATAACTTAAAATTCTCTAGGAGCTGTATATATATTTCAAAATTGGTGACCCTAATTTTAGTAATAGACTTTACTTCACCCAATGTATCCAAAATGTTATCATTTCAGTATGTGATCAATACAAAACTTATTGAGATATTTTCATTCCCTTTTCTTCATTAAAACCCTCCAAAATCTGGTAAATATTTTACATGTACAGCACATCTCAGCATGGACTAGCCCCATTTCAAGTGCTCAATAGCCACATGAGGCCAATGGCTTCTGAATTTGACAATTCATATTTAGAAGTTTGTAAGAGAGGATAAAGAGCTTGGATTTTTTACTCCAAGCCATTGGATGATTTGAGCAGGAGAGCAATATTATCTAATTTACATTTTTGAAAGGTCATTCTTTGTGGGCTGCTTGTGAAAAATGGATTATAGGGGGACTACAGGAGGAGAGAAACAGAAGTCAGAGCAGCAGCTGGGAAGCCATTGGGCTGGTACAGTGAGGGAAATGGGTGGCCTAGACTGAAGTAATGGAGGTGGTAAGGAGATGGAGAGGCTGGATTTGGCATGCATGATATGCAGGTAAATGTCTATGGATTACAGGGCTAAAATTAACACTTCTATATACGTTGGACTCTCTGCCACATTCACATCAATTGTACAGACCTTCAAAATGTTGTTCTACCATGTTAAATAACGCCATGACGACTCAGCTAGTTTTTGCTGAGTAAAAGATCCCCAGTATCAGGTCAAATAAGAATGATCCATGCAGAGAAACCAGAATTAGAGCACAGGATGACTTAACACTAAGCCTGGAGCAGTAATAAGAAGAAAGTGTAGACTTCACTAGCACTGGCCTAGATGTTTCCCTCCCAATTGTCTGCCTACCTGAGGTCTGCTGTGGAAGACTAAATTTCTTAGAATCCTGCCCTTGCCCCATTTCAGCTCTGCACAAATCACTGTAAATATCTCTCTCTCTTTTTTTTTTTTTTTTTGTTTTACTCACTTCCAAAAGAGACACCAAGAAGCAAATAGTCCAGACTCTCAGTTATCTCCAATCTCAGCTTCTGCTCTTCCCAGTCCCTCAGCCAATGAACCTCAAAGTGAGTCAGGGTCACAGAGGAGAAGGAAGAAGGGATCTGATCAGAGAAACTTCTGGACAATTGTAGAAACACACAAGTCAGGGAGAAAGCCAGAAAGCCAAAGCAGAAAAAAGGAACAGACCTAAATAGTCCACAGAATAAAAGGCCCCATGTTTACGTAACACTTTACAAGTTCCTATGTGCTTTCCTGTATTTGCTTGATTTGATCTTCAGGAAGACTCTTGCAGTAGGAGTTTCTTAGAACATTTTCAAGAAAGGAGCCGACTCATCTGAGATCACACAACCTGAAGTAAATGGAACCAGGGGCTCCAAATCAATCCCTCAATCCCATTACACCCATGCCAAAGTGGGAATGAGTCCATGTGGCCACGCTGGGGAGCCAGCCATGATCAGGCAGCTGTGAAACACATAGGGAAGTCATACACACCAAGGAGCAGTCTTCCATACTGAGCATGGAAGTCATTTAGATCACACCATGTGGACACTGGGCATCTTTTCCTCATTTGCGTCTCCTCATATTTGAGTTTCAGACACTGCATTTCAATAAGTGAAATGCTCCTCTAAACTGAGGATATCAGTTGCATCTGGGATCAGCCCTAGAGTGGAGAATCTGGCCAGTGCAGGATGGAAAATGTTTTCCATCATAGTTTATTTAAATATTTCCAAGTTAAGTTGACCAACCTTGAAATGCCTCAGAAAGGCAACCCAAAACTCAAATGCCCTAAAAGTAAAAAAGCAGCTAAGATACATGAGCTGTTTATTTCCTTTCATTTGTGGTTCTTGTCTAGATCTAAATAGAAAAAGCTTTTTAATACAGATTTGCTCCGCCCTGTTTCCATCACAGAAGTACCATATGAAAATAACATCAACCAATGCAGCATTTACTATTGGTAAGGCACTCCTTTAAATGTTTTACATTTAATCTTAGTAACAACTCTTATGAGCAAGGCCCTGCAATTATTGCCATTTTACTTATGAGGAAAAAGAAAGAAGAAGAGAAGAGGAGGAAGTTAGTAATTGGCATTTATTGAGCACTTACTAAAGGTTCTCTGCTGAGGGGAGTGTCTTGTATACTCTGAGTTAACTACTGAATCCTTCCACAATGCAAGGGGTCCTGCTATGCAAATTTTACATCTGAATAAACTGACTCAGAGAGGTAAGCAACGTTCCAGAATTCATGGGAATATATATTAGAATCAGGATTCAAACCCCGGTCTTTCCAGGAAGTTCCTCTTCTGTTGCAAGAGATGCTTATGATTAGGACGACTCATATAAAACAATTCTGTGATGTGGAACCGAAGAGCACAATGATGTTTTGATGCATGCACAGCACGACTCCCCCTTCATTGCCTTGTCATAATCTGGCTCACCACTCTGTTCATGTGGCTGCTTAATGGACATTTCTTGAGTGCCTCATGCACGCAGAGCACATGTACATCATTACCTTTGTTCTGGCTCTTAAAATCTGTCCCCGGCTCGGTTATGCACAGTCTAGGATGATGCTATGCAATAAGCCAAGGCCTGAGCTGCTTTGCACAGCTGAAGAGTGAAGGGGAGTATTTACTGACTACAGCTCTATGCTTGGCACTAGCTAGTAATCTAATACAACAATCCCGTGCGGTAGACACTTGATATTCATTTTATTATAAAAGTAGAAACCAATGTTCAGATAATTCAAGTGACAGAGCTATAAAGCACTGAATCTTAGTAAAATGATATATATGCTACTTCCAATTGGCTACCAAGTGAAAATTAATAACACCAAAAAAAAAATCAAAGACAACCTGGAGAGCTCTAGGTTTCTCAAGGTCAAAGCTAGTTATACCTCCCTAACCACCCCCCACAAAAAAAAAAAAAAAAAAAAAAAAAAAAAAAA